>NW_027473394.1:0-636679 GCF_050947335.1 Megachile rotundata
CTTACAATCACAATCATACAATCACAATCGTACAAAAACATTCATACAACCTTAGTTATACAACCACAATCATACGATCACAATCATGCAATCACAATCATACAATCACAATCATACAATCACAATCATGCAATCACAATCATACAATCACAATCATACAATCACAATCATACAATCACAATCATACAATCACAATCATACAATCAAAACCATACAATCACAATCATACAATCACTATCATACAATCACAGTCATACAATTACAATCATACAATCACAATCACAAAATCACAATCATACAATCACAATCATAGAATCACAATCATACAATCACAATCATACAATCACAATCATACAATCACAATCATACAATCACAATCATACAATCACAATCATACAATCACAATCATACAATCACAATCATACGATATCAATCATACAATCACAATCGTC
Source organism: Megachile rotundata (assembly GCF_050947335.1). Classification (NCBI taxonomy): domain Eukaryota; kingdom Metazoa; phylum Arthropoda; class Insecta; order Hymenoptera; family Megachilidae; genus Megachile; species Megachile rotundata. The sequence continues at coordinate 453 of NW_027473394.1, forward strand.
CAATTACAATCACAAAATCACAATCATACAATCACAATCATACAATCACAGTCATACAATCACAATCATACAATCACAATCATACAATCACAATCGTACAAAAACAATCATACAACCTTAATTATACAACCACAATCATACGATCACAATCATGCAATCACAATCATACAATCACAATCATACAATCACAATCATACAATCACAATCACACAATCACAATCAGACAATCACAATCATCCAATCACAATCAAACAATCAGAACCATACAATCACTATCATACAATCACAATCATACAATCACAATCATACAATCACGATCATACAATCACGATCATACAATCACAATCATACAATCACAATCATACAATCACAATCATACAATCACAATCGTACAATCACAATCGTACAATCACAATCACAAAATCACAATCATACAATCACAATCATACAATCACAACCATACAATCACAATCATACGATCTCAATCATACAATCACAATCATACAATCACAATCATACAATCACAATCATACAATCACAATCATACAAAAACAATCATACAACCTTAATTATACAACCACAATCATACGGTCACAATCATACAATCACAATCATACATTCACAATCATACAATCACAATCATGCAATCACAATCATACAATCACAATCATACAATCACAATCATACAATCACAATCACAAAATCACAATCATACAATCACAATCATACAATCACAGTCATACAATCGAAATCAAGGAATCACAATCACAAAATCACAATCATACAATCACAATCATACAATCACAATCATACAATCACAACCATACAATCACAATCATACGATCTCAATCATACAATCACAATCATACAATCACAATCATACAATCACAATCATACAATCACAATCATACAAAAACAATCATACAACCTTAATTATACAACCACAATCATACGGTCACAATCATACAATCACAATCATACATTCACAATCATACAATCACAATCATGCAATCACAATCATACAATCACAATCATACAATCACAATCATACAATCACAATCACAAAATCACAATCATACAATCACAATCATACAATCACAGTCATACAATCGAAATCAAGGAATCACAATCATACAATCACAATAATACAGTCACAATCATACAATCACCATCATACAATCACAATCATACAAAAACAATCATACAACCTTAATTATCCAAGCACAATCATACAATCACAATCATACAATCACAGTCATACAATCGAAATCAAGGAATCACAATCATACAATCACAATAATACAGTCACAATCATACAATCACAATCATACAAAAACAATCATACAACCTTAATTATACAACCACAACCATACGATCACAATCATACAATCACAATCATACAATCACAATCATACAATCACAATCAAACAATCAGAATCATACAATCACAATCATACAATCACAATTATACAATCACAATCATACAAAAACAATCATACAACCTTAATTATACAAGCACAATCATACAATCACAATCATACAATCACAATCATACGATCACAATCATACAATCACAATCATAAAATCACAATCATACAATCACAATTATACAATCACAATCATACAATCACAGTCATACATAAACAATCATACAATCACAATCATACAATCACAATCTTACAATCACAATCATACAATCACAATCGTACAAAAACATTCATACAACCTTAGTTATACAACCACAATCATACGATCACAATCATGCAATCACAATCATACAATCACAATCATACAATCACAATCATGCAATCACAATCATACAATCACAATCATACAATCACAATCATACAATCACAATCATACAATCACAATCATACAATCAAAACCATACAATCACAATCATACAATCACAATCATACAATCAAAACCATACAATCACAATCATACAATCACAATCACAAAATCACAATCATACAATCACAATCATAGAATCACAATCATACAATCACAATCATACAATCACAATCATACAATCACAATCATACAATCACAATCATACAACCACAATCATACAATCACAATCATACAATCACAATCATACGATATCAATCATACAATCACAATCGTCCAATTACAATCACAAAATCACAATCATACAATCACAATCATACAATCACAGTCATACAATCACAATCATACAATCACAATCATACAATCACAATCGTACAAAAACAATCATACAACCTTAATTATACAACCACAATCATACGATCACAATCATGCAATCACAATCATACAATCACAATCATACAATCACAATCATACAATCACAATCACACAATCACAATCAGACAATCACAATCATCCAATCACAATCAAACAATCAGAACCATACAATCACTATCATACAATCACAATCATACAATCACAATCATAAAATCACGATCATACAATCACGATCATACAATCACAATCATACAATCACAATCATACAATCACAATCATACAATCACAATCGTACAATCACAATCGTACAATCACAATCACAAAATCACAATCATACAATCACAATCATACAATCACAATCATACAATCACAATCATACAATCACAATCATACAATCACAATCATACAATCACAATCATACAATCACAATCATACAATCACAATCATACCATCACAATCATACAATCACAATCATACAATCACAATCATACGATCACAATCATACGATCTCAATCATACAATCACAATCATACAATCACAATCTTACAATCACAATCATACAATCACAATCGTACAAAAACAATCATACAACCTTAATTATACAACCACAATCATACGATCACAATCATGCAATCACAATCATACAATCACAATCATACAATCACAATCATACAATCACAATCACACAATCACAATCAGACAATCACAATCATACAATCACAATCAAACAATCAGAACCATACAATCACAATCATACAATCACAATCATACAATCACAATCATACGATCTCAATCATACAATCACAATCGTACAATCACAATCACAAAATCACAATCATACAATCACAATCATACAATCACAATCATACAATCACAATCATACAATCACAATCACACAATCACTATCACACAATCATAATCATACAACCACAATCATACGATCACAATCATACGATCACAATCATACGATCACAATCATACAATCACAATCAAACAATCAGAATCATACAATCACAATCATACAATCACAATCATACAATCACAATCATACAATCACAATCATACAATCACAATCATACAATCACAATCATACAATCACAATCACAAAATCACAATCATACAATCACAGTCATACAATCACAATCATACAATCACAACCATACAATCACAATCATACGATCTGAATCATACAATCACAATCATACAATCACAATCATACAATCACAATCATACAATCACAATCATACAAAAACAATCATACAATCACAATCATACAATCACAATCATACAATTACAATCATACAATCACAATCATACCATCACAATCATACAATCACAATCATACAATCACAATCATACGATCACAATCATACAATCACAATCAAACAATCAGAATCATACAATCACAATCATACAATCACAATCATACAATCACAATCATACAATCACAATCATACAATCACAATCATACAATCACAATCATACAATCACAGTCATACAATCACAATCATACAATCACTATCATACAATCACAGTCATACAATTACAATCATACAATCACAATCACAAAATCACAATCATACAATCACAATCATACAATCAAAACCATACAATCACAATCATACAATCACTATCATACAATCACAGTCATACAATTACAATCATACAATCACAATCACAAAATCACAATCATACAATCACAATCATAGAATCACAATCATACAATCACAATCATACAATCACAATCATACAATCACAATCATACAATCACAATCATACAATCACAATCATACAATCACAATCATACAATCACAATCATACAATCACAATCATACAATCACAATCATACGATATCAATCATACAATCACAATCGTACAATCACAATCACAAAATCACAATCATACAATCACAATCATACAATCACAATCATACAATCACAATCATACAATCACAATCACACAATCACTATCACACAATCACAATCATACAACCACAATCATACGATCACAATCATACGATCACAATCATACGATCACAATCATACAATCACAATCAAACAATCAGAATCATACAATCACAATCATACAATCACAATCATACAATCACAATCATACAATCACAATCATACAATCACAATCATACAATCACAATCATACAATCACAATCACAAAATCACAATCATACAATCACAGTCATACAATCACAATCATACAATCACAACCATACAATCACAATCATACGATCTGAATCATACAATCACAATCATACAATCACAATCATACAATCACAATCATACAATCACAATCATACAAAAACAATCATACAATCACAATCATACAATCACAATCATACAATCACAATCATACAATCACAATCATGCAATCACAATCATACAATCACAATCATACAATCACAATCATACAATCACAATCATACAATCACAATCGTACAATCACAATCGTACAATCACAATCACAAAATCACAATCATACAATCACAATCGTACAATCACAATCATACAATCACAATCATACAATCAAAACCATACAATGACAATCATACAATCACTATCATACAATCACAGTCATACAATTACAATCATACAATCACAATCACAAAATCACAATCATACAATCACAATCATAGAATCACAATCATACAATCACAATCATACAATCACAATCGTACAATCACAATCACAAAATCACAATCATACAATCACAATCATACAATCACAATCATACAATCACAATCATACAATCACAATCATACAATCACAATCATACAATCACAATCATACAATCACAATCATACAATCACAATCATACAATCACAATCATACAATCACAATCATACAATCACAATCATACCATCACAATCATACAATCACAATCATACAATCACAATCATACGATCACAATCATACGATCTCAATCATACAATCACAATCATACAATCACAATCTTACAATCACAATCATACAATCACAATCGTACAAAAACAATCATACAACCTTAATTATACAACCACAAGCATACGATCACAATCATGCAATCACAATCATACAATCACAATCATACAATCACAATCATACAATCACAATCACACAATCACAATCAGACAATCACAATCATACAATCACAATCAAACAATCAGAACCATACAATCACAATCATACAATCACAATCATACAATCACAATCATACAATCACAATCAAACAATCAGAACCATACAATCACAATCATACAATCACAATCATACAATCACAATCATACAATAACAATCATACGATCTCAATCATACAATCACAATCGTACAATCACAATCACAAAATCACAATCATACAATCACAATCATACAATCACAATCATACAATCACAACCATACAATCACAATCATACGATCTCAATCATACAATCACAATCATACAATCACAATCATACAATCACAATCATACAAAAACAATCATACAACCTTAATTATACAACCACAATCATACGGTCACAATCATACAATCACAATCATACATTCACAATCATACAATCACAATCAAACAATCAGAATAATACAATCACAATCATACAATCACAATCATACAATAACAGTCATACAATTACAATCATACAATCACAATCATACAATCACAATCATACAATCACAATCACACAATCACTATCACACAATCACAATCATACAACCACAATCATACGATCACAATCATACGATCACAATCATACGATCACAATCATACAATTACTATCACACAATCACAAGTATACGATCTCGATCATATAATCACAATCATACAATCACAATCATACAATCACAATCATACAATCACAATCATACAATCACAATCATACGATCTCAATCATACAATCACAATCATACAATCACAATCATACAATCACAATCATACAATCACAATCATACAATCACAATCATGCAATCACAGTCATGCAATCACAATCACACAATCACAATCATACAATCACAGTCATACAATCGAAATCAAGGAATCACAATCATACAATCACAATAATACAGTCACAATCATACAATCACAATCATACAAAAACAATCATACAACCTTAATTATACAAGCACAACCATACAATCACAATCATATAATCACAATCATACGATCACAATCATGCAATTACTATCATACAATCACAATCATACAATCACAATCATGCGATCACAATCATACGATCACAATCATACAATCACAATCATACGATCACAATCATAAAATCACAATCATACAATCACAATCATACAATCACAATCATACAATCACAATCATACAATCACAATCACATAATCACAATAATACAATCACAGTCATATAATCGAAATCAAAGAATCACAATCATAGGATCACAATCATACAATCGCAATCATACAATCACAATCATACAATCACAATCATACAATCACAATCATACAATCACAATCATACAATCACAATCATACAATCACAATCACACAATCACAATCATACAATCACAATCAGACAATCACAATCATAAAATCACAATCATACAATCACAATTATACAATCACAATCATAAAGTCACAGTCATACATAAACAATCATACAATCACAATCATACAATCACAATCATACAATCACAATCATACAATCACAATCATACGATCTCAATCATACAATCACAATCATACAATCACGATCTTACAATCACAATCATACAATCACAATCGTACAAAAACAATCATACAATCACAATCATAGAATCACAATCATACAATCACAGTCATACAATCACAATCATACTATCACAATCATACAATCACAATCATACAATCACAATCATACAATCACAATCATACAATCACAATCATACAATCACAATCATACAATCACAATCATACGATCTGAATCATACAATCACAATCATACAATCACAATCATACAATCACAATCATACAATCACGATCATACAATCACAATCATACAATCACAATCATACAATCACAATCATACAATCACAATCATACAATCACAATCGTACAATCACAATCACAAAATCACAATCATACAATCACAATCATACAATCACAATCATACAATCACAATCATACAATCACAATCATACAATCACAATCATACAATCACAATCATACAATCACAATCATACAATCACAATCATACCATCATAATCATACAATCACAATCATACAATCACAATCATACGATCACAATCATACGATCTCAATCATACAATCACAATCATACAATCACAATCTTACAATCACAATCATACAATCACAATCGTACAAAAACAATCATACAACCTTAATTATACAACCACAAGCATACGATCACAATCATGCAATCACAATCATACAATCACAATCATACAATCACAATCATACAATCACAATCACACAATCACAATCAGACAATCACAATCATACAATCACAATCAAACAATCAGAACCATACAATCACAATCATACAATCACAATCATACAATCACAATCATACAATCACAATCATACGATCTCAATCATACAATCACAATCGTACAATCACAATCACAAAATCACAATCATACAATCACAATCATACAATCACAATCATACAATCACAACCATACAATCACAATCATACGATCTCAATCATACAATCACAATCATACAATCACAATCATACAATCACAATCATACAATCACAATCATACAAAAACAATCATACAACCTTAATTATACAACCACAATCATACGGTCACAATCATACAATCACAATCATACATTCACAATCATACAATCACAATCATGCAATCACAATCATACAATCACAATCATACAATCACAATCATACAATCACAATCACAAAATCACAATCATACAATCACAATCATACAATCACAGTCATACAATCGAAATCAAGGAATCACAATCATACAATCACAATAATACAGTCACAATCATACAATCACCATCATACAATCACAATCATACAAAAACAATCATACAACCTTAATTATCCAAGCACAATCATACAATCACAATCATACAATCACAGTCATACAATCGAAATCAAGGAATCACAATCATACAATCACAATAATACAGTCACAATCATACAATCACAATCATACAAAAACAATCATACAACCTTAATTATACAACCACAACCATACGATCACAATCATACAATCACAATCATACAATCACAATCATACAATCACAATCAAACAATCAGAATCATACAATCACAATCATACAATCACAATTATACAATCACAATCATACAAAAACAATCATACAACCTTAATTATACAAGCACAATCATACAATCACAATCATACAATCACAATCATACGATCACAATCATACAATCACAATCATAAAATCACAATCATACAATCACAATTATACAATCACAATCATACAATCACAGTCATACATAAACAATCATACAATCACAATCATACAATCACAATCTTACAATCACAATCATACAATCACAATCGTACAAAAACATTCATACAACCTTAGTTATACAACCACAATCATACGATCACAATCATGCAATCACAATCATACAATCACAATCATACAATCACAATCATGCAATCACAATCATACAATCACAATCATACAATCACAATCATACAATCACAATCATACAATCACAATCATACAATCAAAACCATACAATCACAATCATACAATCACTATCATACAATCACAGTCATACAATTACAATCATACAATCACAATCACAAAATCACAATCATACAATCACAATCATAGAATCACAATCATACAATCACAATCATACAATCACAATCATACAATCACAATCATACAATCACAATCATACAATCACAATCATACAATCACAATCATACAATCACAATCATACAATCACAATCATACGATATCAATCATACAATCACAATCGTCCAATTACAATCACAAAATCACAATCATACAATCACAATCATACAATCACAGTCATACAATCACAATCATACAATCACAATCATACAATCACAATCGTACAAAAACAATCATACAACCTTAATTATACAACCACAATCATACGATCACAATCATGCAATCACAATCATACAATCACAATCATACAATCACAATCATACAATCACAATCACACAATCACAATCAGACAATCACAATCATCCAATCACAATCAAACAATCAGAACCATACAATCACTATCATACAATCACAATCATACAATCACAATCATACAATCACGATCATACAATCACGATCATACAATCACAATCATACAATCACAATCATACAATCACAATCATACAATCACAATCGTACAATCACAATCGTACAATCACAATCACAAAATCACAATCATACAATCACAATCATACAATCACAATCATACAATCACAATCATACAATCACAATCATACAATCACAATCATACAATCACAATCATACAATCACAATCATACAATCACAATCATACCATCACAATCATACAATCACAATCATACAATCACAATCATACGATCACAATCATACGATCTCAATCATACAATCACAATCATACAATCACAATCTTACAATCACAATCATACAATCACAATCGTACAAAAACAATCATACAACCTTAATTATACAACCACAATCATACGATCACAATCATGCAATCACAATCATACAATCACAATCATACGATCTCAATCATACAATCACAATCGTACAATCACAATCACAAAATCACAATCATACAATCACAATCATACAATCACAATCATACAATCACAACCATACAATCACAATCATACGATCTCAATCATACAATCACAATCATACAATCACAATCATACAATCACAATCATACAATCACAATCATACAAAAACAATCATACAACCTTAATTATACAACCACAATCATACGGTCACAATCATACAATCACAATCATACATTCACAATCATACAATCACAATCATGCAATCACAATCATACAATCACAATCATACAATCACAATCATACAATCACAATCACAAAATCACAATCATACAATCACAATCATACAATCACAGTCATACAATCGAAATCAAGGAATCACAATCATACAATCACAATAATACAGTCACAATCATACAATCACCATCATACAATCACAATCATACAAAAACAATCATACAACCTTAATTATCCAAGCACAATCATACAATCACAATCATACAATCACAGTCATACAATCGAAATCAAGGAATCACAATCATACAATCACAATAATACAGTCACAATCATACAATCACAATCATACAAAAACAATCATACAACCTTAATTATACAACCACAACCATACGATCACAATCATACAATCACAATCATACAATCACAATCATACAATCACAATCAAACAATCAGAATCATACAATCACAATCATACAATCACAATTATACAATCACAATCATACAAAAACAATCATACAACCTTAATTATACAAGCACAATCATACAATCACAATCATACAATCACAATCATACGATCACAATCATACAATCACAATCATAAAATCACAATCATACAATCACAATTATACAATCACAATCATACAATCACAGTCATACATAAACAATCATACAATCACAATCATACAATCACAATCTTACAATCACAATCATACAATCACAATCGTACAAAAACATTCATACAACCTTAGTTATACAACCACAATCATACGATCACAATCATGCAATCACAATCATACAATCACAATCATACAATCACAATCATGCAATCACAATCATACAATCACAATCATACAATCACAATCATACAATCACAATCATACAATCACAATCATACAATCAAAACCATACAATCACAATCATACAATCACTATCATACAATCACAGTCATACAATTACAATCATACAATCACAATCACAAAATCACAATCATACAATCACAATCATAGAATCACAATCATACAATCACAATCATACAATCACAATCATACAATCACAATCATACAATCACAATCATACAACCACAATCATACAATCACAATCATACAATCACAATCATACGATATCAATCATACAATCACAATCGTCCAATTACAATCACAAAATCACAATCATACAATCACAATCATACAATCACAGTCATACAATCACAATCATACAATCACAATCATACAATCACAATCGTACAAAAACAATCATACAACCTTAATTATACAACCACAATCATACGATCACAATCATGCAATCACAATCATACAATCACAATCATACAATCACAATCATACAATCACAATCACACAATCACAATCAGACAATCACAATCATCCAATCACAATCAAACAATCAGAACCATACAATCACAATCATACAATCACAATCATACAATCACAATCATACAATCACAATCACACAATCACAATCAGACAATCACAATCATACAATCACAATCAAACAATCAGAACCATACAATCACAATCATACAATCACAATCATACAATCACAATCATACAATCACAATCAAACAATCAGAACCATACAATCACAATCATACAATCACAATCATACAATCACAATCATACAATAACAATCATACGATCTCAATCATACAATCACAATCGTACAATCACAATCACAAAATCACAATCATACAATCACAATCATACAATCACAATCATACAATCACAACCATACAATCACAATCATACGATCTCAATCATACAATCACAATCATACAATCACAATCATACAATCACAATCATACAAAAACAATCATACAACCTTAATTATACAACCACAATCATACGGTCACAATCATACAATCACAATCATACATTCACAATCATACAATCACAATCAAACAATCAGAATAATACAATCACAATCATACAATCACAATCATACAATAACAGTCATACAATTACAATCATACAATCACAATCATACAATCACAATCATACAATCACAATCACACAATCACTATCACACAATCACAATCATACAACCACAATCATACGATCACAATCATACGATCACAATCATACGATCACAATCATACAATTACTATCACACAATCACAAGTATACGATCTCGATCATATAATCACAATCATACAATCACAATCATACAATCACAATCATACAATCACAATCATACAATCACAATCATACGATCTCAATCATACAATCACAATCATACAATCACAATCATACAATCACAATCATACAATCACAATCATACAATCACAATCATGCAATCACAGTCATGCAATCACAATCACACAATCACAATCATACAATCACAGTCATACAATCGAAATCAAGGAATCACAATCATACAATCACAATAATACAGTCACAATCATACAATCACAATCATACAAAAACAATCATACAACCTTAATTATACAAGCACAACCATACAATCACAATCATATAATCACAATCATACGATCACAATCATGCAATTACTATCATACAATCACAATCATACAATCACAATCATACGATCACAATCATGCAATTACTATCATACAATCACAATCATACAATCACAATCATGCGATCACAATCATACGATCACAATCATACAATCACAATCATACAATCACAATCATACAATCACAATCATACAATCACAATCATACAATCACAATCATACAATCACAATCATACAAAAACAATCATACAACCTTAATTATACAACCACAATCATACGGTCACAATCATACAATCACAATCATACATTCACAATCATACAATCACAATCATGCAATCACAATCATACAATCACAATCATACAATCACAATCATACAATCACAATCACAAAATCACAATCATACAATCACAATCATACAATCACAGTCATACAATCGAAATCAAGGAATCACAATCATACAATCACAATAATACAGTCACAATCATACAATCACCATCATACAATCACAATCATACAAAAACAATCATACAACCTTAATTATCCAAGCACAATCATACAATCACAATCATACAATCACAGTCATACAATCGAAATCAAGGAATCACAATCATACAATCACAATAATACAGTCACAATCATACAATCACAATCATACAAAAACAATCATACAACCTTAATTATACAACCACAACCATACGATCACAATCATACAATCACAATCATACAATCACAATCATACAATCACAATCAAACAATCAGAATCATACAATCACAATCATACAATCACAATTATACAATCACAATCATACAAAAACAATCATACAACCTTAATTATACAAGCACAATCATACAATCACAATCATACAATCACAATCATACGATCACAATCATACAATCACAATCATAAAATCACAATCATACAATCACAATTATACAATCACAATCATACAATCACAGTCATACATAAACAATCATACAATCACAATCATACAATCACAATCTTACAATCACAATCATACAATCACAATCGTACAAAAACATTCATACAACCTTAGTTATACAACCACAATCATACGATCACAATCATGCAATCACAATCATACAATCACAATCATACAATCACAATCATGCAATCACAATCATACAATCACAATCATACAATCACAATCATACAATCACAATCATACAATCACAATCATACAATCAAAACCATACAATCACAATCATACAATCACTATCATACAATCACAGTCATACAATTACAATCATACAATCACAATCACAAAATCACAATCATACAATCACAATCATAGAATCACAATCATACAATCACAATCATACAATCACAATCATACAATCACAATCATACAATCACAATCATACAACCACAATCATACAATCACAATCATACAATCACAATCATACGATATCAATCATACAATCACAATCGTCCAATTACAATCACAAAATCACAATCATACAATCACAATCATACAATCACAGTCATACAATCACAATCATACAATCACAATCATACAATCACAATCGTACAAAAACAATCATACAACCTTAATTATACAACCACAATCATACGATCACAATCATGCAATCACAATCATACAATCACAATCATACAATCACAATCATACAATCACAATCACACAATCACAATCAGACAATCACAATCATCCAATCACAATCAAACAATCAGAACCATACAATCACAATCATACAATCACAATCATACAATCACAATCATACAATCACAATCACACAATCACAATCAGACAATCACAATCATACAATCACAATCAAACAATCAGAACCATACAATCACAATCATACAATCACAATCATACAATCACAATCATACAATCACAATCAAACAATCAGAACCATACAATCACAATCATACAATCACAATCATACAATCACAATCATACAATAACAATCATACGATCTCAATCATACAATCACAATCGTACAATCACAATCACAAAATCACAATCATACAATCACAATCATACAATCACAATCATACAATCACAACCATACAATCACAATCATACGATCTCAATCATACAATCACAATCATACAATCACAATCATACAATCACAATCATACAAAAACAATCATACAACCTTAATTATACAACCACAATCATACGGTCACAATCATACAATCACAATCATACATTCACAATCATACAATCACAATCAAACAATCAGAATAATACAATCACAATCATACAATCACAATCATACAATAACAGTCATACAATTACAATCATACAATCACAATCATACAATCACAATCATACAATCACAATCACACAATCACTATCACACAATCACAATCATACAACCACAATCATACGATCACAATCATACGATCACAATCATACGATCACAATCATACAATTACTATCACACAATCACAAGTATACGATCTCGATCATATAATCACAATCATACAATCACAATCATACAATCACAATCATACAATCACAATCATACAATCACAATCATACGATCTCAATCATACAATCACAATCATACAATCACAATCATACAATCACAATCATACAATCACAATCATACAATCACAATCATGCAATCACAGTCATGCAATCACAATCACACAATCACAATCATACAATCACAGTCATACAATCGAAATCAAGGAATCACAATCATACAATCACAATAATACAGTCACAATCATACAATCACAATCATACAAAAACAATCATACAACCTTAATTATACAAGCACAACCATACAATCACAATCATATAATCACAATCATACGATCACAATCATGCAATTACTATCATACAATCACAATCATACAATCACAATCATGCGATCACAATCATACGATCACAATCATACAATCACAATCATACGATCACAATCATAAAATCACAATCATACAATCACAATCATACAATCACAATCATACAATCACAATCATACAATCACAATCACATAATCACAATAATACAATCACAGTCATATAATCGAAATCAAAGAATCACAATCATAGGATCACAATCATACAATCGCAATCATACAATCACAATCATACAATCACAATCATACAATCACAATCATACAATCACAATCATACAATCACAATCATACAATCACAATCACACAATCACAATCATACAATCACAATCAGACAATCACAATCATAAAATCACAATCATACAATCACAATTATACAATCACAATCATAAAGTCACAGTCATACATAAACAATCATACAATCACAATCATACAATCACAATCATATAATCACAATCATACAATCACAATCATACGATCTCAATCATACAATCACAATCATACAATCACGATCTTACAATCACAATCATACAATCACAATCGTACAAAAACAATCATACAATCACAATCATAGAATCACAATCATACAATCACAGTCATACAATCACAATCATACTATCACAATCATACAATCACAATCATACAATCACAATCATACAATCACAATCATACAATCACAATCATACAATCACAATCATACAATCACAATCATACAATCACAATCATACGATCTGAATCATACAATCACAATCATACAATCACAATCTTACAATCACAATCATACAATCACAATCGTACAAAAACAATCATACAACCTTAATTATACAACCACAAGCATACGATCACAATCATGCAATCACAATCATACAATCACAAACATACAATCACAATCATACAATCACAATCACACAATCACAATCAGACAATCACAATCATACAATCACAATCAAACAATCAGAACCATACAATCACAATCATACAATCACAATCATACAATCACAATCATACAATCACAATCATACGATCTCAATCATACAATCACAATCGTACAATCACAATCACAAAATCACAATCATACAATCACAATCATACAATCACAATCATACAATCACAACCATACAATCACAATCATACGATCTCAATCATACAATCACAATCATACAATCACAATCATACAATCACAATCATACAATCACAATCATACAAAAACAATCATACAACCTTAATTATACAACCACAATCATACGGTCACAATCATACAATCACAATCATACATTCACAATCATACAATCACAATCATGCAATCACAATCATACAATCACAATCATACAATCACAATCATACAATCACAATCACAAAATCACAATCATACAATCACAATCATACAATCACAGTCATACAATCGAAATCAAGGAATCACAATCATACAATCACAATAATACAGTCACAATCATACAATCACCATCATACAATCACAATCATACAAAAACAATCATACAACCTTAATTATCCAAGCACAATCATACAATCACAATCATACAATCACAGTCATACAATCGAAATCAAGGAATCACAATCATACAATCACAATAATACAGTCACAATCATACAATCACAATCATACAAAAACAATCATACAACCTTAATTATACAACCACAACCATACGATCACAATCATACAATCACAATCATACAATCACAATCATACAATCACAATCAAACAATCAGAATCATACAATCACAATCATACAATCACAATTATACAATCACAATCATACAAAAACAATCATACAACCTTAATTATACAAGCACAATCATACAATCACAATCATACAATCACAATCATACGATCACAATCATACAATCACAATCATAAAATCACAATCATACAATCACAATTATACAATCACAATCATACAATCACAGTCATACATAAACAATCATGCAATCACAATCATACAATCACAATCTTACAATCACAATCATACAATCACAATCGTACAAAAACATTCATACAACCTTAGTTATACAACCACAATCATACGATCACAATCATGCAATCACAATCATACAATCACAATCATACAATCACAATCATGCAATCACAATCATACAATCACAATCATACAATCACAATCATACAATCACAATCATACAATCACAATCATACAATCAAAACCATACAATCACAATCATACAATCACTATCATACAATCACAGTCATACAATTACAATCATACAATCACAATCACAAAATCACAATCATACAATCACAATCATAGAATCACAATCATACAATCACAATCATACAATCACAATCATACAATCACAATCATACAAAAACAATCATACAACCTTAATTATACAACCACAATCATACGGTCACAATCATACAATCACAATCATACATTCACAATCATACAATCACAATCATGCAATCACAATCATACAATCACAATCATACAATCACAATCATACAATCACAATCACAAAATCACAATCATACAATCACAATCATACAATCACAGTCATACAATCGAAATCAAGGAATCACAATCACAAAATCACAATCATACAATCACAATCATACAATCACAATCATACAATCACAACCATACAATCACAATCATACGATCTCAATCATACAATCACAATCATACAATCACAATCATACAATCACAATCATACAATCACAATCATACAAAAACAATCATACAACCTTAATTATACAACCACAATCATACGGTCACAATCATACAATCACAATCATACATTCACAATCATACAATCACAATCATGCAATCACAATCATACAATCACAATCATACAATCACAATCATACAATCACAATCACAAAATCACAATCATACAATCACAATCATACAATCACAGTCATACAATCGAAATCAAGGAATCACAATCATACAATCACAATAATACAGTCACAATCATACAATCACCATCATACAATCACAATCATACAAAAACAATCATACAACCTTAATTATCCAAGCACAATCATACAATCACAATCATACAATCACAGTCATACAATCGAAATCAAGGAATCACAATCATACAATCACAATAATACAGTCACAATCATACAATCACAATCATACAAAAACAATCATACAACCTTAATTATACAACCACAACCATACGATCACAATCATACAATCACAATCATACAATCACAATCATACAATCACAATCAAACAATCAGAATCATACAATCACAATCATACAATCACAATTATACAATCACAATCATACAAAAACAATCATACAACCTTAATTATACAAGCACAATCATACAATCACAATCATACAATCACAATCATACGATCACAATCATACAATCACAATCATAAAATCACAATCATACAATCACAATTATACAATCACAATCATACAATCACAGTCATACATAAACAATCATACAATCACAATCATACAATCACAATCTTACAATCACAATCATACAATCACAATCGTACAAAAACATTCATACAACCTTAGTTATACAACCACAATCATACGATCACAATCATGCAATCACAATCATACAATCACAATCATACAATCACAATCATGCAATCACAATCATACAATCACAATCATACAATCACAATCATACAATCACAATCATACAATCACAATCATACAATCAAAACCATACAATCACAATCATACAATCACAATCATACAATCAAAACCATACAATCACAATCATACAATCACAATCACAAAATCACAATCATACAATCACAATCATAGAATCACAATCATACAATCACAATCATACAATCACAATCATACAATCACAATCATACAATCACAATCATACAACCACAATCATACAATCACAATCATACAATCACAATCATACGATATCAATCATACAATCACAATCGTCCAATTACAATCACAAAATCACAATCATACAATCACAATCATACAATCACAGTCATACAATCACAATCATACAATCACAATCATACAATCACAATCGTACAAAAACAATCATACAACCTTAATTATACAACCACAATCATACGATCACAATCATGCAATCACAATCATACAATCACAATCATACAATCACAATCATACAATCACAATCACACAATCACAATCAGACAATCACAATCATCCAATCACAATCAAACAATCAGAACCATACAATCACTATCATACAATCACAATCATACAATCACAATCATACAATCACGATCATACAATCACGATCATACAATCACAATCATACAATCACAATCATACAATCACAATCATACAATCACAATCGTACAATCACAATCGTACAATCACAATCACAAAATCACAATCATACAATCACAATCATACAATCACAATCATACAATCACAATCATACAATCACAATCATACAATCACAATCATACAATCACAATCATACAATCACAATCATACAATCACAATCATACCATCACAATCATACAATCACAATCATACAATCACAATCATACGATCACAATCATACGATCTCAATCATACAATCACAATCATACAATCACAATCTTACAATCACAATCATACAATCACAATCGTACAAAAACAATCATACAACCTTAATTATACAACCACAATCATACGATCACAATCATGCAATCACAATCATACAATCACAATCATACAATCACAATCATACAATCACAATCACACAATCACAATCAGACAATCACAATCATACAATCACAATCAAACAATCAGAACCATACAATCACAATCATACAATCACAATCATACAATCACAATCATACGATCTCAATCATACAATCACAATCGTACAATCACAATCACAAAATCACAATCATACAATCACAATCATACAATCACAATCATACAATCACAATCATACAATCACAATCACACAATCACTATCACACAATCATAATCATACAACCACAATCATACGATCACAATCATACGATCACAATCATACGATCACAATCATACAATCACAATCAAACAATCAGAATCATACAATCACAATCATACAATCACAATCATACAATCACAATCATACAATCACAATCATACAATCACAATCATACAATCACAATCATACAATCACAATCACAAAATCACAATCATACAATCACAGTCATACAATCACAATCATACAATCACAACCATACAATCACAATCATACGATCTGAATCATACAATCACAATCATACAATCACAATCATACAATCACAATCATACAATCACAATCATACAAAAACAATCATACAATCACAATCATACAATCACAATCATACAATTACAATCATACAATCACAATCATACCATCACAATCATACAATCACAATCATACAATCACAATCATACGATCACAATCATACGATCTCAATCATACAATCACAATCATACAATCACAATCTTACAATCACAATCATACAATCACAATCGTACAAAAACAATCATACAACCTTAATTATACAACCACAATCATACGATCACAATCATGCAATCACAATCATACAATCACAATCATACAATCACAATCATACAATCACAATCACACAATCACAATCAGACAATCACAATCATACAATCACAATCAAACAATCAGAACCATACAATCACTATCATACAATCACAATCATACAATCACAATCATACAATCACAATCATACAATCACAATCATACAATCACAATCATACAATCACAATCATACAATCACAATCATACAATCACAGTCATACAATCACAATCATACAATCACAATCATACAATCACAATCATACAATCACAATCACAAAATCACAATCATACAATCACAATCATACAATCACAGTCATACAATCGAAATCAAGGAATCACAATCATACAATCACAATAATACAGTCACAATCATACAATCACCATCATACAATCACAATCATACAAAAACAATCATACAACCTTAATTATCCAAGCACAATCATACAATCACAATCATACAATCACAGTCATACAATCGAAATCAAGGAATCACAATCATACAATCACAATAATACAGTCACAATCATACAATCACAATCATACAATCACAATCATACAAAAACAATCATACAACCTTAATTATACAACCACAATCATACGATCACAATCTTACAATCACAATCATACAATCACAATCATACAATCACAATCAAACAATCAGAATCATACAATCACAATCATACAATCACAATTATACAATCACAATCATACAAAAACAATCATACAACCTTAATCATACAATCACAATAATACAGTCACAATCATACAATCACAATCATACAAAAACAATCATACAACCTTAATTATACAACCACAACCATACGATCACAATCATACAATCACAATCATACAATCACAATCATACAATCACAATCAAACAATCAGAATCATACAATCACAATCATACAATCACAATTATACAATCACAATCATACAAAAACAATCATACAACCTTAATTATACAAGCACAATCATACAATCACAATCATACAATCACAATCATACGATCACAATCATACAATCACAATCATAAAATCACAATCATACAATCACAATTATACAATCACAATCATACAATCACAGTCATACATAAACAATCATACAATCACAATCATACAATCACAATCTTACAATCACAATCATACAATCACAATCGTACAAAAACATTCATACAACCTTAGTTATACAACCACAATCATACGATCACAATCATGCAATCACAATCATACAATCACAATCATACAATCACAATCATGCAATCACAATCATACAATCACAATCATACAATCACAATCATACAATCACAATCATACAATCACAATCATACAATCAAAACCATACAATCACAATCATACAATCACAATCATACAATCAAAACCATACAATCACAATCATACAATCACAATCACAAAATCACAATCATACAATCACAATCATAGAATCACAATCATACAATCACAATCATACAATCACAATCATACAATCACAATCATACAATCACAATCATACAACCACAATCATACAATCACAATCATACAATCACAATCATACGATATCAATCATACCATCACAATCGTCCAATTACAATCACAAAATCACAATCATACAATCACAATCATACAATCACAGTCATACAATCACAATCATACAATCACAATCATACAATCACAATCGTACAAAAACAATCATACAACCTTAATTATACAACCACAATCATACGATCACAATCATGCAATCACAATCATACAATCACAATCATACAATCACAATCATACAATCACAATCACACAATCACAATCAGACAATCACAATCATCCAATCACAATCAAACAATCAGAACCATACAATCACTATCATACAATCACAATCATACAATCACAATCATACAATCACGATCATACAATCACGATCATACAATCACAATCATACAATCACAATCATACAATCACAATCATACAATCACAATCGTACAATCACAATCGTACAATCACAATCACAAAATCACAATCATACAATCACAATCATACAATCACAATCATACAATCACAATCATACAATCACAATCATACAATCACAATCATACAATCACAATCATACAATCACAATCATACAATCACAATCATACCATCACAATCATACAATCACAATCATACAATCACAATCATACGATCACAATCATACGATCTCAATCATACAATCACAATCATACAATCACAATCTTACAATCACAATCATACAATCACAATCGTACAAAAACAATCATACAACCTTAATTATACAACCACAATCATACGATCACAATCATGCAATCACAATCATACAATCACAATCATACAATCACAATCATACAATCACAATCACACAATCACAATCAGACAATCACAATCATACAATCACAATCAAACAATCAGAACCATACAATCACAATCATACAATCACAATCATACAATCACAATCATACGATCTCAATCATACAATCACAATCGTACAATCACAATCACAAAATCACAATCATACAATCACAATCATACAATCACAATCATACAATCACAATCATACAATCACAATCACACAATCACTATCACACAATCATAATCATACAACCACAATCATACGATCACAATCATACGATCACAATCATACGATCACAATCATACAATCACAATCAAACAATCAGAATCATACAATCACAATCATACAATCACAATCATACAATCACAATCATACAATCACAATCATACAATCACAATCATACAATCACAATCATACAATCACAATCACAAAATCACAATCATACAATCACAGTCATACAATCACAATCATACAATCACAACCATACAATCACAATCATACGATCTGAATCATACAATCACAATCATACAATCACAATCATACAATCACAATCATACAATCACAATCATACAAAAACAATCATACAATCACAATCATACAATCACAATCATACAATTACAATCATACAATCACAATCATACCATCACAATCATACAATCACAATCATACAATCACAATCATACGATCACAATCATACGATCTCAATCATACAATCACAATCATACAATCACAATCTTACAATCACAATCATACAATCACAATCGTACAAAAACAATCATACAACCTTAATTATACAACCACAATCATACGATCACAATCATGCAATCACAATCATACAATCACAATCATACAATCACAATCATACAATCACAATCACACAATCACAATCAGACAATCACAATCATACAATCACAATCAAACAATCAGAACCATACAATCACTATCATACAATCACAATCATACAATCACAATCATACAATCACAATCATACAATCACAATCATACAATCACAATCATACAATCACAATCATACAATCACAATCATACAATCACAGTCATACAATCACAATCATACAATCACAATCATACAATCACAATCATACAATCACAATCACAAAATCACAATCATACAATCACAATCATACAATCACAGTCATACAATCGAAATCAAGGAATCACAATCATACAATCACAATAATACAGTCACAATCATACAATCACCATCATACAATCACAATCATACAAAAACAATCATACAACCTTAATTATCCAAGCACAATCATACAATCACAATCATACAATCACAGTCATACAATCGAAATCAAGGAATCACAATCATACAATCACAATAATACAGTCACAATCATACAATCACAATCATACAATCACAATCATACAAAAACAATCATACAACCTTAATTATACAACCACAATCATACGATCACAATCTTACAATCACAATCATACAATCACAATCATACAATCACAATCAAACAATCAGAATCATACAATCACAATCATACAATCACAATTATACAATCACAATCATACAAAAACAATCATACAACCTTAATTATACAAGCACAATCATACAATCACAATCATACAATCACAATCATACGATCACAATCATACAATCACAATCATAAAATCACAATCATACAATCACAATTATACAATCACAATCATACAATCACAGTCATACATAAACAATCATACAATCACAATCATACAATCACAATCTTACAATCACAATCATACAATCACAATCGTACAAAAACATTCATACAACCTTAGTTATACAACCACAATCATACGATCACAATCATGCAATCACAATCATACAATCACAATCATACAATCACAATCATGCAATCACAATCATACAATCACAATCATACAATCACAATCATACAATCACAATCATACAATCACAATCATACAATCAAAACCATACAATCACAATCATACAATCACTATCATACAATCACAGTCATACAATTACAATCATACAATCACAATCACAAAATCACAATCATACAATCACAATCATAGAATCACAATCATACAATCACAATCATACAATCACAATCATACAATCACAATCATACAATCACAATCATACAATCACAATCATACAATCACAATCATACAATCACAATCATACGATATCAATCATACAATCACAATCGTCCAATTACAATCACAAAATCACAATCATACAATCACAGTCATACAATCACAATCATACAATCACAATCATACAATCACAATCGTACAAAAACAATCATACAACCTTAATTATACAACCACAATCATACGATCACAATCATGCAATCACAATCATACAATCACAATCATACAATCACAATCATACAATCACAATCACACAATCACAATCAGACAATCACAATCATACAATCACAATCAAACAATCAGAACCATACAATCGCTATCATACAATCACAATCATACAATCACAATCATACAATCACGATCATACAATCACGATCATACAATCACAATCATACAATCACAATCATACAATCACAATCATACAATCACAATCGTACAATCACAATCGTACAATCACAATCACAAAATCACAATCATACAATCACAATCATACAATCACAATCATACAATCACAATCATACAATCACAATCATACAATCACAATCATACAATCACAATCATACAATCACAATCATACAATCACAATCATACCATCACAATCATGCCATCACAATCATACAATCACAATCATACAATCACAACCATACGATCACAATCATACGATCTCAATCATACAATCACAATCATACAATCACAATCTTACAATCACAATCATACAATCACAATCGTACAAAAACAATCATACAACCTTAATTATACAACCACAATCATACGATCACAATCATGCAATCACAATCATACAATCACAATCATACAATCACAATCATACAATCACAATCACACAATCACAATCAGACAATCACAATCATACAATCACAATCAAACAATCAGAACCATACAATCACAATCATACAATCACAATCATACAATCACAATCATACGATCTCAATCATACAATCACAATCGTACAATCACAATCACAAAATCACAATCATACAATCACAATCATACAATCACAATCATACAATCACAATCATACAATCACAATCATACAATCACAATCACACAATCACTATCACACAATCACAATCATACAACCACAATCATACGATCACAATCATACGATCACAATCATACGATCACAATCATACAATCACAATCATACAATCACAATTATACAATCACAATCATAAAATCACAGTCATACATAAACAATCATACAATCACAATCATACAATCACAATCATACAATCACAATCATACAATCACAATCATACAATCACAATCATACGATCTCAATCATACAATCACAATCGTACAATCACAATCACAAAATCACAATCATACAATCACAATCATACAATCACAATCATACAATCACAACCATACAATCACAATCATACGATCTCAATCATACAATCACAATCATACAATCACAATCATACAATCACAATCATACAATCACAATCATACAATCACAATCATACAAAAACAATCATACAACCTTAATTATACAACCACAATCATACGGTCACAATCATACAATCACAATCATACATTCACAATCATACAATCACAATCAAACAATCAGAATAATACAATCACAATCATACAATCACAATCATACAATCACAGTCATACAATTACAATCATACAATCACAATCATACAATCACAATCATACAATCACAATCACACAATCACTATCACACAATCACAATCATACAACCACAATCATACGATCACAATCATACGATCACAATCATACGATCACAATCATACAATTACTATCACACAATCACAAGTATACGATCTCGATCATATAATCACAATCATACAATCACAATCATACAATCACAATCATACAGTCACAATCATACAATCACAATCATACAATCACAATCATACGATCCCAATCATACAATCACAATCATACAATCACAATCATACAATCACAATCATACAATCACAATCATACAATCACAATCATGCAATCACAGTCATGCAATCACAATCACACAATCACAATCATACAATCACAGTCATACAATCGAAATCAAGGAATCACAATCATACAATCACAATAATACAGTCACAATCATACAATCACAATCATACAAAAACAATCATACAACCTTAATTATACAAGCACAACCATACAATCACAATCATATAATCACAATCATACGATCACAATCATGCAATTACTATCATACAATCACAATCATACAATCACAATCATGCGATCACAATCATACGATCACAATCATACAATCACAATCATACGATCACAATCATAAAATCACAATCATACAATCACAATCATACAATCACAATCATACAATCACAATCATACAATCACAATCACATAATCACAATAATACAATCACAGTCATATAATCGAAATCAAAGAATCACAATCATACGATCACAATCATACAATCGCAATCATACAATCACAATCATACAATCACAATCACAAAATCAAAATCATACAATCACAATCATACAATCACAATCATACAATCACAATCACACAATCACAATCATACAATCACAATCAGACAATCACAATCATAAAATCACAATCATACAATCACAATTATACAATCACAATCATAAAATCACAGTCATACATAAACAATCATACAATCACAATCATACAATCACAATCATACAATCACAATCATACAATCACAATCATACAATCACAATCATACGATCTCAATCATACAATCACAATCATACAATCACGATCTTACAATCACAATCATACAATCACAATCGTACAAAAACAATCATACAATCACAATCATAGAATCACAATCATACAATCACAGTCATACAATCACAATCATACTATCACAATCATACAATCACAATCATACAATCACAATCATACAATCACAATCACAAAATCAAAATCATACAATCACAATCATACAATCACAATCATACAATCACAATCATACAATCACAATCATACAATCACAATCATACAATCACAATCATACAATCACAATCATACAATCACAAAAATACAATCACAATCATACAATCACAATCACACAATCACAATCATACAATCACAGTCATACAATCGAAATCAAGGAATCACAATCATAAAATCACAATAATACAGTCACAATCATACAATCACAATCATTCAATCACAATAATACAAAAACAATCATACAACCTTAATTATACAAGCACAATCATACAATCACAATCATACAATCACAATCACACGATCACAATCATACAATTACTGTCACACAATCACAATCATACAATCACAATCATGCAATCACAATCATACGATCACAATCATACAATCACAATCATACAATCACAATCATACGATCACAATCATAAAATCACAATCATACAATCACAATCATACAATCGCAATCACACAATCACAATCATACAATCACAATCATGCAATCACAATCATACGATCACAATCATACAATCACAATCATACAATCACAATCATACGATCACAATCATAAAATCACAATCATACAATCACAATCATACAATCGCAATCATACAATCACAATCATACAATCACAATCACATAATCACAATCATACAATCACAGTCATACAATCGCAATCAAAGAATCACAATCATACGATCACAATCATACAATCGCAATCATACAATCACAATCATACAATCACAATCATACAATCACAATCATACAATCACAATCATACAATCACAATCATACAATCACAATCACATAATCACAATCATACAATCACAGTCATATAATCGAAATCAAAGAATCACAATCATACGATCACAATCATACAATCGCAATCATACAATCACAATCATACAATCACAATCATACAATCACAATCATACAATCACGATCATACAATCACAATCATACAATCACAATCACACAATCACAATCATACAATCACAATCAGACAATCACAATCATAAAATCACAATCATACAATCACAATTATACAATCACAATCATAAAATCACAGTCATACATAAACAATCATACAATCACAATCATACAATCACAATCATACAATCACAATCATACAATCACAATCATACGATCTCAATCATACAATCACAATCATACAATCACAATCTTACAATCACAATCATACAATCACAATCGTACAAAAACAATCATACAATCACAATCATAGAATCACAATCATACAATCACAGTCATACAATCACAATCATACAATCACAATCATACAACCACAATCATACAGTCACAATCACACAATCACAATCACACAATCACAATCATACAACCACAATCATACGATCACAATCATACGATCACAATCATACGATCACAATCGTACGATCACAATCATACGATCACAATCATACAATTACTATCACACAATCACAATCATACGATCTCAATCATACAATCACAATCATACAATCACAATCATACAATCACAATCATACAATCACAATCATACAATCACAATCATACAAAAACAATCATACAACCTTAATTATACAACCACAATCATACGATCACAATCATACAATCACAATCATACAATCACAATCATACAATCACAATCAAACAATCAGAATCATACAATCACAATCATACAATCACAATCATACAATCACAATCACAAAATCACAATCATACAATCACAATCATACAATCACAGTCATACAATCGAAATCAAGGAATCACAATCATACAATCACAATAATACAGTCACAATCATACAATCACCATCATACAATCACAATCATACAAAAACAATCATACAACCTTAATTATCCAAGCACAATCATACAATCACAATCATACAATCGCAGTCATACAATCGAAATCAAGGAATCACAATCATACAATCACAATAATACAGTCACAATCATACAATCACAATCATACAAAAACAATCATACAACCTTAATTATACAACCACAATCATACGATCACAATCATACAATCACAATCATACAATCACAATCATACAATCACAATCAAACAATCAGAATCATACAATCACAATCATACAATCACAATTATACAATCACAATCATACAAAAACAATCATACAACCTTAATTATACAAGCACAATCATACAATCACAATCATACAATCACAATCATACGATCACAATCATACAATCACAATCATAAAATCACAATCATACAATCACAATTATACAATCACAATCATACAATCACAGTCATACATAAACAATCATACAATCACAATCATACAATCACAATCTTACAATCACAATCATACAATCACAATCGTGCAAAAACATTCATACAACCTTAGTTATACAACCACAATCATACGATCACAATCATGCAATCACAATCATACAATCACAATCATACAATCACAATCATGCAATCACAATCATACAATCACAATCATACAATCACAATCATACAATCACAATCATACAATCACAATCATACAATCAAAACCATATAATCACAATCATACAATCACTATCATACAATCACAGTCATACAATTACAATCATACAATCACAATCACAAAATCACAATCATACAATCACAATTATAGAATCACAATCATACAATCACAATCATACAATCACAATCATACAATCACAATCATACAATCACAATCATACAATCACAATCATACAATCACAATCATACAATCACAATCATACAATCACAATCATACAATCACAATCATACAATCACAATCATACGATATCAATCATACAATCACAATCGTCCAATTATAATCACAAAATCACAATCATACAATCACAATCATACAATCACAGTCATACAATCACAATCATACAATCACAATCATGCAATCACAATCGTACAAAAACAATCATACAACCTTAATTATACAACCACAATCATACGATCACAATCATGCAATCACAATCATACAATCACAATCATACAATCACAATCATACAATCACAATCACACAATCACAATCAGACAATCACAATCATACAATCACAATCAAACAATCAGAACCATACAATCACTATCATACAATCACAATCATACAATCACAATCATACAATCACGATCATACAATCACGATCATACAATCACAATCATACAATCACAATCGTACAATCACAATCGTACAATCACAATCGTACAATCACAATCGTACAATCACAATCGTACAATCACAATCACAAAATCACAATCATACAATCACAATCATACAATCACAATCATACAATCACAATCATACAATCACAATCATACAATCACAATCATACAATCACAATCATACAATCACAATCATACAATCACAATCATACAATCACAATCATACGATATCAATCATACAATCACAATCGTCCAATTACAATCACAAAATCACAATCATACAATCACAGTCATACAATCACAATCATACAATCACAATCATACAATCACAATCGTACAAAAACAATCATACAACCTTAATTATACAACCACAATCATACGATCACAATCATGCAATCACAATCATACAATCACAATCATACAATCACAATCATACAATCACAATCACACAATCACAATCAGACAATCACAATCATACAATCACAATCAAACAATCAGAACCATACAATCGCTATCATACAATCACAATCATACAATCACAATCATACAATCACGATCATACAATCACGATCATACAATCACAATCATACAATCACAATCATACAATCACAATCATACAATCACAATCGTACAATCACAATCGTACAATCACAATCACAAAATCACAATCATACAATCACAATCATACAATCACAATCATACAATCACAATCATACAATCACAATCATACAATCACAATCATACAATCACAATCATACAATCACAATCATACAATCACAATCATACCATCACAATCATGCCATCACAATCATACAATCACAATCATACAATCACAATCATACGATCACAATCATACGATCTCAATCATACAATCACAATCATACAATCACAATCTTACAATCACAATCATACAATCACAATCGTACAAAAACAATCATACAACCTTAATTATACAACCACAATCATACGATCACAATCATGCAATCACAATCATACAATCACAATCATACAATCACAATCATACAATCACAATCACACAATCACAATCAGACAATCACAATCATACAATCACAATCAAACAATCAGAACCATACAATCACAATCATACAATCACAATCATACAATCACAATCATACGATCTCAATCATACAATCACAATCGTACAATCACAATCACAAAATCACAATCATACAATCACAATCATACAATCACAATCATACAATCACAATCATACAATCACAATCATACAATCACAATCACACAATCACTATCACACAATCACAATCATACAACCACAATCATACGATCACAATCATACGATCACAATCATACGATCACAATCATACAATCACAATCATACAATCACAATTATACAATCACAATCATAAAATCACAGTCATACATAAACAATCATACAATCACAATCATACAATCACAATCATACAATCACAATCATACAATCACAATCATACAATCACAATCATACGATCTCAATCATACAATCACAATCGTACAATCACAATCACAAAATCACAATCATACAATCACAATCATACAATCACAATCATACAATCACAACCATACAATCACAATCATACGATCTCAATCATACAATCACAATCATACAATCACAATCATACAATCACAATCATACAATCACAATCATACAATCACAATCATACAAAAACAATCATACAACCTTAATTATACAACCACAATCATACGGTCACAATCATACAATCACAATCATACATTCACAATCATACAATCACAATCAAACAATCAGAATAATACAATCACAATCATACAATCACAATCATACAATCACAGTCATACAATTACAATCATACAATCACAATCATACAATCACAATCATACAATCACAATCACACAATCACTATCACACAATCACAATCATACAACCACAATCATACGATCACAATCATACGATCACAATCATACGATCACAATCATACAATTACTATCACACAATCACAAGTATACGATCTCGATCATATAATCACAATCATACAATCACAATCATACAATCACAATCATACAGTCACAATCATACAATCACAATCATACAATCACAATCATACGATCCCAATCATACAATCACAATCATACAATCACAATCATACAATCACAATCATACAATCACAATCATACAATCACAATCATGCAATCACAGTCATGCAATCACAATCACACAATCACAATCATACAATCACAGTCATACAATCGAAATCAAGGAATCACAATCATACAATCACAATAATACAGTCACAATCATACAATCACAATCATACAAAAACAATCATACAACCTTAATTATACAAGCACAACCATACAATCACAATCATATAATCACAATCATACGATCACAATCATGCAATTACTATCATACAATCACAATCATACAATCACAATCATGCGATCACAATCATACGATCACAATCATACAATCACAATCATACGATCACAATCATAAAATCACAATCATACAATCACAATCATACAATCACAATCATACAATCACAATCATACAATCACAATCACATAATCACAATAATACAATCACAGTCATATAATCGAAATCAAAGAATCACAATCATACGATCACAATCATACAATCGCAATCATACAATCACAATCATACAATCACAATCATACAATCACAATCATACAATCACAATCATACAATCACAATCATACAATCACAATCACACAATCACAATCATACAATCACAATCAGACAATCACAATCATAAAATCACAATCATACAATCACAATTATACAATCACAATCATAAAATCACAGTCATACATAAACAATCATACAATCACAATCATACAATCACAATCATACAATCACAATCATACAATCACAATCATACAATCACAATCATACGATCTCAATCATACAATCACAATCATACAATCACGATCTTACAATCACAATCATACAATCACAATCGTACAAAAACAATCATACAATCACAATCATAGAATCACAATCATACAATCACAGTCATACAATCACAATCATACTATCACAATCATACAATCACAATCATACAATCACAATCATACAATCACAATCACAAAATCAAAATCATACAATCACAATCATACAATCACAATCATACAATCACAATCATACAATCACAATCATACAATCACAATCATACAATCACAATCATACAATCACAAAAATACAATCACAATCATACAATCACAATCACACAATCACAATCATACAATCACAGTCATACAATCGAAATCAAGGAATCACAATCATAAAATCACAATAATACAGTCACAATCATACAATCACAATCATTCAATCACAATAATACAAAAACAATCATACAACCTTAATTATACAAGCACAATCATACAATCACAATCATACAATCACAATCACACGATCACAATCATACAATTACTGTCACACAATCACAATCATACAATCACAATCATGCAATCACAATCATACGATCACAATCATACAATCACAATCATACAATCACAATCATACGATCACAATCATAAAATCACAATCATACAATCACAATCATACAATCGCAATCACACAATCACAATCATACAATCACAATCATGCAATCACAATCATACGATCACAATCATACAATCACAATCATACAATCACAATCATACGATCACAATCATAAAATCACAATCATACAATCACAATCATACAATCGCAATCATACAATCACAATCATACAATCACAATCACATAATCACAATCATACAATCACAGTCATACAATCGCAATCAAAGAATCACAATCATACGATCACAATCATACAATCGCAATCATACAATCACAATCATACAATCACAATCATACAATCACAATCATACAATCACAATCATACAATCACAATCATACAATCACAATCACATAATCACAATCATACAATCACAGTCATATAATCGAAATCAAAGAATCACAATCATACGATCACAATCATACAATCGCAATCATACAATCACAATCATACAATCACAATCATACAATCACAATCATACAATCACGATCATACAATCACAATCATACAATCACAATCACACAATCACAATCATACAATCACAATCAGACAATCACAATCATAAAATCACAATCATACAATCACAATTATACAATCACAATCATAAAATCACAGTCATACATAAACAATCATACAATCACAATCATACAATCACAATCATACAATCACAATCATACAATCACAATCATACGATCTCAATCATACAATCACAATCATACAATCACAATCTTACAATCACAATCATACAATCACAATCGTACAAAAACAATCATACAATCACAATCATAGAATCACAATCATACAATCACAGTCATACAATCACAATCATACAATCACAATCATACAACCACAATCATACAGTCACAATCACACAATCACAATCACACAATCACAATCATACAACCACAATCATACGATCACAATCATACGATCACAATCATACGATCACAATCGTACGATCACAATCATACGATCACAATCATACAATTACTATCACACAATCACAATCATACGATCTCAATCATACAATCACAATCATACAATCACAATCATACAATCACAATCATACAATCACAATCATACAATCACAATCATACAAAAACAATCATACAACCTTAATTATACAACCACAATCATACGATCACAATCATACAATCACAATCATACAATCACAATCATACAATCACAATCAAACAATCAGAATCATACAATCACAATCATACAATCACAATCATACAATCACAATCACAAAATCACAATCATACAATCACAATCATACAATCACAGTCATACAATCGAAATCAAGGAATCACAATCATACAATCACAATAATACAGTCACAATCATACAATCACCATCATACAATCACAATCATACAAAAACAATCATACAACCTTAATTATCCAAGCACAATCATACAATCACAATCATACAATCGCAGTCATACAATCGAAATCAAGGAATCACAATCATACAATCACAATAATACAGTCACAATCATACAATCACAATCATACAAAAACAATCATACAACCTTAATTATACAACCACAATCATACGATCACAATCATACAATCACAATCATACAATCACAATCATACAATCACAATCAAACAATCAGAATCATACAATCACAATCATACAATCACAATTATACAATCACAATCATACAAAAACAATCATACAACCTTAATTATACAAGCACAATCATACAATCACAATCATACAATCACAATCATACGATCACAATCATACAATCACAATCATAAAATCACAATCATACAATCACAATTATACAATCACAATCATACAATCACAGTCATACATAAACAATCATACAATCACAATCATACAATCACAATCTTACAATCACAATCATACAATCACAATCGTACAAAAACATTCATACAACCTTAGTTATACAACCACAATCATACGATCACAATCATGCAATCACAATCATACAATCACAATCATACAATCACAATCATGCAATCACAATCATACAATCACAATCATACAATCACAATCATACAATCACAATCATACAATCACAATCATACAATCAAAACCATATAATCACAATCATACAATCACTATCATACAATCACAGTCATACAATTACAATCATACAATCACAATCACAAAATCACAATCATACAATCACAATTATAGAATCACAATCATACAATCACAATCATACAATCACAATCATACAATCACAATCATACAATCACAATCATACAATCACAATCATACAATCACAATCATACAATCACAATCATACAATCACAATCATACAATCACAATCATACAATCACAATCATACGATATCAATCATACAATCACAATCGTCCAATTATAATCACAAAATCACAATCATACAATCACAATCATACAATCACAGTCATACAATCACAATCATACAATCACAATCATGCAATCACAATCGTACAAAAACAATCATACAACCTTAATTATACAACCACAATCATACGATCACAATCATGCAATCACAATCATACAATCACAATCATACAATCACAATCATACAATCACAATCACACAATCACAATCAGACAATCACAATCATACAATCACAATCAAACAATCAGAACCATACAATCACTATCATACAATCACAATCATACAATCACAATCATACAATCACGATCATACAATCACGATCATACAATCACAATCATACAATCACAATCGTACAATCACAATCGTACAATCACAATCGTACAATCACAATCGTACAATCACAATCGTACAATCACAATCACAAAATCACAATCATACAATCACAATCATACAATCACAATCATACAATCACAATCATACAATCACAATCATACAATCACAATCATACAATCACAATCATACAATCACAATCATACAATCACAATCATACAATCACAATCATACGATATCAATCATACAATCACAATCGTCCAATTACAATCACAAAATCACAATCATACAATCACAGTCATACAATCACAATCATACAATCACAATCATACAATCACAATCGTACAAAAACAATCATACAACCTTAATTATACAACCACAATCATACGATCACAATCATGCAATCACAATCATACAATCACAATCATACAATCACAATCATACAATCACAATCACACAATCACAATCAGACAATCACAATCATACAATCACAATCAAACAATCAGAACCATACAATCGCTATCATACAATCACAATCATACAATCACAATCATACAATCACGATCATACAATCACGATCATACAATCACAATCATACAATCACAATCATACAATCACAATCATACAATCACAATCGTACAATCACAATCGTACAATCACAATCACAAAATCACAATCATACAATCACAATCATACAATCACAATCATACAATCACAATCATACAATCACAATCATACAATCACAATCATACAATCACAATCATACAATCACAATCATACAATCACAATCATACCATCACAATCATGCCATCACAATCATACAATCACAATCATACAATCACAATCATACGATCACAATCATACGATCTCAATCATACAATCACAATCATACAATCACAATCTTACAATCACAATCATACAATCACAATCGTACAAAAACAATCATACAACCTTAATTATACAACCACAATCGTACGATCACAATCATGCAATCACAATCATACAATCACAATCATACAATCACAATCATACAATCACAATCACACAATCACAATCAGACAATCACAATCATACAATCACAATCAAACAATCAGAACCATACAATCACAATCATACAATCACAATCATACAATCACAATCATACGATCTCAATCATACAATCACAATCGTACAATCACAATCACAAAATCACAATCATACAATCACAATCATACAATCACAATCATACAATCACAATCATACAATCACAATCATACAATCACAATCACACAATCACTATCACACAATCACAATCATACAACCACAATCATACGATCACAATCATACGATCACAATCATACGATCACAATCATACAATCACAATCATACAATCACAATTATACAATCACAATCATAAAATCACAGTCATACATAAGCAATCATACAATCACAATCATACAATCACAATCATACAATCACAATCATACAATCACAATCATACAATCACAATCATACGATCTCAATCATACAATCACAATCGTACAATCACAATCACAAAATCACAATCATACAATCACAATCATACAATCACAATCATACAATCACAACCATACAATCACAATCATACGATCTCAATCATACAATCACAATCATACAATCACAATCATACAATCACAATCATACAATCACAATCATACAATCACAATCATACAAAAACAATCATACAACCTTAATTATACAACCACAATCATACGGTCACAATCATACAATCACAATCATACATTCACAATCATACAATCACAATCAAACAATCAGAATAATACAATCACAATCATACAATCACAATCATACAATCACAGTCATACAATTACAATCATACAATCACAATCATACAATCACAATCATACAATCACAATCACACAATCACTATCACACAATCACAATCATACAACCACAATCATACGATCACAATCATACGATCACAATCATACGATCACAATCATACAATTACTATCACACAATCACAAGTATACGATCTCGATCATATAATCACAATCATACAATCACAATCATACAATCACAATCATACAGTCACAATCATACAATCACAATCATACAATCACAATCATACGATCCCAATCATACAATCACAATCATACAATCACAATCATACAATCACAATCATACAATCACAATCATACAATCACAATCATGCAATCACAGTCATGCAATCACAATCACACAATCACAATCATACAATCACAGTCATACAATCGAAATCAAGGAATCACAATCATACAATCACAATAATACAGTCACAATCATACAATCACAATCATACAAAAACAATCATACAACCTTAATTATACAAGCACAACCATACAATCACAATCATATAATCACAATCATACGATCACAATCATGCAATTACTATCATACAATCACAATCATACAATCACAATCATGCGATCACAATCATACGATCACAATCATACAATCACAATCATACGATCACAATCATAAAATCACAATCATACAATCACAATCATACAATCACAATCATACAATCACAATCATACAATCACAATCACATAATCACAATAATACAATCACAGTCATATAATCGAAATCAAAGAATCACAATCATACGATCACAATCATACAATCGCAATCATACAATCACAATCATACAATCACAATCATACAATCACAATCATACAATCACAATCATACAATCACAATCATACAATCACAATCACACAATCACAATCATACAATCACAATCAGACAATCACAATCATAAAATCACAATCATACAATCACAATTATACAATCACAATCATAAAATCACAGTCATACATAAACAATCATACAATCACAATCATACAATCACAATCATACAATCACAATCATACAATCACAATCATACAATCACAATCATACGATCTCAATCATACAATCACAATCATACAATCACGATCTTACAATCACAATCATACAATCACAATCGTACAAAAACAATCATACAATCACAATCATAGAATCACAATCATACAATCACAGTCATACAATCACAATCATACTATCACAATCATACAATCACAATCATACAATCACAATCATACAATCACAATCACAAAATCAAAATCATACAATCACAATCATACAATCACAATCATACAATCACAATCATACAATCACAATCATACAATCACAATCATACAATCACAATCATACAATCACAAAAATACAATCACAATCATACAATCACAATCACACAATCACAATCATACAATCACAGTCATACAATCGAAATCAAGGAATCACAGTCATAAAATCACAATAATACAGTCACAATCATACAATCACAATCATTCAATCACAATAATACAAAAACAATCATACAACCTTAATTATACAAGCACAATCATACAATCACAATCATACAATCACAATCACACGATCACAATCATACAATTACTGTCACACAATCACAATCATACAATCACAATCATGCAATCACAATCATACGATCACAATCATACAATCACAATCATACAATCACAATCATACGATCACAATCATAAAATCACAATCATACAATCACAATCATACAATCGCAATCACACAATCACAATCATACAATCACAATCATGCAATCACAATCATACGATCACAATCATACAATCACAATCATACAATCACAATCATACGATCACAATCATAAAATCACAATCATACAATCACAATCATACAATCGCAATCATACAATCACAATCATACAATCACAATCACATAATCACAATCATACAATCACAGTCATACAATCGCAATCAAAGAATCACAATCATACGATCACAATCATACAATCGCAATCATACAATCACAATCATACAATCACAATCATACAATCACAATCATACAATCACAATCATACAATCACAATCATACAATCACAATCACATAATCACAATCATACAATCACAGTCATATAATCGAAATCAAAGAATCACAATCATACGATCACAATCATACAATCGCAATCATACAATCACAATCATACAATCACAATCATACAATCACAATCATACAATCACGATCATACAATCACAATCATACAATCACAATCACACAATCACAATCATACAATCACAATCAGACAATCACAATCATAAAATCACAATCATACAATCACAATTATACAATCACAATCATAAAATCACAGTCATACATAAACAATCATACAATCACAATCATACAATCACAATCATACAATCACAATCATACAATCACAATCATACGATCTCAATCATACAATCACAATCATACAATCACAATCTTACAATCACAATCATACAATCACAATCGTACAAAAACAATCATACAATCACAATCATAGAATCACAATCATACAATCACAGTCATACAATCACAATCATACAATCACAATCATACAACCACAATCATACAGTCACAATCACACAATCACAATCACACAATCACAATCATACAACCACAATCATACGATCACAATCATACGATCACAATCATACGATCACAATCGTACGATCACAATCATACGATCACAATCATACAATTACTATCACACAATCACAATCATACGATCTCAATCATACAATCACAATCATACAATCACAATCATACAATCACAATCATACAATCACAATCATACAATCACAATCATACAAAAACAATCATACAACCTTAATTATACAACCACAATCATACGATCACAATCATACAATCACAATCATACAATCACAATCATACAATCACAATCAAACAATCAGAATCATACAATCACAATCATACAATCACAATCATACAATCACAATCACAAAATCACAATCATACAATCACAATCATACAATCACAGTCATACAATCGAAATCAAGGAATCACAATCATACAATCACAATAATACAGTCACAATCATACAATCACCATCATACAATCACAATCATACAAAAACAATCATACAACCTTAATTATCCAAGCACAATCATACAATCACAATCATACAATCGCAGTCATACAATCGAAATCAAGGAATCACAATCATACAATCACAATAATACAGTCACAATCATACAATCACAATCATACAAAAACAATCATACAACCTTAATTATACAACCACAATCATACGATCACAATCATACAATCACAATCATACAATCACAATCATACAATCACAATCAAACAATCAGAATCATACAATCACAATCATACAATCACAATTATACAATCACAATCATACAAAAACAATCATACAACCTTAATTATACAAGCACAATCATACAATCACAATCATACAATCACAATCATACGATCACAATCATACAATCACAATCATAAAATCACAATCATACAATCACAATTATACAATCACAATCATACAATCACAGTCATACATAAACAATCATACAATCACAATCATACAATCACAATCTTACAATCACAATCATACAATCACAATCGTACAAAAACATTCATACAACCTTAGTTATACAACCACAATCATACGATCACAATCATGCAATCACAATCATACAATCACAATCATACAATCACAATCATGCAATCACAATCATACAATCACAATCATACAATCACAATCATACAATCACAATCATACAATCACAATCATACCATCAAAACCATATAATCACAATCATACAATCACTATCATACAATCACAGTCATACAATTACAATCATACAATCACAATCACAAAATCACAATCATACAATCACAATTATAGAATCACAATCATACAATCACAATCATACAATCACAATCATACAATCACAATCATACAATCACAATCATACAATCACAATCATACAATCACAATCATACAATCACAATCATACAATCACAATCATACAATCACAATCATACAATCACAATCATACGATATCAATCATACAATCACAATCGTCCAATTATAATCACAAAATCACAATCATACAATCACAATCATACAATCACAGTCATACAATCACAATCATACAATCACAATCATGCAATCACAATCGTACAAAAACAATCATACAACCTTAATTATACAACCACAATCATACGATCACAATCATGCAATCACAATCATACAATCACAATCATACAATCACAATCATACAATCACAATCACACAATCACAATCAGACAATCACAATCATACAATCACAATCAAACAATCAGAACCATACAATCACTATCATACAATCACAATCATACAATCACAATCATACAATCACGATCATACAATCACGATCATACAATCACAATCATACAATCACAATCGTACAATCACAATCGTACAATCACAATCGTACAATCACAATCATACAATCACAATCACACAATCACTATCACACAATCACAATCATACAACCACAATCATACGATCACAATCATACGATCACAATCATACAATCACAATCAAACAATCAGAATCATACAATCACAATCATACGATCTCAATCATACAATCACAATCGTACAATCACAATCACAAAATCACAATCATACAATCACAATCATACAATCACAATCATACAATCACAATCATACAATCACAATCACACAATCACTATCACACAATCACAATCATACAACCACAATCATACGATCACAGTCATACGATCACAATCATACAATCACAATCATACAATCACAATCATACAAAAACAATCATACAATCACAATCATACAATCACAATCATACAATCACAATCATACAATCACAATCAT
The DNA here is from genome assembly GCF_050947335.1 of Megachile rotundata. NCBI lineage: Eukaryota > Metazoa > Arthropoda > Insecta > Hymenoptera > Megachilidae > Megachile > Megachile rotundata. The sequence goes on from NW_027473394.1 coordinate 45,140, forward strand.
ACCATCACAATCATACAATCACAATCATACAATCACAATCATACGATCACAATCATACGATCTCAATCATACAATCACAATCATACAATCACAATCTTACAATCACAATCATACAATCACAATCGTGCAAAAACAATCATACAACCTTAATTATACAACCACAATCATACGATCACAATCATGCAATCACAATCATACAATCACAATCATACAATCACAATCATACAATCACAATCACACAATCACAATCAGACAATCACAATCATACAATCACAATCAAACAATCAGAACCATACAATCACTATCATACAATCACAATCATACAATCACAATCATACAATCACAATCATACAATCACAATCATACAATCACAATCATACAATCACAATCATACAATCACAATCATACAATCACAATCATACAATCACAATCATACAATCACAATCATACAATCACAATCACAAAATCACAATCATACAATCACAATCATACAATCACAGTCATACAATCGAAATCAAGGAATCACAATCATACAATCACAATAATACAGTCACAATCATACAATCACCATCATACAATCACAATCATACAAAAACCAATCATACAACCTTAATTATCCAAGCACAATCATACAGTCACAATCATACAATCACAATCATACAAAAACAATCATACAACCTTAATTATACAACCACAATCATACGATCACAATCATACAATCACAATCATACAATCACAATCATACAATCACAATCAAACAATCAGAATCATACAATCACAATCATACAATCACAATTATACAATCACAATCATACAAAAACAATCATACAACCTTAATTATACAAGCACAATCATACAATCACAATCATACAATCACAATCATACGATCACAATCATACAATCACAATCATAAAATCACAATCATACAATCACAATCATACAATCACAGTCATACATAAACTATCATACAATCACAATCATACAATCACAATCTTACAATCACAATCATACAATCACAATCGTACAAAAACATTCATACAACCTTAGTTATACAACCACAATCATACGATCACAATCATGCAATCACAATCATACAATCACAATCATACAATCACAATCATACAATCACAATCATACAATCACAATCATACAATCAAAACCATACAATCACAATCATACAATCACTATCATACAATCACAGTCATACAATTACAATCATACAATCACAATCACAAAATCACAATCATACAATCACAATCATAGAATCACAATCATACAATCACAATCATACAATCACAATCATACAATCACAATCATACAATCACAATCATACAATCACAATCATACAATCACAATCATACAATCACAATCATACGATATCAATCATACAATCACAATCGTCCAATTACAATCACAAAATCACAATCATACAATCACAATCATACAATCACAGTCATACAATCACAATCATACAATCACAATCATACAATCACAATCGTACAAAAACAATCATACAACCTTAATTATACAACCACAATCATACGATCACAATCATGCAATCACAATCATACAATCACAATCATACAATCACAATCATACAATCACAATCACACAATCACAATCAGACAATCACAATCATACAATCACAGTCAAACAATCAGACCCATACAATCGCTATCATACAATCACAATCATACAATCACAATCATACAATCACGATCATACAATCACGATCATAAAATCACAATCATACAATCACAATCATACAATCACAATCGTACAATCACAATCGTACAATCACAATCACAAAATCACAATCATACAATCACAATCATACAATCACAATCATACAATCACAATCATACAATCACAATCATACAATCACAATCATACAATCACAATCATACAATCACAATCATACAATCACAATCATACAATCACAATCATACAATCACAATCGTACCATCACAATCATACAATCACAATCATACAATCACAATCATACGATCACAATCATACGATCTCAATCATACAATCACAATCATACAATCACAATCTTACAATCACAATCATACAATCACAATCGTACAAAAACAATCATACAACCTTAATTATACAACCACAATCATACGATCACAATCATGCAATCACAATCATACAATCACAATCATACAATCACAATCATACAATCACAATCACACAATCACAATCAGACAATCACAATCATACAATCACAATCAAACAATCAGAACCATACAATCACAATCATACAATCACAATCATACAATCACAATCATACGATCTCAATCATACAATCACGATCGTACAATCACAATCACAAAATCACAATCATACAATCACAATCATACAATCACAATCATACAATCACAATCATACAATCACAATCACACAATCACTATCACACAATCACAATCATACAACCACAATCATACGATCACAATCATACGATCACAATCATACGATCACAATCATACAATCACAATCAAACAATCAGAATCATACAATCACAATCATACAATCACAATCATACAATCACAATCATACAATCACAATCATACAATCACAATCACAAAATCACAATCATACAATCACAGTCATACAATCACAATCATACAATCACAACCATACAATCACAATCATACGATCTGAATCATACAATCACAATCATACAATCACAATCATACAATCACAATCATACAATCACAATCATACAATCACAATCATACAATCACAATCATACAAAAACAATCATACAATCACAATCATACAATCACAATCATACAATCACAATCATACAATCACAATCATACTATCACAATCATACAATCACAATCATACAATCACAATCATACGATCACAATCATACGATCTCAATCATACAATCACAATCATACAATCACAATCTTACAATCACAATCATACAATCACAATCGTACAAAAACAATCATACAACCTTAATTATACAACCACAATCATACGATCACAATCATGCAATCACAATCATACAATCACAATCATACAATCACAATCATACAATCACAATCACACAATCACAATCAGACAATCACAATCATACAATCACAATCAAACAATCAGAACCATACAATCACTATCATACAATCACAATCATACAATCACAATCATACAATCACAATCATACAATCACAATCATACAATCACAATCATACAATCACAATCATACAATCACAATCATACAATCACAATCATACAATCACAATCATACAATCACAATCATACAATCACAATCATACAATCACAATCATACAATCACAATCACACAATCACTATCACACAATCACAATCATACAACCACAATCATACGATCACAATCGTACGATCACGATCATACGATCACAATCATACAATTACTATCACACAATCACAATCATACGATCTCAATCATACAATCACAATCATACAATCACAATCATACAATCACAATCATACAATCACAATTATACAATCACAATCATACAAAAACAATCATACAACCTTAATTATACAACCACAATCATACGATCACAATCGTACAATCACAATCATACAATCACAATCAAACAATCAGAATCATACAATCACAATCATACAATCACAATCATACAATCACAATCATACAATCACAATCATACAATCACAATCATACAATCACAATCACAAAATCACAATCATACAATCACAGTCATACAATCACAACCATACAATCACAATCATACGATCTCAATCATACAATCACAATCATACAATCACAATCATACAATCACAATCATACAATCACAATCATACAAAAACAATCATACAACCTTAATTATACAACCACAATCATACGATCACAATCATACAATCACAATCATACATTCACAATCATACAATCACAATCAAACAATCAGAATAATACAATCACAATCATACAATCACAATCATACAATCACAGTCATACAATTACAATCATACAATCACAATCATACAATCACAACCATGCAATCACAATCACACAATCACTATCACACAATCACAATCATACAACCACAATCATACGATCACAATCATACGATCACAATCATACAATTACTATCACACAATCACAAGTATACGATCTCGATCATATAATCACAATCATACAATCACAATCATACAATCACAATCATACAATCACAATCAGACAATCACAATCACAAAATCACAATCATACAATCACAGTCATACAATCACAACCATACAATCACAATCATACGATCTCAATCATACAATCACAATCATACAATCACAATCATACAATCACAATCATACAATCACAATCATACAATCACAATCATACAATCACAATCATACAATCACAATCATACAAAAACAATCATACAACCTTAATTATACAACCACAATCATACGATCACAATCATACAATCACAATCATACATTCACAATCATACAATCACAATCAAACAATCAGAATAATACAATCACAATCATACAATCACAATCATACAATCACAGTCATACAATTACAATCATACGATCTCAATCATACAATCACAATCGTACAATCACAATCACAAAATCACAATCATACAATCACAATCATACAATCACAATCATACAATCACAATCATACAATCACAATCATACAATCACAATCATACAATCACAATCATACAATCACAATCATACAATCACAATCATACAATCACAATCATACCATCACAATCATACAATCACAATCATACAATCACAATCATACGATCACAATCATACGATCTCAATCATACAATCACAATCATACAATCACAATCTTACAATCACAATCATACAATCACAAGCGTACAAAAACAATCATACAACCTTAATTATACAACCACAATCATACGATCACAATCATGCAATCACAATCATACAATCACAATCATACAATCACAATCATACAATCACAATCACACAATCACAATCAGACAATCACAATCATACAATCACAATCAAACAATCAGAACCATACAATCACTATCATACAATCACAATCATACAATCACAATCATACAATCACAATCATACAATCACAATCATACAATCACAATCATACAATCACAATCATACAATCACAATCATACAATCACAATCATACAATCACAATCATACAATCACAATCACACAATCACTATCACACAATCACAATCATACAACCACAATCATACGATCACAATCATACGATCACAATCATACAATTACTATCACACAATCACAATCATACGATCTCAATCATACAATCACAATCATACAATCACAATCATACAATCACAATCATACAATCACAGTCATACAATCGAAATCAAGGAATCACAATCATACAATCACAATAATACAGTCACAATCATACAATCACAATCATACAAAAACAATCATACAACCTTAATTATACAAGCACAACCATACAATCACAATCATATAATCACAATCATACGATCACAATCATGCAATTACTATCATACAATCACAATCATACAATCACAATCATGCGATCACAATCATACGATCACAATCATACAATCACAATCATACGATCACAATCATAAAATCACAATCATACAATCACAATCATACAATCACAATCATACAATCACAATCATACAATCACAATCACATAATCACAATCACACAATCACAGTCATATAATCGAAATCAAAGAATCACAATCATACGATCACAATCATACAATCGCAATCATACAATCACAATCATACAATCACAATCATACAATCACAATCATACAATCACAATCATACAATCACAATCATACAATCACAATCACACAATCACAATCATACAATCACAATCAGACAATCACAATCATAAAATCACAATCATACAATCACAATTATACAATCACAATCATAAAATCACAGTCATACATAAACAATCATACAATCACAATCATACAATCACAATCATACAATCACAATCATACAATCACAATCATACGATCTCAATCATACAATCACAATCATACAATCACAATCTTACAATCACAATCATACAATCACAATCGTACAAAAACAATCATACAATCACAATCATAGAATCACAATCATACAATCACAGTCATACAATCACAATCATACTATCACAATCATACAATCACAATCATACAATCACAATCATACAATCACAATCACAAAATCACAATCATACAATCACAATCATACAATCACAATCATACAATCACAATCATACAATCACAATCATACAATCACAATCATACAATCACAAAAATACAATCACAATCATACAATCACAATCACACAATCACAATCATACAATCACAGTCATAAAATCGAAATCAAGGAATCACAATCATAAAATCACAATAATACAGTCACAATCATACAATCACAATCATTCAATCACAATCATACAAAAACAATCATACAACCTTAATTATACAAGCACAATCATACAATCACAATCATACAATCACAATCATACGATCACAATCATACAATTACTATCACACAATCACAATCATACAATCACAATCATGCAATCACAATCATACGATCACAATCATACAATCACAATCATACGATCACAATCATAAAATCACAATCATACAATCACAATCATACAATCACAATCATACAATCACAATCATACAATCACAATCACATAATCACAATCATACAATCACAGTCATACAATCGCAATCAAAGAATCACAATCATACGATCACAATCATACAATCGCAATCATACAATCACAATCATACAATCACAATCATACAATCACAATCATACAATCACAATCATACAATCACAATCATACAATCACAATCATACAATCACAATCACATAATCACAATCATACAATCACAGTCATATAATCGAAATCAAAGAATCACAATCATACGATCACAATCATACAATCGCAATCATACAATCACAATCATACAATCACAATCATACAATCACAATCATACAATCACAATCATACAATCACAATCACACAATCACAATCATACAATCACAATCAGACAATCACAATCATAAAATCACAATCATACAATCACAATTATACAATCACAATCATAAAATCACAGTCATACATAAACAATCATACAATCACAATCATACAATCACAATCATACAATCACAATCATACGATCTCAATCATACAATCACAATCATACCATCACAATCATACAATCACAATCATACAATCACAATCATACGATCACAATCATACGATCTCAATCATACAATCACAATCATACAATCACAATCTTACAATCACAATCATACAATCACAAGCGTACAAAAACAATCATACAACCTTAATTATACAACCACAATCATACGATCACAATCATGCAATCACAATCATACAATCACAATCATACAATCACAATCATACAATCACAATCACACAATCACAATCAGACAATCACAATCATACAATCACAATCAAACAATCAGAACCATACAATCACTATCATACAATCACAATCATACAATCACAATCATACAATCACAATCATACAATCACAATCATACAATCACAATCATACAATCACAATCATACAATCACAATCATACAATCACAATCATACAATCACAATCATACAATCACAATCACACAATCACTATCACACAATCACAATCATACAACCACAATCATACGATCACAATCATACGATCACAATCGTACGATCACAATCATACGATCACAATCATACAATTACTATCACACAATCACAATCATACGATCTCAATCATACAATCACAATCATACAATCACAATCATACAATCACAGTCATACAATCGAAATCAAGGAATCACAATCATACAATCACAATAATACAGTCACAATCATACAATCACAATCATACAAAAACAATCATACAACCTTAATTATACAAGCACAACCATACAATCACAATCATATAATCACAATCATACGATCACAATCATGCAATTACTATCATACAATCACAATCATACAATCACAATCATGCGATCACAATCATACGATCACAATCATACAATCACAATCATACGATCACAATCATAAAATCACAATCATACAATCACAATCATACAATCACAATCATACAATCACAATCATACAATCACAATCACATAATCACAATCACACAATCACAGTCATATAATCGAAATCAAAGAATCACAATCATACGATCACAATCATACAATCGCAATCATACAATCACAATCATACAATCACAATCATACAATCACAATCATACAATCACAATCATACAATCACAATCATACAATCACAATCACACAATCACAATCATACAATCACAATCAGACAATCACAATCATAAAATCACAATCATACAATCACAATTATACAATCACAATCATAAAATCACAGTCATACATAAACAATCATACAATCACAATCATACAATCACAATCATACAATCACAATCATACAATCACAATCATACGATCTCAATCATACAATCACAATCATACAATCACAATCTTACAATCACAATCATACAATCACAATCGTACAAAAACAATCATACAATCACAATCATAGAATCACAATCATACAATCACAGTCATACAATCACAATCATACTATCACAATCATACAATCACAATCATACAATCACAATCATACAATCACAATCACAAAATCACAATCATACAATCACAATCATACAATCACAATCATACAATCACAATCATACAATCACAATCATACAATCACAATCATACAATCACAATCATACAATCACAAAAATACAATCACAATCATACAATCACAATCACACAATCACAATCATACAATCACAGTCATAAAATCGAAATCAAGGAATCACAATCATAAAATCACAATAATACAGTCACAATCATACAATCACAATCATTCAATCACAATCATACAAAAACAATCATACAACCTTAATTATACAAGCACAACCATACAATCACAATCATACAATCACAATCATACGATCACAATCATACAATTACTATCACACAATCACAATCATACAATCACAATCATGCAATCACAATCATACGATCACAATCATACAATCACAATCATACGATCACAATCATAAAATCACAATCATACAATCACAATCATACAATCACAATCATACAATCACAATCATACAATCACAATCACATAATCACAATCATACAATCACAGTCATACAATCGCAATCAAAGAATCACAATCATACGATCACAATCATACAATCGCAATCATACAATCACAATCATACAATCACAATCATACAATCACAATCATACAATCACAATCATACAATCACAATCATACAATCACAATCATACAATCACAATCACATAATCACAATCATACAATCACAGTCATATAATCGAAATCAAAGAATCACAATCATACGATCACAATCATACAATCGCAATCATACAATCACAATCATACAATCACAATCATACAATCACAATCATACAATCACAATCATACAATCACAATCATACAATCACAATCACACAATCACAATCATACAATCACAATCAGACAATCACAATCATAAAATCACAATCATACAATCACAATTATACAATCACAATCATAAAATCACAGTCATACATAAACAATCATACAATCACAATCATACAATCACAATCATACAATCACAATCATACAATCACAATCATACGATCTCAATCATACAATCACAATCATACCATCACAATCATACAATCACAATCATAAAATCACAATCATACAATCAAAATTATACAATCACAATCATAAAATCACAGTCATACATAAACAATCATACAATCACAATCATACAATCACAATCTTACAATCACAATCATACAATCACAAGCGTACAAAAACAATCATACAACCTTAACTATACAACCACAATCATACGATCACAATCATGCAATCACAATCATACAATCACAATCATACAATCACAATCATACAATCACAATCACACAATCACAATCAGACAATCACAATCATACAATCACAATCAAACAATCAGAACCATACAATCACTATCATACAATCACAATCATACAATCACAATCATACAATCACAATCATACAATCACAATCATACAATCACAATCATACAATCACAATCATACAATCACAATCATACAATCACAATCATACAATCACAATCATACAATCACAATCATACAATCACAATCATACAATCACAATCACACAATCACTATCACACAATCACAATCATACAACCACAATCATACGATCACAATCATACGATCACAATCGTACGATCACAATCATACGATCACAATCATACAATTACTATCACACAATCACAATCATACGATCTCAATCATACAATCACAATCATACAATCACAATCATACAATCACAGTCATACAATCGAAATCAAGGAATCACAATCATACAATCACAATAATACAGTCACAATCATACAATCACAATCATACAAAAACAATCATACAACCTTAATTATACAAGCACAACCATACAATCACAATCATATAATCACAATCATACGATCACAATCATGCAATTACTATCATACAATCACAATCATACAATCACAATCATGCGATCACAATCATACGATCACAATCATACAATCACAATCATACGATCACAATCATAAAATCACAATCATACAATCACAATCATACAATCACAATCATACAATCACAATCATACAATCACAATCACATAATCACAATCACACAATCACAGTCATATAATCGAAATCAAAGAATCACAATCATACGATCACAATCATACAATCGCAATCATACAATCACAATCATACAATCACAATCATACAATCACAATCATACAATCACAATCATACAATCACAATCATACAATCACAATCACACAATCACAATCATACAATCACAATCGGACAATCACAATCATAAAATCACAATCATACAATCACAATTATACAATCACAATCATAAAATCACAGTCATACATAAACAATCATACAATCACAATCATACAATCACAATCATACAATCACAATCATACAATCACAATCATACGATCTCAATCATACAATCACAATCATACAATCACAATCTTACAATCACAATCATACAATCACAATCGTACAAAAACAATCATACAATCACAATCATAGAATCACAATCATACAATCACAGTCATACAATCACAATCATACTATCACAATCATACAATCACAATCATACAATCACAATCATACAATCACAATCACAAAATCACAATCATACAATCACAATCATACAATCACAATCATACAATCACAATCATAAAATCACAATCATACAATCACAATCATACAATCACAAAAATACAATCACAATCATACAATCACAATCACACAATCACAATCATACAATCACAGTCATAAAATCGAAATCAAGGAATCACAATCATAAAATCACAATAATACAGTCACAATCATACAATCACAATCATTCAATCACAATCATACAAAAACAATCATACAACCTTAATTATACAAGCACAATCATACAATCACAATCATACAATCACAATCATACGATCACAATCATACAATTACTATCACACAATCACAATCATACAATCACAATCATGCAATCACAATCATACGATCACAATCATACAATCACAATCATACGATCACAATCATAAAATCACAATCATACAATCACAATCATACAATCACAATCATACAATCACAATCATACAATCACAATCACATAATCACAATCATACAATCACAGTCATACAATCGCAATCAAAGAATCACAATCATACGATCACAATCATACAATCGCAATCATACAATCACAATCATACAATCACAATCATACAATCACAATCATACAATCACAATCATACAATCACAATCATACAATCACAATCATACAATCACAATCACATAATCACAATCATACAATCACAGTCATATAATCGAAATCAAAGAATCACAATCATACGATCACAATCATACAATCGCAATCATACAATCACAATCATACAATCACAATCATACAATCACAATCATACAATCACAATCATACAATCACAATCATACAATCACAATCACACAATCACAATCATACAATCACAATCAGACAATCACAATCATAAAATCACAATCATACAATCACAATTATACAATCACAATCATAAAATCACAGTCATACATAAACAATCATACAATCACAATCATACAATCACAATCATACAATCACAACCATACAATCACAATCATACGATCTCAATCATACAATCACAATCATACAATCACAATCTTACAATCACAATCATACAATCACAATCGTACAAAAACAATCATACAATCACAATCATAGAATCACAATCATACAATCACAGTCATACAATCACAATCATACTATCACAATCATACAATCACAATCATACAATCACAATCATACAATCACAATCACAAAATCACAATCATACAATCACAATCATACAATCACAATCATACAATCACAATCAAACAATCACAATCATACAATCACAGTCATACAATCACAATCATACAATCACAATTATACAATCACAATCATACAATCACAATCATACAATCACAATCATACAATCACAATCATACAATCACAATCATACAATCACAATCATACAATCACAATCATACAATCACAATCATACAATCACAAGCATACAATCACAATCATACAATCACAATCATACGATTTCAATCATACAATCACAATCATATAACCACAATCATACAGTCACAATCAGACAATCACTATCACACAATCACAATCATACAACCACAATCATACGATCACAATCATACGATCACAATCATACGATCACAATCGTACGATCACAATCATACGATCAGAATCATACAATTACTATCACACAATCACAATCATACGATCTCAATCATACAATCACAATCATACAATCACAATCATACAATCACAATCATACAATCACAATCATACAATCACAATCATACAATCACAATCATACAAAAACAATCATACAACCTTAATTATACAACCACAATCATACGATCACAATCATACAATCACAATCATACAATCACAATCATACAATCACAATCAAACAATCAGAATCATACAATCACAATCATACAATCACAATCATACAATCACAATCACAAAATCACAATCATACAATCACAATCATACAATCACAGTCATACAATCGAAATCAAGGAATCACAATCATACAATCACAATAATACAGTCACAATCATACAATCACCATCATACAATCACAATCATACAAAAACAATCATACAACCTTAATTATCCAAGCACAATCATACAATCACAATCATACAATCACAGTCATACAATCGAAATCAAGGAATCACAATCATACAATCACAATAATACAGTCACAATCATACAATCACAATCATACAAAAACAATCATACAACCTTAATTATACAACCACAATCATACGATCACAATCATACAATCACAATCATACAATCACAATCATACAATCACAATCAAACAATCAGAATCATACAATCACAATCATACAATCACAATTATACAATCACTATCATACAAAAACAATCATACAACCTTAATTATACAAGCACAATCATACAATCACAATCATACAATCACAATCATACGATCACAATCATACAATCACAATCATAAAATCACAATCATACAATCACAATTATACAATCACAATCATACAATCACAGTCATACATAAACAACCATACAATCACAATCATACAATCACAATCTTACAATCACAATCATACAATCACAATCGTACAATCACAATCATACCATCACAATCATACAATCACAATCATACAATCACAATCATACGATCACAATCATACGATCTCAATCATACAATCACAATCATACAATCACAACCTTACAATCACAATCATACAATCACAATCGTACAAAAACAATCATACAACCTTAATTATACAACCACAATCATACGATCACAATCATGCAATCACAATCATACAATCACAATCATACAATCACAATCATACAATCACAATCACACAATCACAATCAGACAATCACAATCATACAATCACAATCAAACAATCAGAACCATACAATCACTATCATACAATCACAATCATACAATCACAATCATACAATCACAATCATACAATCACAATCATACAATCACAATCATACAATCACAATCATACAATCACAATCATACAATCACAATCATACAATCACAATCATACAATCACAATCATACAATCACAATCATACAATCACAATCACACAATCACTATCACGCAATCACAATCATACAACCACAATCATACGATCACAATCATACGATCACAATCGTACGATCACAATCATACGATCACAATCATACAATTACTATCACACAATCACAATCATACGATCTCAATCATACAATCACAATCATACAATCACAATCATACAATCACAATCATACAATCACAATTATACAATCACAATCATACAAAAACAATCATAAAACCTTAATTATACAACCACAATCGTACTATCACAATCGTACAATCACAATCATACAATCACAATCAAACAATCAGAATCATACAATCACAATCATACAATCACAATCATACAATCACAATCATACAATCACAATCATACAATCACAATCATACAATCACAATCATACAATCACAATCACAAAATCACAATCATACAATCACAGTCATACAATCACAACCATACAATCACAATCATACGATCTCAATCATACAATCACAATCATACAATCACAATCATACAATCACAATCATACAATCACAATCATACAAAAACAATCATACAACCTTAATTATACAACCACAATTATACGGTCACAATCATACAATCACAATCATACATTCACAATCATACAATCACAATCAAACAATCAGAATAATACAATCACAATCATACAATCACAATCATACAATCACAGTCATACAATCACAATCATACAATCACAATCATGCAATCACAATCATGCAATCACAATCACACAATCACAATCATACAATCACAGTCATACAATCGAAATCAAGGAATCACAATCATACAATCACAATAATACAGTCACAATCATACAATCACAATCATACAAAAACAATCATACAACCTTAATTATACAAGCACAACCATACAATCACAATCATATAATCACAATCATACGATCACAATCATGCAATTACTATCATACAATCACAATCATACAATCACAATCATGCGATCACAATCATACGATCACAATCATACAATCACAATCATACGATCACAATCATAAAATCACTATCACACAATCACAATCATACAACCACAATCATACGATCACAATCATACGATCACAATCGTACGATCACAATCATACGATCACAATCATACAATTACTATCACACAATCACAATCATACGATCTCAATCATACAATCACAATCATACAATCACAATCATACAATCACAGTCATACAATCGAAATCAAGGAATCACAATCATACAATCACAATAATACAGTCACAATCATACAATCACAATCATACAAAAACAATCATACAACCTTAATTATACAAGCACAACCATACAATCACAATCATATAATCACAATCATACGATCACAATCATGCAATTACTATCATACAATCACAATCATACAATCACAATCATGCGATCACAATCATACGATCACAATCATACAATCACAATCATACGATCACAATCATAAAATCACAATCATACAATCACAATCATACAATCACAATCATACAATCACAATCATACAATCACAATCACATAATCACAATCACACAATCACAGTCATATAATCGAAATCAAAGAATCACAATCATACGATCACAATCATACAATCGCAATCATACAATCACAATCATACAATCACAATCATACAATCACAATCATACAATCACAATCATACAATCACAATCATACAATCACAATCACACAATCACAATCATACAATCACAATCAGACAATCACAATCATAAAATCACAATCATACAATCACAATTATACAATCACAATCATAAAATCACAGTCATACATAAACAATCATACAATCACAATCATACAATCACAATCATACAATCACAATCATACAATCACAATCATACGATCTCAATCATACAATCACAATCATACAATCACAATCTTACAATCACAATCATACAATCACAATCGTACAAAAACAATCATACAATCACAATCATAGAATCACAATCATACAATCACAGTCATACAATCACAATCATACTATCACAATCATACAATCACAATCATACAATCACAATCATACAATCACAATCACAAAATCACAATCATACAATCACAATCATACAATCACAATCATACAATCACAATCATACAATCACAATCATACAATCACAATCATACAATCACAATCATACAATCACAATCATACAATCACAAAAATACAATCACAATCATACGATTTCAATCATACAATCACAATCATATAACCACAATCATACAGTCACAATCACACAATCACTATCACACAATCACAATCATACAACCACAATCATACGATCACAATCATACGATCACAATCATACGATCACAATCGTACGATCACAATCATACGATCAGAATCATACAATTACTATCACACAATCACAATCATACGATCTCAATCATACAATCACAATCATACAATCACAATCATACAATCACAATCATACAATCACAATCATACAATCACAATCATACAAAAACAATCATACAACCTTAATTATACAACCACAATCATACGATCACAATCATACAATCACAATCATACAATCACAATCATACAATCACAATCAAACAATCAGAATCATACAATCACAATCATACAATCACAATCACACAATCACAATCACAAAATCACAATCATACAATCACAATCATACAATCACAGTCATACAATCGAAATCAAGGAATCACAATCATACAATCACAATAATACAGTCACAATCATACAATCACCATCATACAATCACAATCATACAAAAACAATCATACAACCTTAATTATCCAAGCACAATCATACAATCACAATCATACAATCACAGTCATACAATCGAAATCAAGGAATCACAATCATACAATCACAATAATACAGTCACAATCATACAATCACAATCATACAAAAACAATCATACAACCTTAATTATACAACCACAATCATACGATCACAATCATACAATCACAATCATACAATCACAATCATACAATCACAATCAAACAATCAGAATCATACAATCACAATCATACAATCACAATTATACAATCACTATCATACAAAAACAATCATACAACCTTAATTATACAAGCACAATCATACAATCACAATCATACAATCACAATCATACGATCACAATCATACAATCACAATCATAAAATCACAATCATACAATCACAATTATACAATCACAATCATACAATCACAGTCATACATAAACAACCATACAATCACAATCATACAATCACAATCTTACAATCACAATCATACAATCACAATCGTACAATCACAATCATACCATCACAATCATACAATCACAATCATACAATCACAATCATACGATCACAATCATACGATCTCAATCATACAATCACAATCATACAATCACAACCTTACAATCACAATCATACAATCACAATCGTACAAAAACAATCATACAACCTTAATTATACAACCACAATCATACGATCACAATCATGCAATCACAATCATACAATCACAATCATACAATCACAATCATACAATCACAATCACACAATCACAATCAGACAATCACAATCATACAATCACAATCAAACAATCAGAACCATACAATCACTATCATACAATCACAATCATACAATCACAATCATACAATCACAATCATACAATCACAATCATACAATCACAATCATACAATCACAATCATACAATCACAATCATACAATCACAATCATACAATCACAATCATACAATCACAATCATACAATCACAATCATACAATCACAATCATACAATCACAATCATACAATCACAATCATACAATCACAATCACACAATCACTATCACGCAATCACAATCATACAACCACAATCATACGATCACAATCATACGATCACAATCGTACGATCACAATCATACGATCACAATCATACAATTACTATCACACAATCACAATCATACGATCTCAATCATACAATCACAATCATACAATCACAATCATACAATCACAATCATACAATCACAATTATACAATCACAATCATACAAAAACAATCATACAACCTTAATTATACAACCACAATCGTACTATCACAATCGTACAATCACAATCATACAATCACAATCAAACAATCAGAATCATACAATCACAATCATACAATCACAATCATACAATCACAATCATACAATCACAATCATACAATCACAATCATACAATCACAATCATACAATCACAATCACAAAATCACAATCATACAATCACAGTCATACAATCACAACCATACAATCACAATCATACGATCTCAATCATACAATCACAATCATACAATCACAATCATACAATCACAATCATACAATCACAATCATACAAAAACAATCATACAACCTTAATTATACAACCACAATTATACGGTCACAATCATACAATCACAATCATACATTCACAATCATACAATCACAATCAAACAATCAGAATAATACAATCACAATCATACAATCACAATCATACAATCACAGTCATACAATCACAATCATACAATCACAATCATGCAATCACAATCATGCAATCACAATCACACAATCACAATCATACAATCACAGTCATACAATCGAAATCAAGGAATCACAATCATACAATCACAATAATACAGTCACAATCATACAATCACAATCATACAAAAACAATCATACAACCTTAATTATACAAGCACAACCATACAATCACAATCATATAATCACAATCATACGATCACAATCATGCAATTACTATCATACAATCACAATCATACAATCACAATCATACAATCACAATCATGCGATCACAATCATACGATCACAATCATACAATCACAATCATACGATCACAATCATAAAATCACTATCACACAATCACAATCATACAACCACAATCATACGATCACAATCATACGATCACAATCGTACGATCACAATCATACGATCACAATCATACAATTACTATCACACAATCACAATCATACGATCTCAATCATACAATCACAATCATACAATCACAATCATACAATCACAGTCATACAATCGAAATCAAGGAATCACAATCATACAATCACAATAATACAGTCACAATCATACAATCACAATCATACAAAAACAATCATACAACCTTAATTATACAAGCACAACCATACAATCACAATCATATAATCACAATCATACGATCACAATCATGCAATTACTATCATACAATCACAATCATACAATCACAATCATGCGATCACAATCATACGATCACAATCATACAATCACAATCATACGATCACAATCATAAAATCACAATCATACAATCACAATCATACAATCACAATCATACAATCACAATCATACAATCACAATCACATAATCACAATCACACAATCACAGTCATATAATCGAAATCAAAGAATCACAATCATACGATCACAATCATACAATCGCAATCATACAATCACAATCATACAATCACAATCATACAATCACAATCATACAATCACAATCATACAATCACAATCATACAATCACAATCACACAATCACAATCATACAATCACAATCAGACAATCACAATCATAAAATCACAATCATACAATCACAATTATACAATCACAATCATAAAATCACAGTCATACATAAACAATCATACAATCACAATCATACAATCACAATCATACAATCACAATCATACAATCACAATCATACGATCTCAATCATACAATCACAATCATACAATCACAATCTTACAATCACAATCATACAATCACAATCGTACAAAAACAATCATACAATCACAATCATAGAATCACAATCATACAATCACAGTCATACAATCACAATCATACTATCACAATCATACAATCACAATCATACAATCACAATCATACAATCACAATCACAAAATCACAATCATACAATCACAATCATACAATCACAATCATACAATCACAATCATACAATCACAATCATACAATCACAATCATACAATCACAATCATACAATCACAAAAATACAATCACAATCATACAATCACAATCACACAATCACAATCATACAATCACAGTCATAAAATCGAAATCAAGGAATCACAATCATAAAATCACAATAATACAGTCACAATCATACAATCACAATCATTCAATCACAATCATACAAAAACAATCATACAACCTTAATTATACAAGCACAATCATACAATCACAATCATACAATCACAATCATACGATCACAATCATACAATTACTATCACACAATCACAATCATACAATCACAATCATGCAATCACAATCATACGATCACAATCATACAATCACAATCATACGATCACAATCATAAAATCACAATCATACAATCACAATCATACAATCACAATCATACAATCACAATCATACAATCACAATCACATAATCACAATCATACAATCACAGTCATACAATCGCAATCAAAGAATCACAATCATACGATCACAATCATACAATCGCAATCATACAATCACAATCATACAATCACAATCATACAATCACAATCATACAATCACAATCATACAATCACAATCATACAATCACAATCACATAATCACAATCATACAATCACAGTCATATAATCGAAATCAAAGAATCACAATCATACGATCACAATCATACAATCGCAATCATACAATCACAATCATACAATCACAATCATACAATCACAATCATACAATCACAATCATACAATCACAATCATACAATCACAATCACACAATCACAATCATACAATCACAATCAGACAATCACAATCATAAAATCACAATCATACAATCACAATTATACAATCACAATCATAAAATCACAGTCATACATAAACAATCATACAATCACAATCATACAATCACAATCATACAATCACAATCATACAATCACAATCATACGATCTCAATCATACAATCACAATCATACAATCACAATCTTACAATCACAATCATACAATCACAATCGTACAAAAACAATCATACAATCACAATCATAGAATCACAATCATACAATCACAGTCATACAATCACAATCATACTATCACAATCATACAATCACAATCATACAATCACAATCATACAATCACAATCACAAAATCACAATCATACAATCACAATCATACAATCACAATCATACAATCACAATCAAACAATCACAATCATACAATCACAGTCATACAATCACAATCATACAATCACAATTATACAATCACAATCATACAATCACAATCATACAATCACAATCATACAATCACAATCATACAATCACAATCATACAATCACAATCATACAATCACAATCATACAATCACAATCATACAATCACAAGCATACAATCACAATCATACAATCACAATCATACGATTTCAATCATACAATCACAGTCATATAACCACAATCATACAGTCACAATCACACAATCACTATCACACAATCACAATCATACAACCACAATCATACGATCACAATCATACGATCACAATCATACGATCACAATCGTACGATCACAATCATACGATCACAATCATACAATTACTATCACACAATCACAATCATACGATCTCAATCATACAATCACAATCATACAATCACAATCATACAATCACAATCATACAATGTAATCATACAATCACAATCATACAAAAACAATCATACAACCTTAATTATACAACCACAATCATACGATCACAATCATACAATCACAATCATACAATCACAATCATACAATCACAATCAAACAATCAGAATCATACAATCACAATCATACAATCACAATCATACAATCACAATCACAAAATCACAATCATACAATCACAATCATACAATCACAGTCATACAATCGAAATCAAGGAATCACAATCATACAATCACAATAATACAGTCACAATCATACAATCACCATCATACAATCACAATCATACAAAAACAATCATACAACCTTAATTATCCAAGCACAATCATACAATCACAATCATACAATCACAGTCATACAATCGAAATCAAGGAATCACAATCATACAATCACAATAATACAGTCACAATCATACAATCACAATCATACAAAAACAATCATACAACCTTAATTATACAACCACAATCATACGATCACAATCATACAATCACAATCATACAATCACAATCATACAATCACAATCAAACAATCAGAATCATACAATCACAATCATACAATCACAATTATACAATCACTATCATACAAAAACAATCATACAACCTTAATTATACAAGCACAATCATACAATCACAATCATACAATCACAATCATACGATCACAATCATACAATCACAATCATAAAATCACAATCATACAATCACAATTGTACAATCACAATCATACAATCACAGTCATACATAAACAACCATACAATCACAATCATACAATCACAATCTTACAATCACATTCATACAATCACAATCGTACAATCACAATCATACCATCACAATCATACAATCACAATCATACAATCACAATCATACGATCACAATCATACGATCTCAATCATACAATCACAATCATACAATCACAACCTTACAATCACAATCATACAATCACAATCGTACAAAAACAATCATACAACCTTAATTATACAACCACAATCATACGATCACAATCATGCAATCACAATCATACAATCACAATCATACAATCACAATCATACAATCACAATCACACAATCACAATCACAAAATCACAATCATACAATCACAGTCATACAATCACAACCATACAATCACAATCATACGATCACAATCAGACAATCACAATCATAAAATCACAATCATACAATCACAATTATACAATCACAATCATAAAATCACAGTCATACATAAACAATCATACAATCACAATCATACAATCACAATCATACAATCACAATCATACAATCACAATCATACGATCTCAATCATACAATCACAATCATACAATCACAATCTTACAATCACAATCATACAATCACAATCGTACAAAAACAATCATACAATCACAATCATAGAATCACAATCATACAATCACAGTCATACAATCACAATCATACTATCACAATCATACAATCACAATCATACAATCACAATCATACAATCACAATCATACAATCACAATCATACAATCACAATCATACAATCACAATCATACAATCACAATCACACAATCACAATCATACAATCACAATCAGACAATCACAATCATAAAATCACAATCATACAATCACAATTATACAATCACAATCATAAAATCACAGTCATACATAAACAATCATACAATCACAATCATACAATCACAATCATACAATCACAATCATACAATCACAATCATACGATCTCAATCATACAATCACAATCATACAATCACAATCTTACAATCACAATCATACAATCACAATCGTACAAAAACAATCATACAATCACAATCATAGAATCACAATCATACAATCACAGTCATACAATCACAATCATACTATCACAATCATACAATCACAATCATACAATCACAATCATACAATCACAATCACAAAATCACAATCATACAATCACAATCATACAATCACAATCATACAATCACAATCAAACAATCACAATCATACAATCACAGTCATACAATCACAATCATACAATCACAATTATACAATCACAATCATACAATCACAATCATACAATCACAATCATACAATCACAATCATACAATCACAATCATACAATCACAATCATACAATCACAATCATACAATCACAATCATACAATCACAAGCATACAATCACAATCATACAATCACAATCATACGATTTCAATCATACAATCACAATCATACAACCACAATCATACAGTCACAATCACACAATCACTATCACACAATCACAATCATACGACCACAATCATACGATCACAATCATACGATCACAATCATACGATCACAATCGTACGATCACAATCATACGATCACAATCATACAATTACTATCACACAATCACAATCATACGATCTCAATCATACAATCACAATCATACAATCACAATCATACAATCACAATCATACAATCACAATCATACAATCACAATCATACAATCACAATCATACAAAAACAATCATACAACCTTAATTATACAACCACAATCATACGATCACAATCATACAATCACAATCATACAATCACAATCATACAATCACAATCAAACAATCAGAATCATACAATCACAATCATACAATCACAATCATACAATCACAATCACAAAATCACAATCATACAATCACAATCATACAATCACAGTCATACAATCGAAATCAAGGAATCACAATCATACAATCACAATAATACAGTCACAATCATACAATCACCATCATACAATCACAATCATACAAAAACAATCATACAACCTTAATTATCCAAGCACAATCATACAATCACAATCATACAATCACAGTCATACAATCGAAATCAAGGAATCACAATCATACAATCACAATAATACAGTCACAATCATACAATCACAATCATACAAAAACAATCATACAACCTTAATTATACAACCACAATCATACGATCACAATCATACAATCACAATCATACAATCACAATCATACAATCACAATCAAACAATCAGAATCATACAATCACAATCATACAATCACAATTATACAATCACAATCATACAAAAACAATCATACAACCTTAATTATACAAGCACAATCATACAATCACAATCATACAATCACAATCATACGATCACAATCATACAATCACAATCATAAAATCACAATCATACAATCACAATTATACAATCACAATCATACAATCACAGTCATACATAAACAACCATACAATCACAATCATACAATCACAATCTTACAATCACAATCATACAATCACAATCATACAAGAACAATCATACAACCTTAATTATACAACCACAATCATACGGTCACAACCATACAATCACAATCATACATTCACAATCATACAATCACAATCAAACAATCAGAATAATACAATCACAATCATACAATCACAATCATACAATCACAGTCATACAATCACAATCATACAATCACAATCATGCAATCACAATCATGCAATCACAATCACACAATCACAATCATACAATCACAGTCATACAATCGAAATCAAGGAATCACAATCATACAATCACAATAATACAGTCACAATCATACAATCACAATCATACAAAAACAATCATACAACCTTAATTATACAAGCACAACCATACAATCACAATCATATAATCACAATCATACGATCACAATCATGCAATTACTATCATACAATCACAATCATACAATCACAATCATACGATCACAATCATACAATCGCAATCATACAATCACAATCATACAATCACAATCATACAATCACAATCATACAATCACAATCATACAATCACAATCATACAATCACAATCACACAATCACAATCATACAATCACAATCAGACAATCACAATCATAAAATCACAATCATACAATCACAATTATACAATCACAATCATAAAATCACAGTCATACATAAACAATCATACAATCACAGTCATACAATCACAATCATACAATCACAATCATACAATCACAATCATACGATCTCAATCATACAATCACAATCATACAATCACAATCTTACAGTCACAATCATACAATCACAATCGTACAAAAACAATCATACAATCACAATCATAGAATCACAATCATACAATCACAGTCATACAATCACAATCATACTATCACAATCATACAATCACAATCATACAATCACAATCATACAATCACAATCACAAAATCACAATCATACAATCACAATCATACAATCACAATCATACAATCACAATCATACAATCACAATCATACAATCACAATCATACAATCACAAAAATACAATCACAATCATACAATCACAATCACACAATCACAATCATACAATCACAGTCATACAATCGAAATCAAGGAATCACAATCATAAAATCACAATAATACAGTCACAATCATACAATCACAATCATTCAATCACAATCATACAAAAACAATCATACAACCTTAATTATACAAGCACAATCATACAATCACAATCATACAATCACAATCATACGATCACAATCATACAATTACTATCACACAATCACAATCATACAATCACAATCATGCAATCACAATCATACGATCACAATCATACAATCACAATGATACGATCACAATCATAAAATCACAATCATACAATCACAATCATACAATCACAATCATACAATCACAATCATACAATCACAATCACATAATCACAGTCATACAATCACAGTCATACAATCGCAATCAAAGAATCACAATCATACGATCACAATCATACAATCGCAATCATACAATCACAATCATACAATCACAATCATACAATCACAATCATACAATCACAATCATACAATCACAATCATACAATCACAATCACATAATCACAGTCATACAATCACAGTCATATAATCGAAATCAAAGAATCACAATCATACGATCACAATCATACAATCGCAATCATACAATCAGAATCATACAATCACAATCATACAATCACAATCATACAATCACAATCATACAATCACAATCATACAATCACAATCACACAATCACAATCATACAATCACAATCAGACAATCACAATCATAAAATCACAATCATACAATCACAATTATACAATCACAATCATAAAATCACAGTCATACATAAACAATCATACAATCACAATCATACAATCACAATCATACAATCACAATCATACAATCACAATCATACGATCTCAATCATACAATCACAATCATACAATCACAATCTTACAATCACAATCATACAATCACAATCGTACAAAAACAATCATACAATCACACTCATAGAATCACAATCATACAATCACAGTCATACAATCACAATCATACTATCACAATCATACAATCACAATCATACAATCACAATCATACAATCACAATCACAAAATCACAATCATACAATCACAATCATACAATCACAATCATACAATCACAATCAAACAATCACAATCATACAATCACAGTCATACAATCACAATCATACAATCACAATTATACAATCACAATCATACAATCACAATCATACAATCACAATCATACAATCACAATCATACAATCACAATCATACAATCACAATCATACAATCACAATCATACAATCACAATCATACAATCACAATCATACAATCACAATCATACAATCACAATCATACAATCACAATCATACAATCACAATCATACGATTTCAATCATACAATCACAATCATACAACCACAATCATACAGTCACAATCACACAATCACTATCACACAATCACAATCATACAACCACAATCATACGATCACAATCATACGATCACAATCATACGATCACAATCGTACGATCACAATCATACGATCACAATCATACAATTACTATCACACAATCACAATCATACGATCTCAATCATACAATCACAATCATACAATCACAATCATACAATCACAATCATACGATCACAATCATACAATCACAATCATACAATCACAATCATACAAAAACAATCATACAACCTTAATTATACAACCACAATCATACGATCACAATCATACAATCACAATCATACAATCACAATCATACAATCACAATCAAACAATCAGAATCATACAATCACAATCATACAATCACAATTATAGAATCACAATCATACAAAAACAATCATACAACCTTAATTATACAAGCACAATCATACAATCACAATCATACAATCACAATCATACGATCACAATCATACAATCACAATCATAAAATCACAATCATACAATCACAATTATACAATCACAATCATACAATCACAATTATACAATCACAATCATACAATCACAATCATACAATCACAATCTTACAATCACAATCATACAATCACAATCATACAATCACAATTATACAATCACAATCATACAATCACAGTCATACATAAACAATCATACAATCACAATCATACAATCACAATCTTACAATCACAATCATACAATCACAATCGTACAAAAACATTCATAAAACCTTAGTTATACAACCACAATCATACGATCACAATCATGCAATCACAATCATACAATCACAATCATACAATCACAATCATGCAATCACAATCATACAATCACAATCATACAATCACAATCATACAATCACAATCATACAATCACAATCATACAATCAAAACCATACAATCACAATCATACAATCACTATCATACAATCACAGTCATACAATTACAATCATACAATCACAATCACAAAATCACAATCATACAATCACAATCATAGAATCACAATCATACAATCACAATCATACAATCACAATCATACAATCACAATCATACAATCACAATCATACAATCACAATCATACCATCACAATCATACGATATCAATCACACAATCACAATCGTACAATTACAATCACAAAATCACAATCATACAATCACAATCATACAATCACAGTCATACAATCACAATCATACAATCACAATCATACAATCACAATCGTACAAAAACAATCATACAACCTTAATTATACCGCCACAATCATACGATCACAATCATGCAATCACAATCATACAATCACAATCATACAATCCCAATCACACAATCACAATCAGACAATCACAATCATACAATCACAATCAAACAATCAGAACCATACAATCACTATCATACAATCACAATCATACAATCACAATCATACAATCACAATCATACAATCACGATCATACAATCACAATCATACAATCACAATCATACAATCACAATCGTACAATCACAATCATACAATCACAATCATACAATCACAATCATACAATCACAATCATACAATCACAATCATACAATCACAATCACACAATCACTATCACACAATCACAATCATACAACCACAATCATACGATCACAATCATACGATCACAATCGTACGATCACGATCATACGATCACAATCATACAATTACTATCACACAATCACAATCATACGATCTCAATCATACAATCACAATCATACAATCACAATCATACAATCACAATCATACAATCACAATTATACAATCACAATCATACAAAAACAATCATACAACCTTAATTATACAACCACAATCATACGATCACAATCGTACAATCACAATCATACAATCACAATCAAACAATCAGAATCATACAATCACAATCATACAATCACAACCATACAATCACAATCATACAATCACAATCATACAATCACAATCACAAAATCACAATCATACAATCACAGTCATACAATCACAACCATACAATCACAATCATACGATCTCAATCATACAAGTACAATCATACAATCACAATCATACAATCACAATCATACAATCACAATCATACAATCACAATCATACAAAAACAATCATACAACCTTAATTATACAACCACAATCATACGATCACAATCATACAATCACAATCATACATTCACAATCATACAACCTTAATTATACAAGCACAATCGTACAATCACAATCATACAATTACTATCATACAATCATAATCATACAATCACAATCATGGAATCACAATCATACGATCACAATCATACAATCACAATCATACGATCACAATCATAAAATCACAATCATACAATCACAATCATACAATCACAAAAATACAATCACAATCATACAATCAAAATCACACAATCACAATCATACAATCACAGTCATACAATCGAAATCAAGGAATCACAATCATACAATCACAATAATACAGTCACAATCATACAATCACAATCATTCAATCACAATCATACAAAAACAATCATACAACCTTAATTATACAAGCACAATCATACAATCACAATCATACAATCACAATCATACGATCACAATCATACAATTACTATCACACAATCACAATCATACAATCACAATCATGCAATCACAATCATACAATCACAATCATACAATCACAATCATACGATCACAATCATAAAATCACAATCATACAATCACAATCATACAATCACAATCATACAATCACAATCATACAATCACAATCATACAATCACAATCATACAATCACAATCATACAATCACAATCATACAATCACAACCATACAATCACAATCATACAATCACAATCATACGATTTCAATCATACAATCACAATCATACAACCACAATCATACAGTCACAATCACACAATCACTATCACACAATCACAATCATACAACCACAATCATACAATCACAATCATACAATCACAATCATACAATCACAATCATACAATCACAATCATACAATCACAATCATACAAAATAATCATACAACCTTAATTATACAACCACAATCATACGATCACAATCATACAATCACAATCATACAATCACAATCATACAATCACAATCAAACAATCAGAATCATACAATCACAATCATACAATCACAATCATACAATCACAATCACAAAATCACAATCATACAATCACAATCATACAATCACAGTCATACAATCGAAATCAAGGAATCACAATCATACAATCACAATAATACAGTAACAATCATACAATCACAATCATACAAAAACAATCATACAACCTTAATTATACAACCACAATCATACGATCACAATCATACAATCACAATCATACAATCACAATCATACAATCACAATCAAACAATCAGAATCATACAATCACAGTCATACAATCACAATTATACAATCACAATCATACAAAAACAATCATACAACCTTCATTATACAAGCACAATCATACAATCACAATCATACAATCACAATCATACGATCACAAACATACAATCACAATCATAAAATCACAATCTTACAATCACAATCAGACAATCACAATCATAAAATCACAATCATACAATCACAATTATACAATCACAATCATAAAATCACAGTCATACATAAACAATCATACAATCACAATCATACAATCACAATCATACAATCACAATCATACAATCACAATCATACGATCTCAATCATACAATCACAATCATACAATCACAATCTTACAATCACAATCATACAATCACAATCGTACAAAAACAATCATACAATCACAATCATAGAATCACAATCATACAATCACAGTCATACAATCACAATCATACAATCACAGTCATACAATCACAATCATACAATCACAATCATACAATCACAATCATACGATTTCAATCATACAATCACAATCATACAATCACAATCATACAATCACAATCATACAATCACAATCATACAATCACAATCATACAAAAACAATCATACAACCTTAATTATACAAGCACAATCGTACAATCACAATCATACAATCACAATCATACGATCACAATCATACAATTACTATCATACAATCATAATCATACAATCACAATCATGGAATCACAATCATACGATCACAATCATACAATCACAATCATACGATCACAATCATAAAATCACAATCATACAATCACAATCATACAATCACAAAAATACAATCACAATCATACAATCACAATCACACAATCACAATCATACAATCACAGTCATACAATCGAAATCAAGGAATCACAATCATACAATCACAATAATACAGTCACAATCATACAATCACAATCATTCAATCACAATCATACAAAAACAATCATACAACCTTAATTATACAAGCACAATCATACAATCACAATCATACAATCACAATCATACGATCACAATCATACAATTACTATCACACAATCACAATCATACAATCACAATCATGCAATCACAATCATACAATCACAATCATACAATCACAATCATACGATCACAATCATAAAATCACAATCATACAATCACAATCATACAATCACAATCATACAATCACAATCATACAATCACAATCATACAATCACAATCACATAATCACAATCATACAATCACAGTCATACAATCGCAATCAAAGAATCACAATCATACGATCACAATCATACAATCGCAATCATACAATCACAATCATACAATCACAATCATACAATCACAATCATACAATCACAATCATACAATCACAATCATACAATCACAATCACATAATCACAATCATACAATCACAGTCATATAATCGAAATCAAAGAATCACAATCATACGATCACAATCATACAATCGCAATCATACAATCACAATCATACAATCACAATCATACAATCACAATCATACAATCACAATCATACAATCACAATCATACAATCACAATCACACAATCACAATCATACAATCACAATCAGACAATCACAATCATACAATCACAATCATACAATCACAACCATACAATCACAATCATACAATCACAATCATACAATCACAATCACA
Organism: Megachile rotundata; assembly: GCF_050947335.1. Lineage (NCBI taxonomy): Eukaryota > Metazoa > Arthropoda > Insecta > Hymenoptera > Megachilidae > Megachile > Megachile rotundata. The sequence goes on from NW_027473394.1 coordinate 77,858, forward strand.
AAATCACAATCATACAATCACAGTCATACAATCACAACCATACAATCACAATCATACGATCTCAATCATACAATCACAATCATACAATCACAATCATACAATCACAATCATACAATCACAATCATACAATCACAATCATACAAAAACAATCATACAACCTTAATTATACAACCACAATCATACGATCACAATCATACAATCACAATCATACATTCACAATCATACAACCTTAATTATACAAGCACAATCGTACAATCACAATCATACAATCACAATCATACGATCACAATCATACAATTACTATCATACAATCATAATCATACAATCACAATCATGGAATCACAATCATACGATCACAATCATACAATCACAATCATACGATCACAATCATACAATCACAATCATACAATCACAATCATACAATCACAATCATACAATCACAATTATACAATCACAATCATACAAAAACAATCATACAACCTTAATTATACAACCACAATCATACGATCACAATCGTACAATCACAATCATACAATCACAATCACACAATCACTATCACACAATCACAATCATACAACCACAATCATACAATCACAATCATACAAAAACAATCATACAACCTTAATTATACAATCACAATCAAACAATCAGAATCATACAATCACAATCATACAATCACAATTATACAATCACAATCATACAAAAACAATCATACAACCTTAATTATACAAGCACAATCATACAATCACAATCATACAATCACAATCATACGATCACAAACATACAATCACAATCATAAAATCACAATCTTACAATCACAATCATACAATCACAATCATAAAATCACAATCATACAATCACAATTATACAATCACAATCATACAATCACAGTCATACATAAACAATCATACAATCACAATCATACAATCACAATCTTACAATCACAATCATACAATCACAATCGTACAAAAACATTCATACATCCTTAGTTATACAACCACAATCATACGATCACAATCATGCAATCACAATCATACAATCACAATCATACAATCACAATCAAACAATCAGAATAATACAATCGCAATCATACAATCACAATCATACAATCACAGTCATACAATTACAATCATACAATCACAATCATACAATCACAATCATACAATCACAATCACACAATCACTATCACACAATCACAATCATACAACCACAATCATACGATCACAATCATACGATCACAATCATACAATTACTATCACACAATCACAAGTATACGATCTCGATCATATAATCACAATCATACAATCACAATCATACAATCACAATCATACAATCACAATCATACAATCGCAATCATGCGATCTCAATCATACAATCACAATCATACAATCACAATCATACAATCACAATCATAAAATCACAATCATACAATCACAATCATGCAATCACAATCACACAATCACAATCACACAATCACAATCATACAATCACAGTCATACAATCGAAATCAAGGAATCACAATCATACAATCACAATAATACAGTCACAATCATACAATCACAATCATACAAAAACAATCATACAACCTTAATTATACAAGCACAACCATACAATCACAATCATATAATCACAATCATACGATCACAATCATGCAATTACTATCATACAATCACAATCATGCGATCACAATCATACGATCACAATCATACAATCACAATCATACAATCACAATCATACAAAAACAATCATACAACCTTAATTATACAACCACAATCATACGATCACAATCATACAATCACAATCATACAATCACAATCATACAATCACAATCAAACAATCAGAATCATACAATCACAATCATACAATCACAATTATACAATCACAATCATACAAAAACAATCATACAACCTTAATTATACAAGCACAATCATACAATCACAATCACACAATCACAATCATACGATCACAATCATACAATCACAATCATAAAATCACAATCATACAATCACAATTATACAATCACAATCATACAATCACAGTCATACATAAACAATCATACAATCACAATCATACAATCACAATCTTACAATCACAATCATACAATCACAATCATACAATCACAATCATAAAATCACAATCATACAATCACAATTATACAATCACAATCATACAATCACAGTCATACATAAACAATCATACAATCACAATCATACAATCACAATCTTACAATCACAATCATACAATCACAATGGTACAAAAACATTCATACAACCTTAGTTATACAACCACAATCATACGATCACAATCATGCAATCACAATCATACAATCACAATCATACAATCACAATCATGCAATCACAATCATACAATCACAATCATACAATCACAATCATACAATCACAATCATACAATCACAATCATACAATCAAAACCATACAATCACAATCATACAATCACTATCATACAATCACAGTCATACAATTACAATCATACAATCACAATCACAAAATCACAATCATACAATCACAATCATAGAATCACAATCATACAATCACAATCATACAATCACAATCATACAATCACAATCATACAATCACAATCATACAATCACAATCATACAATCACAATCATACAATCACAATCATACAATCACAATCATACAATCACAATCATACGATATCAATCATACAATCACAATCGTACAATTACAATCACAAAATCACAATCATACAATCACAATCATACAATCACAGTCATACAATCACAATCATACAATCACAATCATACAATCACAATCGTACAAAAACAATCATACAACCTTAATTATACAGCCACAATCATACGATCACAATCATGCAATCACAATCATACAATCACAATCATACAATCACAATCATACAATCACAATCACACAATCACAATCAGACAATCACAATCATACAATCACAATCAAACAATCAGAACCATACAATCACTATCATACAATCACAATCATACAATCACAATCATACAATCACAATCATACAATCACGATCATACAATCACAATCATACAATCACAATCATACAATCACAATCGTACAATCACAATCATACAATCACAATCATACAATCACAATCATACAATCACAATCATACAATCACAATCATACAATCACAATCACACAATCACTATCACACAATCACAATCATACAACCACAATCATACGATCACAATCATACGATCACAATCATACAAAAACAATCATACAACCTTAATTACACAACCACAATCATACGATCACAATCATACAATCACAATCATACATTCACAATCATACAATCACAATCAAACAATCAGAATAATACAATCACAATCATACAATCACAATCATACAATCACAGTCATACAATTAAAATCATACAATCACAATCATACAATCACAATCATAAAATCACAGTCATACATAAACAATCATACAATCACAATCATACAATCACAATCATACAATCACAATCATACAATCACAATCATACGATCTCAATCATACAATCACAATCATACAATCACAATCTTACAATCACAATCATACAATCACAATCGTACAAAAACAATCATACAATCACAATCATAGAATCACAATCATACAATCACAGTCATACAATCACAATCATACAATCACAGTCATACAATCACAATCATACAATCACAATCATACAATCACAATCATACGATTTCAATCATACAATCACAATCATACAATCACAATCATACAATCACAATCATACAATCACAATCATACAATCACAATCATACAAAAACAATCATACAACCTTAATTATACAAGCACAATCGTACAATCACAATCATACAATCACAATCATACGATCACAATCATACAATTACTATCATACAATCATAATCATACAATCACAATCATGGAATCACAATCATACGATCACAATCATACAATCACAATCATACGATCACAATCATAAAATCACAATCATACAATCACAATCATACAATCACAAAAATACAATCACAATCATACAATCACAATCACACAATCACAATCATACAATCACAGTCATACAATCGAAATCAAGGAATCACAATCATACAATCACAATAATACAGTCACAATCATACAATCACAATCATTCAATCACAATCATACAAAAACAATCATACAACCTTAATTATACAAGCACAATCATACGATCACAATCATACAATCACAATGATACGATCACAATCATAAAATCACAATCATACAATCACAATCATACAATCACAATCATACAATCACAATCATACAATCACAATCACATAATCACAGTCATACAATCACAGTCATACAATCGCAATCAAAGAATCACAATCATACGATCACAATCATACAATCGCAATCATACAATCACAATCATACAATCACAATCATACAATCACAATCATACAATCACAATCATACAATCACAATCATACAATCACAATCACATAATCACAGTCATACAATCACAGTCATATAATCGAAATCAAAGAATCACAATCATACGATCACAATCATACAATCGCAATCATACAATCAGAATCATACAATCACAATCATACAATCACAATCATACAATCACAATCATACAATCACAATCATACAATCACAATCACACAATCACAATCATACAATCACAATCAGACAATCACAATCATAAAATCACAATCATACAATCACAATTATACAATCACAATCATAAAATCACAGTCATACATAAACAATCATACAATCACAATCATACAATCACAATCATACAATCACAATCATACAATCACAATCATACGATCTCAATCATACAATCACAATCATACAATCACAATCTTACAATCACAATCATACAATCACAATCGTACAAAAACAATCATACAATCACACTCATAGAATCACAATCATACAATCACAGTCATACAATCACAATCATACTATCACAATCATACAATCACAATCATACAATCACAATCATACAATCACAATCACAAAATCACAATCATACAATCACAATCATACAATCACAATCATACAATCACAATCAAACAATCACAATCATACAATCACAGTCATACAATCACAATCATACAATCACAATTATACAATCACAATCATACAATCACAATCATACAATCACAATCATACAATCACAATCATACAATCACAATCATACAATCACAATCATACAATCACAATCATACAATCACAATCATACAATCACAATCATACAATCACAATCATACAATCACAATCATACAATCACAATCATACAATCACAATCATACGATTTCAATCATACAATCACAATCATACAACCACAATCATACAGTCACAATCACACAATCACTATCACACAATCACAATCATACAACCACAATCATACGATCACAATCATACGATCACAATCATACGATCACAATCGTACGATCACAATCATACGATCACAATCATACAATTACTATCACACAATCACAATCATACGATCTCAATCATACAATCACAATCATACAATCACAATCATACAATCACAATCATACGATCACAATCATACAATCACAATCATACAATCACAATCATACAAAAACAATCATACAACCTTAATTATACAACCACAATCATACGATCACAATCATACAATCACAATCATACAATCACAATCATACAATCACAATCAAACAATCAGAATCATACAATCACAATCATACAATCACAATTATAGAATCACAATCATACAAAAACAATCATACAACCTTAATTATACAAGCACAATCATACAATCACAATCATACAATCACAATCATACGATCACAATCATACAATCACAATCATAAAATCACAATCATACAATCACAATTATACAATCACAATCATACAATCACAATTATACAATCACAATCATACAATCACAATCATACAATCACAATCTTACAATCACAATCATACAATCACAATCATACAATCACAATTATACAATCACAATCATACAATCACAGTCATACATAAACAATCATACAATCACAATCATACAATCACAATCTTACAATCACAATCATACAATCACAATCGTACAAAAACATTCATAAAACCTTAGTTATACAACCACAATCATACGATCACAATCATGCAATCACAATCATACAATCACAATCATACAATCACAATCATGCAATCACAATCATACAATCACAATCATACAATCACAATCATACAATCACAATCATACAATCACAATCATACAATCAAAACCATACAATCACAATCATACAATCACTATCATACAATCACAGTCATACAATTACAATCATACAATCACAATCACAAAATCACAATCATACAATCACAATCATAGAATCACAATCATACAATCACAATCATACAATCACAATCATACAATCACAATCATACAATCACAATCATACAATCACAATCATACCATCACAATCATACGATATCAATCACACAATCACAATCGTACAATTACAATCACAAAATCACAATCATACAATCACAATCATACAATCACAGTCATACAATCACAATCATACAATCACAATCATACAATCACAATCGTACAAAAACAATCATACAACCTTAATTATACCGCCACAATCATACGATCACAATCATGCAATCACAATCATACAATCACAATCATACAATCCCAATCACACAATCACAATCAGACAATCACAATCATACAATCACAATCAAACAATCAGAACCATACAATCACTATCATACAATCACAATCATACAATCACAATCATACAATCACAATCATACAATCACGATCATACAATCACAATCATACAATCACAATCATACAATCACAATCGTACAATCACAATCATACAATCACAATCATACAATCACAATCATACAATCACAATCATACAATCACAATCATACAATCACAATCACACAATCACTATCACACAATCACAATCATACAACCACAATCATACGATCACAATCATACGATCACAATCGTACGATCACGATCATACGATCACAATCATACAATTACTATCACACAATCACAATCATACGATCTCAATCATACAATCACAATCATACAATCACAATCATACAATCACAATCATACAATCACAATTATACAATCACAATCATACAAAAACAATCATACAACCTTAATTATACAACCACAATCATACGATCACAATCGTACAATCACAATCATACAATCACAATCAAACAATCAGAATCATACAATCACAATCATACAATCACAACCATACAATCACAATCATACAATCACAATCATACAATCACAATCACAAAATCACAATCATACAATCACAGTCATACAATCACAACCATACAATCACAATCATACGATCTCAATCATACAAGTACAATCATACAATCACAATCATACAATCACAATCATACAATCACAATCATACAATCACAATCATACAAAAACAATCATACAACCTTAATTATACAACCACAATCATACGATCACAATCATACAATCACAATCATACATTCACAATCATACAACCTTAATTATACAAGCACAATCGTACAATCACAATCATACAATTACTATCATACAATCATAATCATACAATCACAATCATGGAATCACAATCATACGATCACAATCATACAATCACAATCATACGATCACAATCATAAAATCACAATCATACAATCACAATCATACAATCACAAAAATACAATCACAATCATACAATCAAAATCACACAATCACAATCATACAATCACAGTCATACAATCGAAATCAAGGAATCACAATCATACAATCACAATAATACAGTCACAATCATACAATCACAATCATTCAATCACAATCATACAAAAACAATCATACAACCTTAATTATACAAGCACAATCATACAATCACAATCATACAATCACAATCATACGATCACAATCATACAATTACTATCACACAATCACAATCATACAATCACAATCATGCAATCACAATCATACAATCACAATCATACAATCACAATCATACGATCACAATCATAAAATCACAATCATACAATCACAATCATACAATCACAATCATACAATCACAATCATACAATCACAATCATACAATCACAATCATACAATCACAATCATACAATCACAATCATACAATCACAACCATACAATCACAATCATACAATCACAATCATACGATTTCAATCATACAATCACAATCATACAACCACAATCATACAGTCACAATCACACAATCACTATCACACAATCACAATCATACAACCACAATCATACAATCACAATCATACAATCACAATCATACAATCACAATCATACAATCACAATCATACAATCACAATCATACAAAATAATCATACAACCTTAATTATACAACCACAATCATACGATCACAATCATACAATCACAATCATACAATCACAATCATACAATCACAATCAAACAATCAGAATCATACAATCACAATCATACAATCACAATCATACAATCACAATCACAAAATCACAATCATACAATCACAATCATACAATCACAGTCATACAATCGAAATCAAGGAATCACAATCATACAATCACAATAATACAGTAACAATCATACAATCACAATCATACAAAAACAATCATACAACCTTAATTATACAACCACAATCATACGATCACAATCATACAATCACAATCATACAATCACAATCATACAATCACAATCAAACAATCAGAATCATACAATCACAGTCATACAATCACAATTATACAATCACAATCATACAAAAACAATCATACAACCTTCATTATACAAGCACAATCATACAATCACAATCATACAATCACAATCATACGATCACAAACATACAATCACAATCATAAAATCACAATCTTACAATCACAATCAGACAATCACAATCATAAAATCACAATCATACAATCACAATTATACAATCACAATCATAAAATCACAGTCATACATAAACAATCATACAATCACAATCATACAATCACAATCATACAATCACAATCATACAATCACAATCATACGATCTCAATCATACAATCACAATCATACAATCACAATCTTACAATCACAATCATACAATCACAATCGTACAAAAACAATCATACAATCACAATCATAGAATCACAATCATACAATCACAGTCATACAATCACAATCATACAATCACAGTCATACAATCACAATCATACAATCACAATCATACAATCACAATCATACGATTTCAATCATACAATCACAATCATACAATCACAATCATACAATCACAATCATACAATCACAATCATACAATCACAATCATACAAAAACAATCATACAACCTTAATTATACAAGCACAATCGTACAATCACAATCATACAATCACAATCATACGATCACAATCATACAATTACTATCATACAATCATAATCATACAATCACAATCATGGAATCACAATCATACGATCACAATCATACAATCACAATCATACGATCACAATCATAAAATCACAATCATACAATCACAATCATACAATCACAAAAATACAATCACAATCATACAATCACAATCACACAATCACAATCATACAATCACAGTCATACAATCGAAATCAAGGAATCACAATCATACAATCACAATAATACAGTCACAATCATACAATCACAATCATTCAATCACAATCATACAAAAACAATCATACAACCTTAATTATACAAGCACAATCATACAATCACAATCATACAATCACAATCATACGATCACAATCATACAATTACTATCACACAATCACAATCATACAATCACAATCATGCAATCACAATCATACAATCACAATCATACAATCACAATCATACGATCACAATCATAAAATCACAATCATACAATCACAATCATACAATCACAATCATACAATCACAATCATACAATCACAATCATACAATCACAATCACATAATCACAATCATACAATCACAGTCATACAATCGCAATCAAAGAATCACAATCATACGATCACAATCATACAATCGCAATCATACAATCACAATCATACAATCACAATCATACAATCACAATCATACAATCACAATCATACAATCACAATCATACAATCACAATCACATAATCACAATCATACAATCACAGTCATATAATCGAAATCAAAGAATCACAATCATACGATCACAATCATACAATCGCAATCATACAATCACAATCATACAATCACAATCATACAATCACAATCATACAATCACAATCATACAATCACAATCATACAATCACAATCACACAATCACAATCATACAATCACAATCAGACAATCACAATCATACAATCACAATCATACAATCACAACCATACAATCACAATCATACAATCACAATCATACAATCACAATCACAAAATCACAATCATACAATCACAGTCATACAATCACAACCATACAATCACAATCATACGATCTCAATCATACAATCACAATCATACAATCACAATCATACAATCACAATCATACAATCACAATCATACAATCACAATCATACAAAAACAATCATACAACCTTAATTATACAACCACAATCATACGATCACAATCATACAATCACAATCATACATTCACAATCATACAACCTTAATTATACAAGCACAATCGTACAATCACAATCATACAATCACAATCATACGATCACAATCATACAATTACTATCATACAATCATAATCATACAATCACAATCATGGAATCACAATCATACGATCACAATCATACAATCACAATCATACGATCACAATCATACAATCACAATCATACAATCACAATCATACAATCACAATCATACAATCACAATTATACAATCACAATCATACAAAAACAATCATACAACCTTAATTATACAACCACAATCATACGATCACAATCGTACAATCACAATCATACAATCACAATCACACAATCACTATCACACAATCACAATCATACAACCACAATCATACAATCACAATCATACAAAAACAATCATACAACCTTAATTATACAATCACAATCAAACAATCAGAATCATACAATCACAATCATACAATCACAATTATACAATCACAATCATACAAAAACAATCATACAACCTTAATTATACAAGCACAATCATACAATCACAATCATACAATCACAATCATACGATCACAAACATACAATCACAATCATAAAATCACAATCTTACAATCACAATCATACAATCACAATCATAAAATCACAATCATACAATCACAATTATACAATCACAATCATACAATCACAGTCATACATAAACAATCATACAATCACAATCATACAATCACAATCTTACAATCACAATCATACAATCACAATCGTACAAAAACATTCATACATCCTTAGTTATACAACCACAATCATACGATCACAATCATGCAATCACAATCATACAATCACAATCATACAATCACAATCAAACAATCAGAATAATACAATCGCAATCATACAATCACAATCATACAATCACAGTCATACAATTACAATCATACAATCACAATCATACAATCACAATCATACAATCACAATCACACAATCACTATCACACAATCACAATCATACAACCACAATCATACGATCACAATCATACGATCACAATCATACAATTACTATCACACAATCACAAGTATACGATCTCGATCATATAATCACAATCATACAATCACAATCATACAATCACAATCATACAATCACAATCATACAATCGCAATCATGCGATCTCAATCATACAATCACAATCATACAATCACAATCATACAATCACAATCATAAAATCACAATCATACAATCACAATCATGCAATCACAATCACACAATCACAATCACACAATCACAATCATACAATCACAGTCATACAATCGAAATCAAGGAATCACAATCATACAATCACAATAATACAGTCACAATCATACAATCACAATCATACAAAAACAATCATACAACCTTAATTATACAAGCACAACCATACAATCACAATCATATAATCACAATCATACGATCACAATCATGCAATTACTATCATACAATCACAATCATGCGATCACAATCATACGATCACAATCATACAATCACAATCATACAATCACAATCATACAAAAACAATCATACAACCTTAATTATACAACCACAATCATACGATCACAATCATACAATCACAATCATACAATCACAATCATACAATCACAATCAAACAATCAGAATCATACAATCACAATCATACAATCACAATTATACAATCACAATCATACAAAAACAATCATACAACCTTAATTATACAAGCACAATCATACAATCACAATCACACAATCACAATCATACGATCACAATCATACAATCACAATCATAAAATCACAATCATACAATCACAATTATACAATCACAATCATACAATCACAGTCATACATAAACAATCATACAATCACAATCATACAATCACAATCTTACAATCACAATCATACAATCACAATCATACAATCACAATCATAAAATCACAATCATACAATCACAATTATACAATCACAATCATACAATCACAGTCATACATAAACAATCATACAATCACAATCATACAATCACAATCTTACAATCACAATCATACAATCACAATGGTACAAAAACATTCATACAACCTTAGTTATACAACCACAATCATACGATCACAATCATGCAATCACAATCATACAATCACAATCATACAATCACAATCATGCAATCACAATCATACAATCACAATCATACAATCACAATCATACAATCACAATCATACAATCACAATCATACAATCAAAACCATACAATCACAATCATACAATCACTATCATACAATCACAGTCATACAATTACAATCATACAATCACAATCACAAAATCACAATCATACAATCACAATCATAGAATCACAATCATACAATCACAATCATACAATCACAATCATACAATCACAATCATACAATCACAATCATACAATCACAATCATACAATCACAATCATACAATCACAATCATACAATCACAATCATACAATCACAATCATACGATATCAATCATACAATCACAATCGTACAATTACAATCACAAAATCACAATCATACAATCACAATCATACAATCACAGTCATACAATCACAATCATACAATCACAATCATACAATCACAATCGTACAAAAACAATCATACAACCTTAATTATACAGCCACAATCATACGATCACAATCATGCAATCACAATCATACAATCACAATCATACAATCACAATCATACAATCACAATCACACAATCACAATCAGACAATCACAATCATACAATCACAATCAAACAATCAGAACCATACAATCACTATCATACAATCACAATCATACAATCACAATCATACAATCACAATCATACAATCACGATCATACAATCACAATCATACAATCACAATCATACAATCACAATCGTACAATCACAATCATACAATCACAATCATACAATCACAATCATACAATCACAATCATACAATCACAATCATACAATCACAATCACACAATCACTATCACACAATCACAATCATACAACCACAATCATACGATCACAATCATACGATCACAATCATACAAAAACAATCATACAACCTTAATTACACAACCACAATCATACGATCACAATCATACAATCACAATCATACATTCACAATCATACAATCACAATCAAACAATCAGAATAATACAATCACAATCATACAATCACAATCATACAATCACAGTCATACAATTAAAATCATACAATCACAATCATACAATCACAATCATAAAATCACAGTCATACATAAACAATCATACAATCACAATCATACAATCACAATCATACAATCACAATCATACAATCACAATCATACGATCTCAATCATACAATCACAATCATACAATCACAATCTTACAATCACAATCATACAATCACAATCGTACAAAAACAATCATACAATCACAATCATAGAATCACAATCATACAATCACAGTCATACAATCACAATCATACAATCACAGTCATACAATCACAATCATACAATCACAATCATACAATCACAATCATACGATTTCAATCATACAATCACAATCATACAATCACAATCATACAATCACAATCATACAATCACAATCATACAATCACAATCATACAAAAACAATCATACAACCTTAATTATACAAGCACAATCGTACAATCACAATCATACAATCACAATCATACGATCACAATCATACAATTACTATCATACAATCATAATCATACAATCACAATCATGGAATCACAATCATACGATCACAATCATACAATCACAATCATACGATCACAATCATAAAATCACAATCATACAATCACAATCATACAATCACAAAAATACAATCACAATCATACAATCACAATCACACAATCACAATCATACAATCACAGTCATACAATCGAAATCAAGGAATCACAATCATACAATCACAATAATACAGTCACAATCATACAATCACAATCATTCAATCACAATCATACAAAAACAATCATACAACCTTAATTATACAAGCACAATCATACAATCACAATCATACAATCACAATCATACGATCACAATCATACAATTACTATCACACAATCACAATCATACAATCACAATCATGCAATCACAATCATACAATCACAATCATACAATCACAATCATACGATCACAATCATAAAATCACAATCATACAATCACAATCATACAATCACAATCATACAATCACAATCATACAATCACAATCATACAATCACAATCACATAATCACAATCATACAATCACAGTCATACAATCGCAATCAAAGAATCACAATCATACGATCACAATCATACAATCGCAATCATACAATCACAATCATACAATCACAATCATACAATCACAATCATACAATCACAATCATACAATCACAATCATACAATCACAATCACATAATCACAATCATACAATCACAGTCATATAATCGAAATCAAAGAATCACAATCATACGATCACAATCATACAATCGCAATCATACAATCACAATCATACAATCACAATCATACAATCACAATCATACAATCACAATCATACAATCACAATCATACAATCACAATCACACAATCACAATCATACAATCACAATCACAAAATCACAATCATAAAATCACAATCATACAATCACAATTATACAATCACAATCATAAAATCACAGTCATACATAAACAATCATACAATCACAATCATACAATCACAATCATACAATCACAATCATACAATCACAATCATACAATCACAATCATACAATCACAATCATACGATCTCAATCATACAATCACAATCATACAATCACAATCTTACAATCACAATCATAAAATCACAATCGTACAAAAACAATCATACAAAATAATCATAGAATCACAATCATACAATCACAGTCATACAATCACAATCATACTATCACAATCATACAATCACAATCATACAATCACAATCATACAATCACAATCATACAATCACAATCATACGATCACAATCATAAAATCACAATCATACAATCACAATCATACAATCACAAAAATACAATCACAATCATACAATCACAATCATACAATCACAATCACACAATCACAATCATACAATCACAGTCATACAATCGAAATCAAGGAATCACAATCATACAATCACAATAATACAGTCACAATCATACAATCACAATCATTCAATCACAATCATACAAAAACAATCATACAACCTTAATTATACAAGCACAATCATACAATCACAATCATACAATCACAATCATACGATCACAATCATACAATCACAATCACATAATCACAATCATACAATCACAGTCATACAATCGCAATCAAAGAATCACAATCATACGATCACAATCATACAATCGCAATCATACAATCACAATCATACAATCACAATCATACAATCACAATCATACAATCACAATCATACAATCACAATCATACAATCACAATCACATAATCACAATCATACAATCACAGTCATATAATCGAAATCAAAGAATCACAATCATACGATCACAATCATACAATCGCAATCATACAATCACAATCATACAATCACAATCATACAATCACAATCATACAATCACAATCATACAATCACAATCATACAATCACAATCACACAATCACAATCATACAATCACAATCACAAAATCACAATCATAAAATCACAATCATACAATCACAATTATACAATCACAATCATAAAATCACAGTCATACATAAACAATCATACAATCACAATCATACAATCACAATCATACAATCACAATCATACAATCACAATCATACAATCACAATCATACGATCTCAATCATACAATCACAATCATACAATCACAATCTTACAATCACAATCATAAAATCACAATCGTACAAAAACAATCATACAAAATAATCATAGAATCACAATCATACAATCACAGTCATACAATCACAATCATACTATCACAATCATACAATCACAATCATACAATCACAATCATACAATCACAATCACAAAATCACAATCATACAATCACAATCATACAATCACAATCATACGATCACAATCATATAATCACAATCATACAGTCACAATCATACAATCACAATCATACAATCACAATCATACAATCACAATCATACAATCACAATCATACAGTCACAATCATACAATCACAATCATACAAAAACAATCATACAACCTTAATTATACAAGCACAATCGTACAATCACAATCATACAATCACAATCATACGATCACAATCATACAATTACTATCATACAATCATAATCATACAATCACAATCATGGAATCACAATCATACGATCACAATCATACAATCACAATCATGCGATCACAATCATAAAATCACAATCATACAATCACAATCATACAATCACAAAAATACAATCACAATCATACAATCACAATCACACAATCACAATCATACAATCACAGTCATACAATCGAAATCAAGGAATCACAATCATACAATCACAATAATACAGTCACAATCATACAATCACAATCATTCAATCACAATCATACAAAAACAATCATACAACCTTAATTATACAAGCACAATCATACAATCACAATCATACAATCACAATCATACGATCACAATCATACAATTACTATCACACAATCACAATCATACAATCACAATCATGCAATCACAATCATACAATCACAATCATACAATCACAATCATACGATCACAATCATAAAATCACAATCATACAATCACAATCATACAATCACAATCATACAATCACAATCATACAATCACAATCACATAATCACAATCATACAATCACAGTCATACAATCGCAATCAAAGAATCACAATCATATGATCACAATCATACAATCGCAATCATACAATCACAATCATACAATCACAATCATACAATCACAATCATACAGTCACAATCATACAATCACAATCATACAATCACAATCACATAATCACAATCATACAATCACAGTCATATAATCGAAATCAAAGAATCACAATCATACGATCACAATCATACAATCGCAATCATACAATCACAATCATACAATCACAATCATACAATCACAATCATACAATCACAATCATACAATCACAATCATACAATCACAATCACACAATCACAATCATACAATCACAATCAGACAATCACAATCATAAAATCACAATCATACAATCACAATTATACAATCACAATCATACGATTTCAATCATACAATCACAATCACACAATCACTATCACACAATCACAATCATACAACCACAATCATACAATCACAATCATACAATCACAATCATACAATCACAATCATACAATCACAATCATACAATCACAATCATACAAAAACAATCATACAACCTTAATTATACAACCACAATCATACGATCACAATCATACAATCACAATCATACAATCACAATCATACAATCACAATCACACAATCACTATCACACAATCACAATCATACAACCACAATCATACGATCACAGTCATACGATCACAATCGTACGATCACGATCATACGATCACAATCATACAATTACTATCACACAATCACAATCATACGACCTCAATCATACAATCACAATCATACAATCACAATCATACAATCACAATCATACAATCACAATTATACAATCACAATCATACAAAAACAATCATACAACCTTAATTATACAACCACAATCATACGATCACAATCGTACAATCACAATCATACAATCACAATCAAACAATCAGAATCATACAATCACAATCATACAATCACAATCATACAATCACAATCATACAATCACAATCATACAATCACAATCATACAATCACAATCACAAAATCACAATCATACAATCACAGTCATACAATCACAACCATACAATCACAATCATACGATCTCAATCATACAATCACAATCATACAATCACAATCATACAATCACAATCATACAATCACAATCATACAATCACAATCATACAATCACAATCATACAAAAACAATCATACAACCTTAATTATACAACCACAATCATACGATCACAATCATACAATCACAATCATACATTCACAATCATACAATCACAATCAAACAATCAGAATAATACAATCACAATCATACAATCACAATCATACAATCACAGTCATACAATTACAATCATACAATCACAATCATACAATCACAATCATACAATCACAATCACACAATCACTATCACACAATCACAATCATACAACCACAATCATACGATCACAATCATACGATCACAATCATACAATTACTATCACACAATCACAATCATACAATCACAGTCATACAATCGAAATCAAGGAATCACAATCATACAATCACAATAATACAGTCACAATCATACAATCACAATCATACAAAAACAATCATACAACCTTAATTATACAAGCACAACCATACAATCACAATCATATAATCACAATCATACGATCACAATCATACGATCACAATCATACAATCACAATCATACAATCACAATCATACGATCTCAATCATACAATCACAATCATACAATCACAATCATACAATCAGAATCATACAATCACGATCATACAATCACAATCATGCAATCACAATCACACAATCACAATCATACAATCACAGTCATACAATCGAAATCAAGGAATCACAATCATACAATCACAATAATACAGTCACAATCATACAATCACAATCATACAAAAACAATCATACAACCTTAATTATACAAGCACAACCATACAATCACAATCATATAATCACAATCATACGATCACAATCATGCAATTACTATCATACAATCACAATCATACAATCACAATCATGCGATCACAATCATACGATCACAATCATACAATCACAATCATACGATCACAATCATAAAATCACAATCATACAATCACAATCATACAATCACAATCATACAATCACAATCATACAATCACAATCATACAATCACAATCATACAATCACAATCATACAATCACAATCATACGATCTCAATCATACAATCACAATCATACAATCACAATCTTACAATCACAATCATACAATCACAATCGTACAAAAACAATCATACAATCACAATCATAGAATCACAATCATACAATCACAATCATACTATCACAATCATACTATCACAATCATACAATCACAATCATACAATCACAATCACAAAATCACAATCATACAATCACAATCATACAATCACAATCATACAATCACAATCATACAATCACAATCATACAATCACAATCATACAATCACAGTCATACAATCACAATCATACAATCACAATCATACAATCACAATCATACAATCACAATCATACGATTTCAATCATACAATCACAATCATACAATCACAATCATACAATCACAATCATACAATCACAATCATACAATCACAATCATACAATCACAATCATACAATCACAATCATACAATCACAATCATACAATCACAATCATACAATCACAATCATACAATCACAATCATACAAAAACAATCATACAACCTTAATTATACAAGCACAATCGTACAATCACAATCATACAATCACAATCATACGATCACAATCATACAATTACTATCATACAATCATAATCATACAATCACAATCATGGAATCACAATCATACGATCACAATCATACAATCACAATCATACGATCACAATCATAAAATCACAATCATACAATCACAATCATACAATCACAAAAATACAATCACAATCATACAATCACAATCACACAATCACAATCATACAATCACAGTCATACAATCGAAATCAAGGAATCACAATCATACAATCACAATAATACAGTCACAACCATACAATCACAATCATTCAATCACAATCATACAAAAACAATCATACAACCTTAATTATACAAGCACAATCATACAATCACAATCATACAATCACAATCATACGATCACAATCATACAATTACTATCACACAATCACAATCATACAATCACAATCATGCAATCACAATCATACAATCACAATCATACAATCACAATCATACGATCACAATCATAAAATCACAATCATACAATCACAATCATACAATCACAATCATACAATCACAATCATACAATCGCAATCACATAATCACAATCATACAATCACAGTCATACAATCGAAATCAAAGAATCACAATCATACGATCACAATCATACAATCGCAATCATACAATCACAATCATACAATCACAATCATACAATCACAATCATACAATCACAATCATACAATCACAATCATACAATCACAATCACACAATCACAATCATACAATCACAATCAGACAATCACAATCATAAAATCACAATCATACAATCACAATTATACAATCACAATCATAAAATCACAGTCATACATAAACAATCATACAATCACAATCATACAATCACAATCATACAATCACAATCATACAATCACAATCATACGATCTCAATCATACAATCACAATCATACAATCACAATCTTACAATCACAATCATACAATCACAATCGTACAAAAACAATCATACAAAATAATCATAGAATCACAATCATACAATCACAGTCATACAATCACAATCATACTATCACAATCATACAATCACAATCATACAATCACAATCATACAATCACAATCATACAATCACAATCACAAAATCACAATCATACAATCACAATCATACAATCACAATTATACAATCACAATCATACAATCACAATCATACAATCACAATCATACAATCACAATCATACAATCACAATCATACAATCACAATCATACAATCACAATCATACAATCACAATCATACAATCACAATCATACAATCACAATCATACAATCACAACCATACAATCACAATCATACAATCACAATCATACGATTTCAATCATACAATCACAATCATACAACCACAATCATACAGTCACAATCACACAATCACTATCACACAATCACAATCATACAACCACAATCATACAATCACAATCATACAATCACAATCATACAATCACAATCATACAATCACAATCATACAAAAACAATCATACAACCTTAATTATACAACCACAATCATACGATCACAATCATACAATCACAATCATACAATCACAATCATACAATCACAATCAAACAATCAGAATCATACAATCACAATCATACAATCACAATCATACAATCACAATCACAAAATCACAATCATACAATCACAATCATACAATCACAGTCATACAATCGAAATCAAGGAATCACAATCATACAATCACAATAATACTTTCACAATCATACAATCACCATCATACAATCACAATCATACAAAAACAATCATACAACCTTAATTATCCAAGCACAATCATACAATCACAATCATACAATCACAGTCATACAATCGAAATCAAGGAATCACAATCATACAATCACAATAATACAGTCACAATCATACAATCACAATCATACAAAAACAATCATACAACCTTAATTATACAACCACAATCATACGATCACAATCATACAATCACAATCATACAATCACAATCATACAATCACAATCAAACAATCAGAATCATACAATCACAATCATACAATCACAATTATACAATCACAATCATACAAAAACAATCATACAACCTTAATTATACAAGCACAATCATACAATCACAATCATACAATCACAATCATACGATCACAATCATACAATCACAATCATAAAATCACAATCTTACAATCACAATCATACAATCACAATCATAAAATCACAATCATACAATCACAATTATACAATCACAATCATACAATCACAGTCATACATAAACAATCATACAATCACAATCATACAATCACAATCTTACAATCACAATCATACAATCACAATCGTACAAAAACATTCATACAACCTTAGTTATACAACCACAATCATACGATCACAATCATGCAATCACAATCATACAATCACAATCATACAATCACAATCACACAATCACTATCACACAATCACAATCATACAACCACAATCATACCATCACAATCATATGATCACAATCATACGATCACAATCATACAATTACTATCACACAATCACAAGTATACGATCTCGATCATATAATCACAATCATACAATCACAATCATACAATCACAATCATACAATCACAATCATACAATCACAATCATACGATCTCAATCATACAATCACAATCATACAATCACAATCATACAATCACAATCATACAATCACAATCATGCAATCACAATCACACAATCACAATCATACAATCACAGTCATACAATCGAAATCAAGGAATCACAATCATACAATCACAATAATACAGTCACAATCATACAATCACAATCATACAAAAACAATCATACAACCTTAATTATACAAGCACAACCATACAATCACAATCATATAATCACAATCATACGATCACAATCATGCAATTACTATCATACAATCACAATCATGCGATCACAATCATACGATCACAATCATACAATCACAATCATACGATCACAATCATAAAATCACAACCATACAATCACAATCATACAATCACAATCATACAATCACAATCACATAATCACAATCATACAATCACAGACATATAATCGAAATCAAAGAATCACAATCATACGATCACAATCATACAATCGCAATCATACAATCACAATCATACAATCACAATCATACATTCACAATCATACAATCACAATCATACAATCACAATCATACAATCACAATCACACAATCACAATCATACAATCACAATCAGACAATCACAATCATAAAATCACAATCATACAATCACAATCATACGATCTCAATCATACAATCACAATCATACAATCACAATCATACAATCACAATCATACAATCACAATCATACAATCACAATCATGCAATCACAATCACACAATCACAATCATACAATCACAGTCATACAATCGAAATCAAGGAATCACAATCATACAATCACAATAACACAGTCACAATCATACAATCACAATCATACAAAAACAATCATACAACCTTAATTATACAAGCACAACTATACAATCACAATCATATAATCACAATCATACGATCACAATCATGCAATTACTATCATACAATCACAATCATGCGATCACAATCATACGATCACAATCATACAATCACAATCATACAATCACAATCATACAATCACAATCATGCAATCACAATCATACAATCACAATCATACAATCACAATCACACAATCACAATCATACAATCACAGTCATACAATCGAAATCAAGGAATCACAATCATACAATCACAATAATACAGTCACAATCATACAATCACAATCATTCAATCACAATCATACAAAAACAATCATACAACCTTAATTATACAAGCACAATCATACAATCACAATCATACAATCACAATCATACGATCACAATCATACAATTACTATCACACAATCACAATCATACAATCACAATTATGCAATCACAATCATACGATCACAATCATACAATCACAATCATACAATCACAATCATAAAATCACAATCATACAATCACAATCATACAATCACAATCATATAATCGAAATCAAAGAATCACAATCATACGATCACAATCATACAATCGCAATCATACAATCACAATCATACAATCACAATCATACAATCACAATCATACAATCACAATCATACAATCACAATCACACAATCACAATCATACAATCACAATCAGACAATCACAATCATAAAATCACAATCATACAATCACAGTCATATAATCGAAATCAAAGAATCACAATCATACGATCACAATCATACAATCACAATCATACAATCACAATTATACAATCACAATCATAAAATCACAGTCATACATAAACAATCATACAATCACAATCATACAATCACAATCATACAATCACAATCATACAATCACAATCATACGATCTCAATCATACAATCACAATCATACAATCACAATCTTACAATCACAATCATACAATCACAATCATACAATCACAATCACACAATCACAATCATACAATCACAATCAGACAATCACAATCATAAAATCACAATCATACAATCACAATCATACGATCTCAATCATACAATCACAATCATGCAATCACAATCATACAATCACAATCATACAATCACAATCATACAATCACAATCATGCAATCACAATCACACAATCACAATCATACAATCACAGTCATACAATCGAAATCAAGGAATCACAATCATACAATCACAATAACACAGTCACAATCATACAATCACAATCATACAAAAACAATCATACAACCTTAATTATACAAGCACAACTATACAGTCACAATCATATAATCACAATCATACGATCACAATCATGCAATTACTATCATACAATCACAATCATGCGATCACAATCATACGATCACAATCATACAATCACAATCATACAATCACAATCATACAATCACAATCATGCAATCACAATCATACAATCACAATCATACAATCACAATCACACAATCACAATCATACAATCACAGTCATACAATCGAAATCAAGGAATCACAATCATACAATCACAATAATACAGTCACAATCATACAATCACAATCATTCAATCACAATCATACAAAAACAATCATACAACCTTAATTATACAAGCACAATCATACAATCACAATCATACAATCACAATCATACGATCACAATCATACAATTACTATCACACAATCACAATCATACAATCACAATCATGCAATCACAATCATACGATCACAATCATACAATCACAATCATACAATCACAATCATAAAATCACAATCATACAATCACAATCATACAATCACAATCATATAATCGAAATCAAAGAATCACAATCATACGATCACAATCATACAATCGCAATCATACAATCACAATCATACAATCACAATCATACAATCACAATCATACAATCACAATCATACAATCACAATCACACAATCACAATCATACAATCACAATCAGACAATCACAATCATAAAATCACAATCATACAATCACAGTCATATAATCGAAATCAAAGAATCACAATCATACGATCACAATCATACAATCACAATCATACAATCACAATTATACAATCACAATCATAAAATCACAGTCATACATAAACAATCATACAATCACAATCATACAATCACAATCATACAATCACAATCATACGATCTCAATCATACAATCACAATCATACAATCACAATCTTACAATCACAATCATACAATCACAATCGTACAAAAACAATCATACAATCACAATCATAGAATCACAATCATACAATCACAGTCATACAATCACAATCATACTATCACAATCATACAATCACAATCATACAATCACAATCATACAATCACAATCACAAAATCACAATCATACAATCACAATCATACAATCACAATCATACAATCACAATCATACAATCACAATCATACAATCACAGTCATACAATCACAATCATACAATCACAATCATACAATCACAATCATACAATCACAATCATACGATTTCAATCATACAATCACAATCATACAATCACAATCATACAATCACAATCATACAATCACAATCATACAATCACAATCATACGATTTCAATCATACAATCACAATCATACAATCACAATCATACAATCACAATCATACAATCACAATCATACAATCACAATCATACAATCACAATCATACAATCACAATCATACAATCACAATCATACAATCACTATCATACGATCACAATCATACAATCACAATCATACAATCACAATCATACAATCACAATCATACAATCACAAAAATACAATCACAATCATACAATCACAATCACACAATCACAATCATACAATCACAGTCATACAATCGAAATCAAGGAATCACAATCATACAGTCACAATAATACAGTCACAATCATACAATCACAATCATTCAATCACAATCATACAAAAACAATCATACAACCTTAATTATACAAGCACAATCATACAATCACAATAATACAATCACAATCATACGATCACAATCATACAACTACTATCACACAGTCACAATCATACAATCACAATCATGCAATCACAATCATACGATCACAATCATACAATCACAATCATACGATCACAATCATACAATCACAATCATACAATCACAATCATACAACCACAATCATACAATCACAATCACATAATCACAATCATACAATCACAGTCATACAATCGAAATCAAAGAATCACAATCATACGATCACAATCATACAATCGCAATCATACAATCACAATCATACCATCACAATCATACAATCACAATCATACAATCACAATCATACAATCACAATCATACAATCACAATCATACAATCACAATCATACAATCACAATCATACAATCACAATCATACAATCACAATCATACAATCACAATCATAAAATCACAATCATACAATCACAGTCATACAATCGAAATCACAGAATCACAATCATACGATCACAATCATACAATCGCAATCATACAATCACAATCATACAATCATAATCATACAGTCACAATCATACAATCACAATCATTCAATCACAATCATACAAAAACAATCATACAACCTTAATTATACAAGCACAATCATACAATCACAATAATACAATCACAATCATACGATCACAATCATACAACTACTATCACACAATCACAATCATACAATCACAATCATGCAATCACAATCATACGATCACAATCATACAATCACAATCATACGATCACAATCATAAAATCACAATCATACAATCACAATCATACAATCACAATCATACAACCACAATCATACAATCACAATCACATAATCACAATCATACAATCACAGTCATACAATCGAAATCAAAGAATCACAATCATACGATCACAATCATACAATCGCAATCATACAATCACAATCATACAATCATAATCATACAATCACAATCATGGAATCACAATCATACGATCACAATCATACAATCACAATCATACGATCACAATCATAATATCACAATCATACAATCACAATCATACAATCACAAAAATACAATCACAATCATACAATCACAATCACACAATCACAATCATACAATCACAGTCATACAATCGAAATCAAGGAATCACAATCATACAATCACAATAATACAGTCACAATCATACAATCACAATCATTCAATCACAATCATACAAAAACAATCATACAACCTTAATTATACAAGCACAATCATACAATCACAATCATACAATCACAATCATACGATCACAATCATACAATTACTATCACACAATCACAATCATACAATCACAATCATGCAATCGCAATCATACGATCACAATCATACAATCACAATCATACGATCACAATCATAAAATCACAATCATACAATCACAATCATACAATCACAATCATACAATCACAATCATACAATCACAATCATACAATCACAATCATACAATCACAATCACATAATCACAATCATACAATCACAGTCATACAATCGCAATCAAAGAATCACAATCATACGATCACAATCATACAATCGCAATCATACAATCACAATCATACAATCACAATCATACAATCACAATCATACAATCACAATCATACAATCACAATCATACAATCACAATCACATAATCACAATCATACAATCACAGTCATATAATCGAAATCAAAGAATCACAATCATACGATCACAATCATACAATCGCAATCATACAATCACAATCATACAATCACAATCATACAATCACAATCATACAATCACAATCTTACAATCACAATCATACAATCACAATCGTACAAAAACAATCATACAATCACAATCATAGAATCACAATCATACAATCACAGTCATACAATCACAATCATACTATCACAATCATACAATCACAATCATACAATCACAATCATACAATCACAATCACAAAATCACAATCATACAATCACAATCATACAATCACAATCATACAATCACAATCAAACAATCACAATCATACAATCACAATCATACAATCACAATCATACAATCACAATTATACAATCACAATCATACAATCACAATCATACAATCACAATCATACAATCACAATCATACAATCACAATCATACGATTTCAATCATACAATCACAATCATACAACCACAATCATACGATCACAATCATACGATCACAAGCATACGATCACAATCGTACGATCACAATCATACGATCACAATCATACAATTACTATCACACAATCACAATCATACGATCTCAATCATACAATCACAATCATACAATCACAATCATACAATCACAATCATTCAATCACAATCATACAATCACAATCATACAAAAACAATCATACAACCTTAATTATACAACCACAATCTTACGATCACAATCATACAATCACAATCATACAATCGCAATCATACAATCACAATCAAACAATCAGAATCATACAATCACAATCATACAATCACAATCATACAATCACAATCACAAAATCACAATCATACAATCACAATCATACAATCGCAGTCATACAATCGAAATCAAGGAATCACAATCATACAATCACAATAATACAGTCACAATCATACAATCACCATCATACAATCACAATCATACAAAAACAATCATACAACCTTAATTATCCAAGCACAATCATACAATCACAATCATACAATCACAGTCATACAATCGAAATCAAGGAATCACAATCATACAATCACAATAATACAGTCACAATCATACAATCACAATCATACAAAAACAATCATACAACCTTAATTATACAACCACAATCATACGATCACAATCATACAATCACAATCATACAATCACAATCATACAATCACAATCAAACAATCAGAATCATACAATCACAATCATACAATCACAATTATACAATCGCAATCATACAAAAACAATCATACAACCTTAATTATACAAGCACAATCATACAATCACAATCATACAATCACAATCATACGATCACAATCATACAATCACAATCATAAAATCACAATCTTACAATCACAATCATACAATCACAATCATAAAATCACAATCATACAATCACAATTATACAATCACAATCATACAATCACAGTCATACATAAACAATTATACAATCACAATCATACAATCACAATCTTACAATCACAATCATACAATCACAATCGTACAAAAACAATCATACAATCACAATCATAGAATCACAATCATACAATCACAGTCATACAATCACAATCATACTATCACAATCATACAATCACAATCATACAATCACAATCACAAAATCACAATCATACAATCACAATCATACAATCACAATCATACAATCACAATCAAACAATCACAATCATACAATCACAATCATACAATCACAATCATACAATCACAATCATACAATCACAATCATACAATCACAATCATACAATCACAATCATACAATCACAATCATACGATTTCAATCATACAATCACAATCATACAACCACAATCATACGATCACAATCATACGATCACAAGCATACGATCACAATCGTACGATCACAATCATACGATCACAATCATACAATTACTATCACACAATCACAATCATACGATCTCAATCATACAATCACAATCATACAATCACAATCATACAATCACAATCATACAATCACAATCATACAATCACAATCATACAATCACAATCATACAATCACAATCATACAAAAACAATCATACAACCTTAATTATACAACCACAATCTTACGATCACAATCATACAATCACAATCATACAATCACAATCATACAATCACAATCAAACAATCAGAATCATACAATCACAATCATACAATCACAATCATACAATCACAATCACAAAATCACAATCATACAATCACAATCATACAATCACAGTCATACAATCGAAATCAAGGAATCACAATCATACAATCACAATAATACAGTCACAATCATGCAATCACCATCATACAATCACAATCATACAAAAACAATCATACAACCTTAATTATCCAAGCACAATCATACAATCACAATCATACAATCACAGTCATACAATCGAAATCAAGGAATCACAATCATACAATCACAATAATACAGTCACAATCATACAATCACAATCATACAAAAACAATCATACAACCTTAATTATACAACCACAATCATACGATCACAATCATACAATCACAATCATACAATCACAATCATACAATCACAATCAAACAATCAGAATCATACAATCACAATCATACAATCACAATCATACAATCACAATTATACAATCACAATCATACAAAAACAATCATACAACCTTAATTATACAAGCACAATCATACAATCACAATCATACAATCACAATCATACGATCACAATCATACAATCACAATCATAAAATCACAATCTTACAATCACAATCATACAATCACAATCGTACAAAAACATTCATACAACCTTAGTTATACAACCACAATCATACGATCACAATCATGCAATCACAATCATACAATCACAATCATACAATCACAATCAAACAATCAGAATAATACAATCACAATCATACAATCACAATCATACATTCACAGTCATACAATTACAATCATACAATCACAATCATACAATCACAATCATACAATCACAATCACACAATCACTATCACACAATCACAATCATACGATCACAATCATACGATCACAATCATACGATCACAATCATACAATTACTATCACACAATCACAAGTATACGATCTCGATCATATAATCACAATCATACAATCACAATCATACAATCACAATCATACAATCACAATCATACGATCTCAATCATACAATCACAATCATACAATCACAATCATACAATCACAATCATACAATCACAATCATACAATCACAATCATACAATCACAATAATACAGTCACAATCATACAATCACAATCATACAAAAACAATCATACAACCTTAATTATACAAGCACAACCATACAATCACAATCATATAATCACAATCATACGATCACAATCATGCAATTACTATCATACAATCACAATCATACAATCACAATCATGCGATCACAATCATACGATCACAATCATACAATCACAATCATACGATCACAATCATAAAATCACAATCATACAATCACAATCATACAATCACAATCATACAATCACAATCATACAATCACAATCACATAATCACAATCATACAATCACAGTCATATAATCGAAATCAAAGAATCACAATCATACGATCACAATCATACAATCGCAATCATACAATCACAATCATACAATCACAATCATACAATCACAATCATACAATCACAATCATACAATCACAATCATACAATCACAATCACACAATCACAATCATACAATCACAATCAGACAATCACAATCATAAAATCACAATCATACAATCACAATTATACAATCACAATCATAAAATCACAGTCATACATAAACAATCATACAATCACAATCATACAATCACAATCATACAATCACAATCATACAATCACAATCATACAATCACAATCATACGATCTCAATCATACAATCACAATCATACAATCACAATCTTACAATCGCAATCATACAATCACAATCGTACAAAAACAATCATACAATCACAATCATAGAATCACAATCATAAAATCACAGTCATACAATCACAATCATACTATCACAATCATACAATCACAATCATACAATCACAATCATACAATCACAACCACAAAATCACAATCATACAATCACAATCATACAATCACAATCATACAATCACAATCATACAATCACAATCATACAATCACAGTCATACAATCACAATCATACAATCACAATCATACAATCACAATCATACGATTTCAATCATACAATCACAATCATACAATCACAATCATACAATCACAATCATACAATCACAATCATACAATCACAATCATACAATCACAATCATACAATCACAATCATACAATCACAATCATACAATCACAATCATACAATCACAATCATACAATCACAATCATACAAAAACAATCATACAACCTTAATTATACAAGCACAATCGTACAATCACAATCATACAATCACAATCATACGATCACAATCATACAATTACTATCATACAATCATAATCATACAATCACAATCATGGAATCAGAATCATACGATCACAATCATACAATCACAATCATACGATCACAATCATAAAATCACAATCATACAATCACAATCATACAATCACAAAAATACAATCACAATCATACAATCACAATCACACAATCACAATCATACAATCACAGTCATACAATCGAAATCAAGGAATCACAATCATACAATCACAATAATACAGTCACAATCATACAATCACAATCATTCAATCACAATCAGACAAAAACAATCATACAACCTTAATTATACAAGCACAATCATACAATCACAATCATACAATCACAATCATACAATCACAATCATACGATCACAATCATACAATTACTATCACACAATCACAATCATACAATCACAATCATGCAATCACAATCATACGATCACAATCATACAATCACAATCATACGATCACAATCATAAAATCACAATCATACAATCACAATCATACAATCACAATCATACAATCACAATCATACAATCACAATCACATAATCACAATCATACAATCACAGTCATACAATCGAAATCAAAGAATCACAATCATACGATCACAATCATACAATCGCAATCATACAATCACAATCATACAATCACAATCATACAATCACAATCATACAATCACAATCATACAATCACAATCATACAATCACAATCATACAATCACAATCATACAATCACAATCATACAATCACAATCACATAATCACAATCATACAATCACAGTCATATAATCGAAATCAAAGAATCACAATCATACGATCACAATCATACAATCGCAATCATACAATCACAATCATACAATCACAATCATACAATCACAATCATACAATCACAATCATACAATCGCAATCATACAATCACAATCATACAATCACAATCATACAATCACAATCATACAATCACAATCATACGATCTCAATCATACGATCTCAATCATACAATCACAATCATACAATCACAATCATACAATCACAATCATACAATCACAATCATACAATCACAATCATACAATCACAATCATACAATCACAATCACACAATCACAATCATACAATCACAATCAGACAATCACAATCATAAAATCACAATCATACAATCACAATTATACAATCACAATCATAAAATCACAGTCATACATAAACAATCATACAATCACAATCATACAATCACAATCATACAATCACAATCATACAATCACAATCATACGATCTCAATCATACAATCACAATCATACAATCACAATCTTACAATCACAATCATACAATCACAATCGTACAAAAACAATCATACAATCACAATCATAGAATCACAATCACACAATCACAGTCATACAATCACAATCATACAATCACAGTCATACAATCACAATCATACAATCACAATCATACAATCACAATCATACGATTTCAATCATACAATCACAATCATACAATCACAATCATACAATCACAATCATACAATCACAATCATATAATCACAATCATACAATCACAATCATACAATCACAATCATACAATCACAATCATACAATCACAATCATACAATCACAATCATACAATCACAATCATACAATCACAATCATACAATCACAATCATACAAAAACAATCATACAACCTTAATTATACAAGCACAATCGTAGAATCACAATCATACAATCACAATCATACAATCACAATCATACAATCACAGTCATACGATCTCAATCATACGATCTCAATCATACAATCACAATCATACAATCACAATCATACAATCACAATCATAAAATCACAATCATACAATCACAATCATACAATCACAATCATACAATCACAATCATACAATCACAATCACATAATCACAATCATACAATCACAGTCATACAATCGAAATCAAAGAATCACAATCATACGATCACAATCATACAATCGCAATCATACAATCACAATCATACGATCACAATCATACAATCACAATCATACGATTTCAATCATACAATCACAATCATACAATCACAATCATACAATCACAATCATACAATCACAATCATACAATCACAATCTTACAATCACAATCTTACAATCACAATCATACAATCACAATCATACAATCACAATCATACGATTTCAATCATACAATCACAATCATACAATCACAATCATACAATCACAATCATACAATCACAATCATACAATCACAATCATACAATCACAATCATACGATCTCAATCATACGATCTCAATCATACAATCACAATCATACAATCACAATCATACAATCACAATCATAAAATCACAATCATACAATCACAATCATACAATCACAATCATACAATCACAATCATACAATCACAATCACATAATCACAATCATACAATCACAGTCATACAATCGAAATCAAAGAATCACAATCATACGATCACAATCATACAATCGCAATCATACAATCACAATCATACAATCACAATCATACAATCACAATCATACAATCACAATCATACAATCACAATCATACAATCACAATCATACAATCACAATCATACAATCACAATCATACAATCACAATCATACAATCACAATCACATAATCACAATCATACAATCACAGTCATATAATCGAAATCAAAGAATCACAATCATACGATCACAATCATACAATCGCAATCATACAATCACAATCATACAATCACAATCATACAATCACAATCATACAATCACAATCATACAATCACAATCATACAATCACAATCATACAATCACAATCATACAATCACAATCATACAATCACAATCATACGATCTCAATCATACGATCTCAATCATACAATCACAATCATACAATCACAATCATACAATCACAATCATACAATCACAATCATACAATCACAATCATACAATCACAATCATACAATCACAATCACACAATCACAATCATACAATCACAATCAGACAATCACAATCATACAATCACAATCATACAATCACAATCATACAATCACAATCATACAATCACAATCATACAATCACAATCTTACAATCACAATCATACAATCACAATCGTACAAAAACAATCATACAATCACAATCATAGAATCACAATCATACAATTACTATCATACAATCATAATCATACAATCACAATCATGGAATCACAATCATACGATCACAATCATACAATCACAATCATACGATCACAATCATAAAATCACAATCATACAATCACAATCATACAATCACAAAAATACAATCACAATCATACAATCACAATCACACAATCACAATCATACAATCACAGTCATACAATCGAAATCAAGGAATCACAATCATACAATCACAATAATACAGTCACAATCATACAATCACAATCATTCAATCACAATCATACAAAAACAATCATACAACCTTAATTATACAACCACAATCATACGATCACAATCATACAATCACAATCATACAATCACAATCATACAATCACAATCAAACAATCAGAATCATACAATCACAATCATACAATCACAATTATACAATCACAATCATACAAAAACAATCATACAACCTTAATTATACAAGCACAATCATACAATCACAATCATACAATCACAATCATACGATCACAAACATACAATCACAATCATAAAATCACAATCTTGCAATCACAATCATACAATCACAATCATAAAATCACAATCATACAATCACAATTATACAATCACAATCATACAATCACAGTCATACATAAACAATCATACAATCACAATCATACAATCACAATCTTACAATCACAATCATACAATCACAATCGTACAATCACAGTCATACAATTACAATCATACAATCACAATCATACAATCACAATCATACAATCACAATCACACAATCACTATCACACAATCACAATCATACAACCTCAATCATACGATCACAATCATACGATCACAATCATACGATCACAATCATACAATTACTATCACACAATCACAAGTATACGATCTCGATCATATAACCACAATCATACAATCACAATCATACAATCACAATCATACAATCACAATCATATAATCACAATCATACGATCTCAATCATACAATCACAATCATACAATCACAATCATACAATCACAATCATACAATCACAATCATACAATCACAATCATGCAATCACAATCACACAATCACAATCATACAATCACAGTCATACAATCGAAATCAAGGAATCACAATCATACAATCACAATAATACAGTCACAATCATACAATCACAATCATACAAAAACAATCATACAACCTTAATTATACAAGCACAACCATACAATCACAATCATATAATCACAATCATACGATCACAATCATGCAATTACTATCATACAATCACAATCATGCGATCACAATCATACGATCACAATCATACAATCACAATCATACGATCACAATCATAAAATCACAATCATACAATCACAATCATACAATCACAATCATACAATCACAATCACATAATCACAATCATACAATCACAGTCATATAATCGAAATCAAAGAATCACAATCATACGATCACAATCATACAATCACAATCATACAATCACAATCATACAATCACAATCAAACAATCAGAATCATACAATCACAATCATACAATCACAATCATACAATCACAATCACAAAATCACAATCATACAATCACAATCATACAATCACAGTCATACAATCGAAATCAAGGAATCACAATCATACAATCACAATAATACAGTCACAATCATACAATCACCATCATACAATCACAATCATACAAAAACAATCATACAACCTTAATTATCCAAGCACAATCATACAATCACAATCATACAATCACAGTCATACAATCGAAATCAAGGAATCACAATCATACAATCACAATAATACAGTCACAATCATACAATCACAATCATACAAAAACAATCATACAACCTTAATTATACAACCACAATCATACGATCACAATCATACAATCACAATCATACAATCACAATCATACAATCACAATCAAACAATCAGAATCATACAATCACAATCATACAATCACAATTATACAATCACAATCATACAAAAACAATCATACAATCACAATCATACAATCACAATCACACAATCACTGTCACACAATCACAATCATACAACCACAATCATACGATCACAATCATACGATCACAATCGTACGATCACGATCATACGATCACAATCATACAATTACTATCACACAATCACAATCATACGATCTCAATCATACAATCACAATCATACAATCACAATCATACAATCACAATCATACAATCACAATTATACAATCACAATCATACAAAAACAATCATACAACCTTAATTATACAACCACAATCATACGATCACAATCGTACAATCACAATCATACAATCACAATCATACAATCACAATCATACGATCTCAATCATACGATCTCAATCATACAATCACAATCATACAATCACAATCATACAATCACAATCATAAAATCACAATCATACAATCACAATCATACAATCACAATCATACAATCACAATCATACAATCACAATCACATAATCACAATCATACAATCACAGTCATACAATCGAAATCAAAGAATCACAATCATACGATCACAATCATACAATCGCAATCATACAATCACAATCATACGATCACAATCATACAATCACAATCATACGATTTCAATCATACAATCACAATCATACAATCACAATCATACAATCACAATCATACAATCACAATCATACAATCACAATCTTACAATCACAATCATACAATCACAATCATACAATCACAATCATACGATTTCAATCATACAATCACAATCATACAATCACAATCATACAATCACAATCATACAATCACAATCATACAATCACAATCACATAATCACAATCATACAATCACAGTCATACAATCGAAATCAAAGAATCACAATCATACGATCACAATCATACAATCGCAATCATACAATCACAATCATACAATCACAATCATACAATCACAATCATACAATCACAATCATACAATCACAATCATACAATCACAATCATACAATCACAATCATACAATCACAATCATACAATCACAATCACATAATCACAATCATACAATCACAGTCATATAATCGAAATCAAAGAATCACAATCATACGATCACAATCATACAATCGCAATCATACAATCACAATCATACAATCACAATCATACAATCACAATCATACAATCACAATCATACAATCACAATCATACAATCACAATCATACAATCACAATCATACAATCACAATCATACAATCACAATCATACGATCTCAATCATACGATCTCAATCATACAATCACAATCATACAATCACAATCATACAATCACAATCATACAATCACAATCATACAATCACAATCATACAATCACAATCATACAATCACAATCACACAATCACAATCATACAATCACAATCAGACAATCACAATCATACAATCACAATCATACAATCACAATCATACAATCACAATCATACAATCACAATCATACAATCACAATCTTACAATCACAATCATACAATCACAATCGTACAAAAATAATCATACAATCACAATCATAGAATCACAATCATACAATTACTATCATACAATCATAATCATACAATCACAATCATGGAATCACAATCATACGATCACAATCATACAATCACAATCATACGATCACAATCATAAAATCACAATCATACAATCACAATCATACAATCACAAAAATACAATCACAATCATACAATCACAATCACACAATCACAATCATACAATCACAGTCATACAATCGAAATCAAGGAATCACAATCATACAATCACAATAATACAGTCACAATCATACAATCACAATCATTCAATCACAATCATACAAAAACAATCATACAACCTTAATTATACAACCACAATCATACGATCACAATCATACAATCACAATCATACAATCACAATCATACAATCACAATCAAACAATCAGAATCATACAATCACAATCATACAATCACAATTATACAATCACAATCATACAAAAACAATCATACAACCTTAATTATACAAGCACAATCATACAATCACAATCATACAATCACAATCATACGATCACAAACATACAATCACAATCATAAAATCACAATCTTGCAATCACAATCATACAATCACAATCATAAAATCACAATCATACAATCACAATTATACAATCACAATCGTACAATCACAGTCATACATAAACAATCATACAATCACAATCATACAATCACAATCTTACAATCACAATCATACAATCACAATCGTACAATCACAGTCATACAATTACAATCATACAATCACAATCATACAATCACAATCATACAATCACAATCACACAATCACTATCACACAATCACAATCATACAACCTCAATCATACGATCACAATCATACGATCACAATCATACGATCACAATCATACAATTACTATCACACAATCACAAGTATACGATCTCGATCATATAACCACAATCATACAATCACAATCATACAATCACAATCATACAATCACAATCATATAATCACAATCATACGATCTCAATCATACAATCACAATCATACAATCACAATCATACAATCACAATCATACAATCACAATCATACAATCACAATCATGCAATCACAATCACACAATCACAATCATACAATCACAGTCATACAATCGAAATCAAGGAATCACAATCATACAATCACAATAATACAGTCACAATCATACAATCACAATCATACAAAAACAATCATACAACCTTAATTATACAAGCACAACCATACAATCACAATCATATAATCACAATCATACGATCACAATCATGCAATTACTATCATACAATCACAATCATGCGATCACAATCATACGATCACAATCATACAATCACAATCATACGATCACAATCATAAAATCACAATCATACAATCACAATCATACAATCACAATCATACAATCACAATCACATAATCACAATCATACAATCACAGTCATATAATCGAAATCAAAGAATCACAATCATACGATCACAATCATACAATCACAATCATACAATCACAATCATACAATCACAATCATACAATCACAATCAAACAATCAGAATCATACAATCACAATCATACAATCACAATCATACAATCACAATCACAAAATCACAATCATACAATCACAATCATACAATCACAGTCATACAATCGAAATCAAGGAATCACAATCATACAATCACAATAATACAGTCACAATCATACAATCACCATCATACAATCACAATCATACAAAAACAATCATACAACCTTAATTATCCAAGCACAATCATACAATCACAATCATACAATCACAGTCATACAATCGAAATCAAGGAATCACAATCATACAATCACAATAATACAGTCACAATCATACAATCACAATCATACAAAAACAATCATACAACCTTAATTATACAACCACAATCATACGATCACAATCATACAATCACAATCATACAATCACAATCATACAATCACAATCAAACAATCAGAATCATACAATCACAATCATACAATCACAATTATACAATCACAATCATACAAAAACAATCATACAACCTTAATTATACAAGCACAATCATACAATCACAATCACACAATCACAATCATACGATCACAATCATACAACCACAATCATAAAATCACAATCATACAATCACAATTATACAATCACAATCATACAATCACAGTCATACATAAACAATCATACAATCACAATCATACAATCACAATCTTACAATCACAATCATACAATCACAATCGTACAGAAACATTCATACAACCTTAGTTATACAACCACAATCATACGATCACAATCATGCAATCACAATCATACAATCACAATCATACAATCACAATCATGCAATCGCAATCATACAATCACAATCATACAATCACAATCATACAATCACAATCATACAATCACAATCATACAATCAAAACCATACAATCACAATCATACAATCACAATCGTACAAAAACAATCATACAACCTTAATTATACAGCCACAATCATACGATCACAATCATGCAATCACAATCATACAATCACAATCATACAATCACAATCATACAATCACAATCACACAATCACAATCAGACAATCACAATCATACAATCACAATCAAACAATCAGAACCATACAATCACTATCATACAATCACAATCATACAATCACAATCATACAATCACAATCATACAATCACGATCATACAATCACAATCATACAATCACAATCATACAATCACAATCGTACAATCACAATCATACAATCACAATCATACAATCACAATCATACAATCACAATCATACAATCACAATCATACAATCACAATCATACAATCACAATCACACAATCACTATCACACAATCACAATCATACAACCACAATCATACGATCACAATCATACGATCACAATCGTACGATCACGATCATACGATCACAATCATACAATTACTATCACACAATCACAATCATACGATCTCAATCATACAATCACAATCATACAATCACAATCATACAATCACAATCATACAATCACAATTATACAATCACAATCATACAAAAACAATCATACAACCTTAATTATACAACCACAATCATACGATCACAATCGTACAATCACAATCATACAATCACAATCAAACAATCAGAATCATACAATCACAATCATACAATCACAATCGTACAATCACAATCATACAATCACAATCATACAATCACAATCACAAAATCACAATCATACAATCACAGTCATACAATCACAACCATACAATCACAATCATACGATCTCAATCATACAATCACAATCATACAATCACAATCATACAATCACAATCATACAATCACAATCATACAATCACAATCATACAATCACAATCATACAAAAACAATCATACAACCTTAATTATACAACCACAATCATACGATCACAATCATACAATCACAGTCATACATTCACAATCATACAATCACAATCAAACAATCAGAATAATACAATCACAATCATACAATCACAATCATACAATCACAATCATACAAAAACAATCATACAACCTTAATTATACAAGCACAATCGTACAATCACAATCATACAATCACAATCATTCAATCACAATCATACAATCACAATCATAAAATCACAATCATACAATCACAATTATACAATCACAATCATACAATCACAGTCATACATAAACAATCA
Organism: Megachile rotundata; assembly: GCF_050947335.1. Lineage (NCBI taxonomy): Eukaryota > Metazoa > Arthropoda > Insecta > Hymenoptera > Megachilidae > Megachile > Megachile rotundata. The sequence goes on from NW_027473394.1 coordinate 120,916, forward strand.
TACAATCACAATCATACAATCACAATCTTACAATCACAATCATACAATCACAATCGTACAAAAACATTCATACAACCTTAGTTATACAACCACAATCATACGATCACAATCATGCAATCACAATCATACAATCACAATCAAACAATCAGAATAATACAATCGCAATCATACAATCACAATCATACAATCACAGTCATACAATTACAATCATACAATCACAATCATACAATCACAATCATACAATCACAATCACACAATCACTATCACACAATCACAATCATACAACCACAATCATACGATCACAATCATACGATCACAATCATACGATCACAATCATACAATTACTATCACACAATCACAAGTATACGATCTCGATCATATAATCACAATCATACAATCACAATCATACAATCACAATCATACAATCACAATCATACAATCACAATCATACAATCACAATCATACGATCTCAATCATACAATCACAATCATACAATCACAATCATACAATCACAATCATACAATCACAATCATACAATCACAATCATACAATCACAATCATGCAATCACAATCACACAATCACAATCATACAATCACAGTCATACAATCGAAATCAAGGAATCACAATCATACAATCACAATAATACAGTCACAATCATACAATCACAATCATACAAAAACAATCATACAACCTTAATTATACAAGCACAACCATACAATCACAATCATATAATCACAATCATACGATCACAATCATGCAATTACTATCATACAATCACAATCATGCGATCACAATCATACGATCACAATCATACAATCACAATCATACGATCACAATCATAAAATCACAATCATACAATCACAATCATACAATCACAATCATACAATCACAATCACATAATCACAATCATACAATCACAGTCATATAATCGAAATCAAAGAATCACAATCATACGATCACAATCATACAATCACAATCATACAATCACAATCATACAATCACAGTCATACAATCGAAATCAAGGAATCACAATCATACAATCACAATAATACAGTCACAATCATACAATCACCATCATACAATCACAATCATACAAAAACAATCATACAACCTTAATTATCCAAGCACAATCATACAATCACAATCATACAATCACAGTCATACAATCGAAATCAAGGAATCACAATCATACAATCACAATAATACAGTCACAATCATACAATCACAATCATACAAAAACAATCATACAACCTTAATTATACAACCACAATCATACGACCACAATCATACAATCACAATCATACAATCACAATCATACAATCACAATCAAACAATCAGAATCATACAATCACAATCATACAATCACAATTACACAATCACAATCATACAAAAACAATCATACAACCTTAATTATACAAGCACAATCATACAATCACAATCACACAATCACAATCATACGATCACAATCATACAATCACAATCATAAAATCACAATCATACAATCACAATTATACAATCACAATCATACAATCACAGTCATACATAAACAATCATACAATCACAATCATACAATCAAAATCTTACAATCACAATCATACAATCACAATCATACAATCACAATCATAAAATCACAATCATACAATCACAATTATACAATCACAATCATACAATCACAGTCATACATAAACAATCATACAATCACAATCATACAATCACAATCATGCAATCACAATCATACAATCACAATCATACAATCACAATCATACAATCACAATCATACAATCACAATCATACAATCACAATCACACAATCACTATCACACAATCACAATCATACAACCACAATCATACGATCACAATCGTACGATCACGATCATACGATCACAATCATACAATTACTATCACACAATCACAATCATACGATCTCAATCATACAATCACAATCATACAATCACAATCATACAATCACAATCATACAATCACAATTATACAATCACAATCATACAAAAACAATCATACAACCTTAATTATACAACCACAATCATACGATCACAATCGTACAATCACAATCATACAATCACAATCAAACAATCAGAATCATACAATCACAATCATACAATCACAATCGTACAATCACAATCATACAATCACAATCATACAATCACAATCACAAAATCACAATCATACAATCACAGTCATACAATCACAACCATACAATCACAATCATACGATCTCAATCATACAATCACAATCATACAATCACAATCATACAATCACAATCATACAATCACAATCATACAATCACAATCATACAATCACAATCATACAATCACAATCATACAAAAACAATCATACAACCTTAATTATACAACCACAATCATACGATCACAATCATACAATCACAATCATACATTCACAATCATACAATCACAATCAAACAATCAGAATAATACAATCACAATCATACAATCACAATCATACAATCACAGTCATACAATTACAATCATACAATCACAATCATACAATCACAATCATACAATCACAATCACATAATCACAATCATACAATCACAGTCATATAATCGAAATCAAAGAATCACAATCATACGATCACAATCATACAATCGCAATCATACAATCACAATCATACAATCACAATCATACAATCACAATCATACAATCACAATCATACAATCACAATCATACAATCACAATCACACAATCACAATCATACAATCACAATCATACAATCACAATCACAAAATCACAATCATACAATCACAATCATACAATCACAATCATACAATCACAATCATACAATCACAATCATACAATCACAGTCATACAATCACAATCATACAATCACAATCATACAATCACAATCATACAATCACAATCATACAATCACAATCATACAATCACAATCATACAATCACAATCATACAATCACAATCATATAATCACAATCATACAGTCACAATCATACAATCACAATCATACAATCACAATCATACAATCACAATCATACAATCACAATCATACAATCACAATCATACAATCACAATCATACAATCACAATCATACAAAAACAATCATACAACCTTAATTATACAAGCACAATCGTACAATCACAATCATACAATCACAATCATACGATCACAATCATACAATTACTATCATACAATCGTAATCATACAATCACAATCATGGAATCACAATCATACAATCACAATCATACAATCACAATCATACAATCACAATCATACAATCACAATCATACAATCACAATCACACAATCACAATCATACAATCACAGTCATACAATCGAAATCAAGGAATCACAATCATACAATCACAATAATACAGTCACAATCATACAATCACAATCATTCAATCACAATCATACAAAAACAATCATACAACCTTAATTATACAAGCACAATCATACAATCACAATCATACAATCACAATCATACGATCACAATCATACAATTACTATCACACAATCACAATCATACAATCACAATCATGCAATCACAATCATACAATCACAATCATACAATCACAATCATACGATCACAATCATAAAATCACAATCATACAATCACAATCATACAATCACAATCATACAATCACAATCATACAATCACAATCACATAATCACAATCATACAATCACAGTCATACAATCGCAATCAAAGAATCACAATCATATGATCACAATCCTACAATCGCAATCATACAATCACAATCATACAATCACAATCATACAATCACAATCATACAATCACAATCATACAATCACAATCATACAATCACAATCACATAATCACAATCATACAATCACAGTCATATAATCGAAATCAAAGAATCACAATCATACGATCACAATCATACAATCGCAATCATACAATCACAATCATACAATCACAATCATACAATCACAATCATACAATCACAATCATACAATCACAATCATACAATCACAATCACACAATCACAATCATACAATCACAATCAGACAATCACAATCATAAAATCACAATCATACAATCACAATTATACAATCACAATCATAAAATCACAGTCATACATAAACAATCATACAATCACAATCATACAATCACAATCATACAATCACAATCATACAATCACAATCATACAATCACAATCATACAATCACAATCATACGATCTCAATCATACAATCACAATCATACAATCACAATCTTACAATCACAATCATACAATCACAATCGTACAAAAACAATCATACAAAATAATCATAGAATCACAATCATACAATCACAGTCATACAATCACAATCATACTATCACAATCATACAATCACAATCATACAATCACAATCATACAATCACAATCACAAAATCACAATCATACAATCACAATCACACAATCACAATCATACAATCACAATCAAACAATCACAATCATACAATCACAGTCATACAATCACAATCATACAATCACAATTATACAATCACAATCATACAATCACAATCATACAATCACAATCATACAATCACAATCATACAATCACAATCATACAATCACAATCATACAATCACAATCATACAATCACAATCATACAATCACAATCATACAATCACAATCATTCAATCACAACCATACAATCACAATCATACAATCACAATCATACGATTTCAATCATACAATCACAATCATACAACCACAATCATACAGTCACAATCACACAATCACTATCACACAATCACAATCATACAACCACAATCATACAATCACAATCATACAATCACAATCATACAATCACAATCATACAATCACAATCATACAATCACAATCATACAATCACAATCATACAAAAACAATCATACAACCTTAATTATACAACCACAATCATACGATCACAATCATACAATCACAATCATACAATCACAATCATACAATCACAATCACACAATCACTATCACACAATCACAATCATACAACCACAATCATACGATCACAATCATACGATCACAATCGTACGATCACGATCATACGATCACAATCATACAATTACTATCACACAATCACAATCATACGACCTCAATCATACAATCACAATCATACAATCACAATCATACAATCACAATCATACAATCACAATTATACAATCACAATCATACAAAAACAATCATACAACCTTAATTATACAACCACAATCATACGATCACAATCGTACAATCACAATCATACAATCACAATCAAACAATCAGAATCATACAATCACAATCATACAATCACAATCATACAATCACAATCATGCAATCACAATCATACAATCACAATCATACAATCACAATCATACAATCACAATCATACAATCACAATCATACAAAAACAATCATACAACCTTAATTATACAACCACAATCATACGATCACAATCATACAATCACAATCATACATTCACAATCATACAATCACAATCAAACAATCAGAATAATACAATCACAATCATACAATCACAATCATACAATCACAGTCATACAATTACAATCATACAATCACAATCATACAATCACAATCATACAATCACAATCACACAATCACTATCACACAATCACAATCATACAACCACAATCATACGATCACAATCATACGATCACAATCATACAATTACTATCACACAATCACAAGTATACGATCTCGATCATATAATCACAATCATACAATCACAATCATACAATCACAATCATACAATCACAATCATACAATCACAATCATACGATCTCAATCATACAATCACAATCATACAATCACAATCATACAATCAGAATCATACAATCACGATCATACAATCACAATCATGCAATCACAATCACACAATCACAATCACACAATCACAGTCATACAATCGAAATCAAGGAATCACAATCATACAATCACAATAATACAGTCACAATCATACAATCACAATCATACAAAAACAATCATACAACCTTAATTATACAAGCACAACCATACAATCACAATCATATAATCACAATCGTACGATCACAATCATGCAATTACTATCATACAATCACAATCATACAATCACAATCATGCGATCACAATCATACGATCACAATCATACAATCACAATCATACGATCACAATCATAAAATCACGATCATACAATCACAATCATACAATCACAATCATACAATCACAATCATACAATCACAATCACATAATCACAATCATACAATCACAGTCATATAATCGAAATCAAAGAATCACAATCATACGATCACAATCATACAATCGCAATCATACAATCACAATCATACAATCACAATCATACTATCACAATCATACTATCACAATCATACAATCACAATCATACAATCACAATCACAAAATCACAATCATACAATCACAATCATACAATCACAATCATACAATCACAATCATACAATCACAATCATACAATCACAGTCATACAATCACAATCATACAATCACAATCATACGATTTCAATCATACGATTTCAATCATACAATCACAATCATACAATCACAATCATACAATCACAATCATACAATCACAATCATACAATCACAATCATACAATCACAATCATACAATCACAATCATACAATCACAATCATACAAAAACAATCATACAACCTTAATTATACAAGCACAATCGTACAATCACAATCATACAATCACAATCATACGATCACAATCATACAATTACTATCATACAATCATAATCATACAATCACAATCATGGAATCACAATCATACGATCACAATCATACAATCACAATCATACGATCACAATCATAAAATCACAATCATACAATCACAATCATACAATCACAAAAATACAATCACAATCATACAATCACAATCACACAATCACAATCATACAATCACAGTCATACAATCGAAATCAAGGAATCACAATCATACAATCACAATAATACAGTCACAACCATACAATCACAATCATTCAATCACAATCATACAAAAACAATCATACAACCTTAATTATACAAGCACAATCATACAATCACAATCATACAATCACAATCATACGATCACAATCATACAATTACTATCACACAATCACAATCATACAATCACAATCATGCAATCACAATCATACAATCACAATCATACAATCACAATCATACGATCACAATCATAAAATCACAATCATACAATCACAATCATACAATCACAATCATACAATCACAATCATACAATCACAATCATACAATCACAATCATACAAAAACAATCATACAACCTTAATTATACAACCACAATCATACGAACACAATCACACAATCACAATCATACATTCACAATCATACAATCACAATCAAACAATCAGAATAATACAATCACAATCATACAATCACAATCATACAATCACAATCATACAAAAACAATCATACAACCTTAATTATACAAGCACAATCATACAATCACAATCACACAATCACAATCATACGATCACAATCATACAACCACAATCATAAAATCACAATCATACAATCACAATTATACAATCACAATCATACAATCACAGTCATACATAAACAATCATACAATCACAATCATACAATCACAATCTTACAATCACAATCATACAATCACAATCATACAATCACAATCATAAAATCACAATCATACAATCACAATTATACAATCACAATCATACAATCACAGTCATACATAAACAATCATACAATCACAATCATACAATCACAATCTTACAATCACAATCATACAATCACAATCGTACAAAAACATTCATACAACCTTAGTTATACAACCACAATCATACGATCACAATCATGCAATCACAATCATACAATCACAATCATACAATCACAATCATGCAATCGCAATCATACAATCACAATCATACAATCACAATCATACAATCACAATCATACAATCACAATCATACAATCAAAACCATACAATCACAATCATACAATCACAATCGTACAAAAACAATCATACAACCTTAATTATACAGCCACAATCATACGATCACAATCATGCAATCACAATCATACAATCACAATCATACAATCACAATCATACAATCACAATCACACAATCACAATCAGACAATCACAATCATACAATCACAATCAAACAATCAGAACCATACAATCACTATCATACAATCACAATCATACAATCACAATCATACAATCACAATCATACAATCACGATCATACAATCACAATCATACAATCACAATCATACAATCACAATCGTACAATCACAATCATACAATCACAATCATACAATCACAATCATACAATCACAATCATACAATCACAATCATACAATCACAATCATACAATCACAATCACACAATCACTATCACACAATCACAATCATACAACCACAATCATACGATCACAATCATACGATCACAATCGTACGATCACGATCATACGATCACAATCATACAATTACTATCACACAATCACAATCATACGATCTCAATCATACAATCACAATCATACAATCACAATCATACAATCACAATCATACAATCACAATTATACAATCACAATCATACAAAAACAATCATACAACCTTAATTATACAACCACAATCATACGATCACAATCGTACAATCACAATCATACAATCACAATCAAACAATCAGAATCATACAATCACAATCATACAATCACAATCGTACAATCACAATCATACAATCACAATCATACAATCACAATCACAAAATCACAATCATACAATCACAGTCATACAATCACAACCATACAATCACAATCATACGATCTCAATCATACAATCACAATCATACAATCACAATCATACAATCACAATCATACAATCACAATCATACAATCACAATCATACAATCACAATCATACAATCACAATCATACAAAAACAATCATACAACCTTAATTATACAACCACAATCATACGATCACAATCATACAATCACAATCATACATTCACAATCATACAATCACAATCAAACAATCAGAATAATACAATCACAATCATACAATCACAATCATACAATCACAATCATACAAAAACAATCATACAACCTTAATTATACAAGCACAATCGTACAATCACAATCATACAATCACAATCATTCAATCACAATCATACAATCACAATCATAAAATCACAATCATACAATCACAATTATACAATCACAATCATACAATCACAGTCATACATAAACAATCATACAATCACAATCATACAATCACAATCTTACAATCACAATCATACAATCACAATCGTACAAAAACATTCATACAACCTTAGTTATACAACCACAATCATACGATCACAATCATGCAATCACAATCATACAATCACAATCATACAATCACAATCAAACAATCAGAATAATACAATCGCAATCATACAATCACAATCATACAATCACAGTCATACAATTACAATCATACAATCACAATCATACAATCACAATCATACAATCACAATCACACAATCACTATCACACAATCACAATCATACAACCACAATCATACGATCACAATCATACGATCACAATCATACGATCACAATCATACAATTACTATCACACAATCACAAGTATACGATCTCGATCATATAATCACAATCATACAATCACAATCATACAATCACAATCATACAATCACAATCATACAATCACAATCATACGATCTCAATCATACAATCACAATCATACAATCACAATCATACAATCACAATCATACAATCACAATCATACAATCACAATCATACAATCACAATCATGCAATCACAATCACACAATCACAATCATACAATCACAGTCATACAATCGAAATCAAGGAATCACAATCATACAATCACAATAATACAGTCACAATCATACAATCACAATCATACAAAAACAATCATACAACCTTAATTATACAAGCACAACCATACAATCACAATCATATAATCACAATCATACGATCACAATCATGCAATTACTATCATACAATCACAATCATGCGATCACAATCATACGATCACAATCATACAATCACAATCATACGATCACAATCATAAAATCACAATCATACAATCACAATCATACAATCACAATCATACAATCACAATCACATAATCACAATCATACAATCACAGTCATATAATCGAAATCAAAGAATCACAATCATACGATCACAATCATACAATCACAATCATACAATCACAATCATACAATCACAATCAAACAATCAGAATCATACAATCACAATCATACAATCACAATCATACAATCACAATCACAAAATCACAATCATACAATCACAATCATACAATCACAGTCATACAATCGAAATCAAGGAATCACAATCATACAATCACAATAATACAGTCACAATCATACAATCACCATCATACAATCACAATCATACAAAAACAATCATACAACCTTAATTATCCAAGCACAATCATACAATCACAATCATACAATCACAGTCATACAATCGAAATCAAGGAATCACAATCATACAATCACAATAATACAGTCACAATCATACAATCACAATCATACAAAAACAATCATACAACCTTAATTATACAACCACAATCATACGATCACAATCATACAATCACAATCATACAATCACAATCATACAATCACAATCAAACAATCAGAATCATACAATCACAATCATACAATCACAATTATACAATCACAATCATACAAAAACAATCATACAACCTTAATTATACAAGCACAATCATACAATCACAATCACACAATCACAATCATACGATCACAATCATACAATCACAATCATAAAATCACAATCATACAATCACAATTATACAATCACAATCATACAATCACAATCACACAATCACTATCACACAATCACTATCATACAACCACAATCATACGATCACAATCGTACGATCACGATCATACGATCACAATCATACAATTACTATCACACAATCACAATCATACGATCTCAATCATACAATCACAATCATACAATCACAATCATACAATCACAATCATACAATCACAATTATACAATCACAATCATACAAAAACAATCATACAACCTTAATTATACAACCACAATCATACGATCACAATCGTACAATCACAATCATACAATCACAATCAAACAATCAGAATCATACAATCACAATCATACAATCACAATCGTACAATCACAATCATACAATCACAATCATACAATCACAATCACAAAATCACAATCATACAATCACAGTCATACAATCACAACCATACAATCACAATCATACGATCTCAATCATACAATCACAATCATACAATCACAATCATACAATCACAATCATACAATCACAATCATACAATCACAATCATACAATCACAATCATACAATCACAATCATACAAAAACAATCATACAACCTTAATTATACAACCACAATCATACGATCACAATCATACAATCACAATCATACATTCACAATCATACAATCACAATCAAACAATCAGAATAATACAATCACAATCATACAATCACAATCATACAATCACAGTCATACAATTACAATCATACAATCACAATCATACAATCACAATCATACAATCACAATCACATAATCACAATCATACAATCACAGTCATATAATCGAAATCAAAGAATCACAATCATACGATCACAATCATACAATCGCAATCATACAATCACAATCATACAATCACAATCATACAATCACAATCATACAATCACAATCATACAATCACAATCAAACAATCACAATCATACAATCACAGTCATACAATCACAATCATACAATCACAATTATACAATCACAATCATACAATCACAATCATACAATCACAATCATACAATCACAATCATACAATCACAATCATACAATCACAATCATACAATCACAATCATACAATCACAATCATACAATCACAATCATACAATCACAATCATTCAATCACAACCATACAATCACAATCATACAATCACAATCATACGATTTCAATCATACAATCACAATCATACAACCACAATCATACAGTCACAATCACACAATCACTATCACACAATCACAATCATACAACCACAATCATACAATCACAATCATACAATCACAATCATACAATCACAATCATACAATCACAATCATACAATCACAATCATACAATCACAATCATACAAAAACAATCATACAACCTTAATTATACAACCACAATCATACGATCACAATCATACAATCACAATCATACAATCACAATCATACAATCACAATCACACAATCACTATCACACAATCACAATCATACAACCACAATCATACGATCACAATCATACGATCACAATCGTACGATCACGATCATACGATCACAATCATACAATTACTATCACACAATCACAATCATACGACCTCAATCATACAATCACAATCATACAATCACAATCATACAATCACAATCATACAATCACAATTATACAATCACAATCATACAAAAACAATCATACAACCTTAATTATACAACCACAATCATACGATCACAATCGTACAATCACAATCATACAATCACAATCAAACAATCAGAATCATACAATCACAATCATACAATCACAATCATACAATCACAATCATGCAATCACAATCATACAATCACAATCATACAATCACAATCATACAATCACAATCATACAATCACAATCATACAATCACAATCATACAAAAACAATCATACAACCTTAATTATACAACCACAATCATACGATCACAATCATACAATCACAATCATACATTCACAATCATACAATCACAATCAAACAATCAGAATAATACAATCACAATCATACAATCACAATCATACAATCACAGTCATACAATTACAATCATACAATCACAATCATACAATCACAATCATACAATCACAATCACACAATCACTATCACACAATCACAATCATACAACCACAATCATACGATCACAATCATACGATCACAATCATACAATTACTATCACACAATCACAAGTATACGATCTCGATCATATAATCACAATCATACAATCACAATCATACAATCACAATCATACAATCACAATCATACAATCACAATCATACGATCACAATCATAAAATCACGATCATACAATCACAATCATACAATCACAATCATACAATCACAATCATACAATCACAGTCATACAATCACAATCATACAATCACAATCATACGATTTCAATCATACGATTTCAATCATACAATCACAATCATACAATCACAATCATACAATCACAATCATACAATCACAATCATACAATCACAATCATACAATCACAATCATACAATCACAATCATACAATCACAATCATACAAAAACAATCATACAACCTTAATTATACAAGCACAATCGTACAATCACAATCATACAATCACAATCATACGATCACAATCATACAATTACTATCATACAATCATAATCATACAATCACAATCATGGAATCACAATCATACGATCACAATCATACAATCACAATCATACGATCACAATCATAAAATCACAATCATACAATCACAATCATACAATCACAAAAATACAATCACAATCATACAATCACAATCACACAATCACAATCATACAATCACAGTCATACAATCGAAATCAAGGAATCACAATCATACAATCACAATAATACAGTCACAACCATACAATCACAATCATTCAATCACAATCATACAAAAACAATCATACAACCTTAATTATACAAGCACAATCATACAATCACAATCATACAATCACAATCATACGATCACAATCATACAATTACTATCACACAATCACAATCATACAATCACAATCATGCAATCACAATCATACAATCACAATCATACAATCACAATCATACGATCACAATCATAAAATCACAATCATACAGTCACAATCATACAATCACAATCATACAATCACAATCATACAATCACAATCATACAATCACAATCATACAAAAACAATCATACAACCTTAATTATACAACCACAATCATACGAACACAATCACACAATCACAATCATACATTCACAATCATACAATCACAATCAAACAATCAGAATAATACAATCACAATCATACAATCACAATCATACAATCACAATCATACAAAAACAATCATACAACCTTAATTATACAAGCACAATCATACAATCACAATCACACAATCACAATCATACGATCACAATCATACAACCACAATCATAAAATCACAATCATACAATCACAATTATACAATCACAATCATACAATCACAGTCATACATAAACAATCATACAATCACAATCATACAATCACAATCTTACAATCACAATCATACAATCACAATCATACAATCACAATCATAAAATCACAATCATACAATCACAATTATACAATCACAATCATACAATCACAGTCATACATAAACAATCATACAATCACAATCATACAATCACAATCTTACAATCACAATCATACAATCACAATCGTACAAAAACATTCATACAACCTTAGTTATACAACCACAATCATACGATCACAATCATGCAATCACAATCATACAATCACAATCATACAATCACAATCATGCAATCGCAATCATACAATCACAATCATACAATCACAATCATACAATCACAATCATACAATCACAATCATACAATCAAAACCATACAATCACAATCATACAATCACAATCGTACAAAAACAATCATACAACCTTAATTATACAGCCACAATCATACGATCACAATCATGCAATCACAATCATACAATCACAATCATACAATCACAATCATACAATCGCAATCACACAATCACAATCAGACAATCACAATCATACAATCACAATCAAACAATCAGAACCATACAATCACTATCATACAATCACAATCATACAATCACAATCATACAATCACAATCATACAATCACGATCATACAATCACAATCATACAATCACAGTCATACATAAACAATCCTACAATCACAATCATACAATCACAATCATACAATCACAATCATACAAAAACAATCATACAATCACAATCATACAATCACAATCATACAATCACAATCATACAATCACAATCACACAATCACTATCACACAATCACAATCATACAACCACAATCATACGATCACAATCGTACGATCACGATCATACGATCACAATCATACAATTACTATCACACAATCACAATCATACGATCTCAATCATACAATCACAATCATACAATCACAATCATACAATCACAATCATACAATCACAATTATACAATCACAATCATACAAAAACAATCATACAACCTTAATTATACAACCACAATCATACGATCACAATCGTACAATCACAATCATACAATCACAATCAAACAATCAGAATCATACAATCACAATCATACAATCACAATCGTACAATCACAATCATACAATCACAATCATACAATCACAATCACAAAATCACAATCATACAATCACAGTCATACAATCACAACCATACAATCACAATCATACGATCTCAATCATACAATCACAATCATACAATCACAATCATACAATCACAATCATACAATCACAATCATACAATCACAATCATACAATCACAATCATACAAAAACAATCATACAACCTTAATTATACAACCACAATCATACGATCACAATCATACAATCACAATCATACATTCACAATCATACAATCACAATCAAACAATCAGAATAATACAATCACAATCATACAATCACAATCATACAATCACAGTCATACAATTACAATCATACAATCACAATCATACCGTCACAATCATACAATCACAATTACATAATCACAATCATACAATCACAGTCATATAATCGAAATCAAAGAATCACAATCATACGATCACAATCATACAATCGCAATCATACAATCACAATCATACAATCACAATCATACAATCACAATCATACAATCACAATCATACAATCACAATCATACAATCACAATCACACAATCACAATCATACAATCACAATCATACAATCACAATCACAAAATCACAATCATACAATCACAATCATACAATCACAATCATACAATCACAATCATACAATCACAATCATACAATCACAGTCATACAATTACAATCATACAATCACAATCATACAATCACAATCATACAATCACAATCATACAATCACAATCATACAATCACAATCATACAATCACAATCATACAATCGCAATCATATAATCACAATCATACAGTCACAATCATACAATCACAATCATACAATCACAATCATACAATCACAATCATACAATCACAATCATACAATCACAATCATACAATCACAATCATACAAAAACAATCATACAACCTTAATTATACAAGCACAATCGTACAATCACAATCATACAATCACAATCATACGATCACAATCATACAATTACTATCATATAATCATAATCATACAATCACAATCATGGAATCACAATCATACGATCACAATCATACAATCACAATCATGCGATCACAATCATAAAATCACAATCATACAATCACAATCATACAATCACAAAAATACAATCACAATCATACAATCACAATCACACAATCACAATCATACAATCACAGTCATACAATCGAAATCAAGGAATCACAATCATACAATCACAATAATACAGTCACAATCATACAATCACAATCATTCAATCACAATCATACAAAAACAATCATACAACCTTAATTATACAAGCACAATCATACAATCACAATCATACAATCACAATCATACGATCACAATCATACAATTACTATCACACAATCACAATCATACAATCACAATCATGCAATCACAATCATACAATCACAATCATACAATCACAATCATACGATCACAATCATAAAATCACAATCATACAATCACAATCATACAATCACAATCATACAATCACAATCATACAATCACAATCACATAATCACAATCATACAATCACAGTCATACAATCGCAATCAAAGAATCACAATCATATGATCACAATCATACAATCGCAATCATACAATCACAATCATACAATCACAATCATACAATCACAATCATACAATCACAATCATACAATCACAATCATACAATCACAATCATACAATCACAATCACATAATCACAATCATACAATCACAGTCATATAATCGAAATCAAAGAATCACAATCATACGATCACAATCATACAATCGCAATCATACAATCACAATCATACAATCACAATCATACAATCACAATCATACAATCACAATCATACAATCACAATCATACAATCACAATCACACAATCACAATCATACAATCACAATCAGACAATCACAATCATAAAATCACAATCATACAATCACAATTATACAATCACAATCATAAAATCACAGTCATACATAAACAATCATACAATCACAATCATACAATCACAATCATACAATCACAATCATACAATCACAATCATACAATCACAATCATACAATCACAATCATACGATCTCAATCATACAATCACAATCATACAATCACAATCTTACAATCACAATCATACAATCACAATCGTACAAAAACAATCATACAAAATAATCATAGAATCACAATCATACAATCACAGTCATACAATCACAATCATACTATCACAATCATACAATCACAATCATACAATCACAATCATACAATCACAATCACAAAATCACAATCATACAATCACAATCATACAATCACAATCATACAATCACAATCAAACAATCACAATCATACAATCACAGTCATACAATCACAATCATACAATCACAATTATACAATCACAATCATACAATCACAATCATACAATCACAATCATACAATCACAATCATACAATCACAATCATACAATCACAATCATACAATCACAATCATACAATCACGATCATACAATCACGATCATACAATCACAATCATACAATCACAACCATACAATCACAATCATACAATCACAATCATACGATTTCAATCATACAATCACAATCATACAACCACAATCATACAGTCACAATCACACAATCACTATCACACAATCACAATCATACAACCACAATCATACAATCACAATCATACAATCACAATCATACAATCACAATCATACAATCACAATCATACAATCACAATCATACAAAAACAATCATACAACCTTAATTATACAACCACAATCATACGATCACAATCATACAATCACAATCATACAATCACAATCATACAATCACAATCACACAATCACTATCACACAATCACAATCATACAACCACAATCATACGATCACAATCATACGATCACAATCGTACGATCACGATCATACGATCACAATCATACAATTACTATCACACAATCACAATCATACGACCTCAATCATACAATCACAATCATACAATCACAATCATACAATCACAATCATACAATCACAATTATACAATCACAATCATACAAAAACAATCATACAACCTTAATTATACAACCACAATCATACGATCACAATCGTACAATCACAATCATACAATCACAATCAAACAATCGGAATCATACAATCACAATCATACAATCACAATCATACAATCACAATCATGCAATCACAATCATACAATCACAATCATACAATCACAATCATACAATCACAATCATACAATCACAATCATACAAAAACAATCATACAACCTTAATTATACAACCACAATCATACGATCACAATCATACAATCACAATCATACATTCACAATCATACAATCACAATCAAACAATCAGAATAATACAATCACAATCATACAATCACAATCATACAATCACAGTCATACAATTACAATCATACAATCACAATCATACAATCACAATCATACAATCACAATCACACAATCACTTGTAACCGTGCTGGTTACATAATATAAGAACACATTATATATCAGTTTATGTATTGCCGCGGTATGGGGTATCCCTACTCCGCTCATACGTCGTGATCATGATTTCATGGGGTTACGGGTAGAGTATTTACCCCACTTTCACTAATTATGCGTGCGCATCGATCCCCACTCGATAGCGATCGAAGGAGGTCGATGCGAGGATCAAATTAGGCACTCTACGTCTGGAAGCGAATCGAGTCGGTTCAAGAAAAATCTATTCTGCGAAACACGGTACGCGATTGCGAGGTCAAACCGACCTGATAGATTCGTCAAGCCGACAATTTGTCCGCGACGCGTAAACGCCTCAAACCGAGGAGTCGATCGTTCAAGCCGAACGGTGGCACAGTCAGAGTCAGATTTCGGAACAATTAGTCGATCGTGAACAGCGTAGTAGTCAGAACGTAAATATTGATTTGTATTAAAGCGAATAATCAAATAGATAATTTCTAAATTCTTTGGGTAAAGTTGTGGTAAGTAACGGTTGATTGGAAGTCGATTCTCTTTAATAATTTTCGTCGGTATTCCCACAGTTGTGAATAGCGACTGAGATCATTTAAATTGTACATTTTGGCGTGGTACAGCTCTCAGGCTCATACAGGCAATTGAAGTGTCGCTCGGCCCACGTAAAGTGTCCCGCCGTATCTTCTAATTGTACCTGTGTGCCCTTGCGAGAGGTAGTCTCGCTGGTGTAGAATTGTATGATTTCTGCCATGTTTGATCGAGGCACAGCTCACAGACTCGTTTGAGTAACCAGAGTATCGCCCAGCTCACGAAAGTGCCCTGCCGCTACTCCTTGGTTGTTCTCAAATGCCTTTGTGAAGAGGTGGACACGACCGCGTGGCACAGCTTTCGCTCTGTTTGGAGGTTAATTTGTTCGAATCGGATTCATACTCAGTTTGGGTAACCGAAGTGTCGCCCAGCCCACATATTGTGCCTGCCGGCATCTTCTAGTTGTTCTCAATCAGTGCATGAATCTCATAGTACAGGCACCTTTTGGCTTTTCCCGAGTTGCTCGACGAGGTCAATTTGTGTGTTACTGTACTATTCGCGTCGCGAATTACACGATCGGATCAGTACTGTTGGAATCAGGCGTCCGGCATCAGAGCAAGTCTTGAGCCCCAATAAACTCCTCTAGACGAACTCCTAGGTGTCTCAACCTGATCTCGACTTCGTGCGAGTCTCCACCGGAACATCTCCTCCGATTTATCGGCCGAGTGTAAAAGGTGCTGCGACAATCCTCAATCGTGCTATTTACCGAGGCATCGACTCCAACCACCAATTTAAATATATATCTGTAAATAACTAATCGAAATTTCACATAAAGCATTTACATTCCTTTCGCATCTTCGAGCGCCGACTCATTGAAAGTCACTAGATTGAACGAAACAGAATTGTATTACAAAATTTCGTAAAACGAAACTCTTATTGTTAAATATACATGTATGTACGTATGTGTTGGTTTTGCAGAATATATATATATATTGTCCTATGTTAACTCTAAATGAAAGAGGTTTCTAACTTTCTTTAACGACCAGTCAGACCACTCCGCTATCCAGTACCTGGAGGCCCGAACCCTCCATTTAAATCATTCATAGATTAAAGCACGTTTATTCTTACTGAGAAGCCCAGGCTGGGCTTTAAACCAGACAGAATTCACAGAAAATATAACGACAAAATTCGTAGAAGCAACGCCCGTCTCCGGGCGTATCTAAATAAACAAAACCACGTTTACATAATTGGCGCCCAACGTGGGGCGGCGTGTTTCTGTTGGATTAAGAGAGTTAGAAATCCTTCAAACATGAGTGCCGAACAGCGAACAAAAACGCGTAGACAAGCTACCGCTGCGTCCTCGAGCGAGGTAACGGGCCATAGTAGGGCAGTAGGTAACACAACACAAATCGCGTCACGAGTTATGAGAACACCGCCCGACGTAAACACGGGTAGGGCTACGGAAGAAGGTGCAAAAACTGTACATTTAAATATCCCACTTGAAGAGCTAAGCTCGAAAGAAAATTTAAGTAAAGATGAGTTATTAGATGTCGTGCATAAATTGCAGGAAGAAGTCGTGCGATTAAATAATAAAGTCAATGAATTAGAATCTCGGTTAGTGGCTCAGGTAGAGACACAGATAGGAAATGAGGAATTATACGAAAGAATAAGTGACCACAAACTCGAAATGCGGGATTGGAGGCGCGATTTTGAAAACCGATTAGAACAAAGCTGTCACGCAGCCTTAGAACGTGAAGCGGTAATTCGTAAAGATATGCAAGACTCAATAGACCAGTTGAAGTCAATGATAGCCGATAAGGTTACCGGACATCGCGAACCGGATAATATTGCTCACGATCCACATAACGAAAGGTTAGATCCGCGAACTTTCAATATATCTCGATCTATAACATTCGATACGCGTCCCAATATGAACGAAACTACACGATATGACTCGGTTTTGTCTAATTCATCTCGACCATTCATTGTGAAACCGCAACTTCCGTCATTCGAAGGAAGGGCAACGGAAAGACCGCCGAAATTTCTGCGCGAATTGAAAAGATTTGTAGATGCTGCTCGTGTTCCAGAGGACGAGTTAACATTTATCATTACACAAGCGTTAAAAGGTGTTGCGAGCGAGTGGTGGGACATAATGGTCGACCAAATAACCACATGGTCGCAATTTACCAATGCTTTCTTGAATCGGTTCTGGAGTTCGGCAATTCAGAGAAAGGTTAAAGACAACTTAGACTTAGGGGTATATCGTACTGACTCTGGGTTAACTCGGGTTGCATATGCCATGAAAATGATCGGCGGTGCGCGAGATTTAATTCCTCGTCCATCTGATGAGGAAATCGTATTAACACTGGCACGACACTTCACTCAAGCGGTAGATGATTGCGTATTGGGTCAAAATATAAAAAGCATAGACGCGTTCCTAGCACTATTAGAGCGTTTTGACAATGGAGGTACGGTCAATCGACAACGTAACAGCGATCGGTCTGAAAACTATAAAGAATGGGATAATAAAACATCGCGCGAAATCACGGATCGACCAACGTTTAATCCGTCTCGACGAACGACTTTAAATCCTACGTACAATCGTCCGCCACGGGAGTTCCAATACTCGAATAACTCAAATCAGCGTCCGGCCCAGGACTATCGTCGGCCCGGCCCTCAAATACAGGACAACCGTAATAGAGGGGGGGAAAGACAAGGCGACAGTACTCCCCGTATTCGGGCAGTGCAGGTGCAAGAAAACCCCGAAGAAGACGAATTTGTGGAGGACACGCAACATTTGTTGCCGGAAAACGAATAAGGGAATCCTCAGAAAATCGTCTGAGTATCTTCCCCTCTCAGTCGAGAGGATCCGCCAAGAAAAAAAAAGGGGAAGAGATGAAAGTAGTCATCGGTTCGGTGTTTCAAGATACACGTCGTGAGCTTATTGAAGAAGAAAAAGGGTCTTTGCCATCTTTAGTAACGAACCACTGTCCAGAAGTACGTCTTAAAATTGAAAATATTTCCGTAAAAGCGCTGGTTGATACTGGCAGCTCGGTCACCGCCATATCAGAAGACTGGTATAACGCACATCAGGATCAGTTGATCAAATGTCCAGCCCTGCCAATCGCTGGAGCATTTGTAATAGGAGCAACTGGAAGTCGTTCAACACGGTTGAAAAAACAAATTTGGGTGTCCATCAGCCACGAGGGAATGGTCGTTGAAACTTCAGTAGTTATTGTTCCAGGGTTAATATGTGAGGTTATACTGGGAATCGACACGTTACGCCGTACCAAGGCGAAAATCAACTTCGAACAGGGAATTTTAACGATGGTAACGGATAGTGGCCTCGTGGAAATCAATATAGGTGAAGATAACGCGCCTGACCCATCAATTAATGCAATGCTCACAACAGAGGAGATCCCCAGCTCAGACAATCAAGATCTACAACCCGTCATATCATCTATTTTGGAATCCGTGCAAGCAACGACAGGTCAAAAGAGACAGTTGGAACACGTTATTCGTAGCTATCCACAAGTTTGGGAAGACAAAGTCGGTAGGATAAGCTGTTATGAACATCACCTTCGAGTAAAAGATAATGCTCCATATTTTAATAGAACGTATCCTATTCCGCTTAAGTACCTCGAAGCGGCAGACAGGGAAATAAAAAAAATGCTGACTAATGGCATCATAAGACCCAGTACCAGTCCTTATATAAATCCAGTGGTACCAGTGTTAAAGAAAAACGGATCAGTTAGACTATGTCTTGATGCTAGGATGTTGAATGAAATACTAGTTGATGATCATGAAATGTCGGAAACTCCAGATGAGATTTTTCAAAAATTCAAGAAAGTTGATTTCCTATCGAGTCTTGATCTAACTAATAGTTTTTGGCAGGTTCCGTTATCCGAAGAATCGAGAAAATATACAGCGTTTATGTATCGTGGTCGATGTTACGAGTATACTGTCACACCATTCGGTCTTAAAACAAGCAGTGCTAGTTTAGTCCGAGCTTTACGTCGTATCTTAGTCGGAATGGAAAGTTTCGTGGTCAATTTTATAGATGATATTCTCTGCTTTTCCAGTACGTTTGAGGAGCATGTGCAGCATCTTAACGCGTTGTTAAAAAGATTAAAAGATCATAACATAACTGTTAATCTTGAGAAATGTCGGTTTATGCGTCATGAAATTAAATTTCTTGGTCATATATTATCAGTACAAGGTTTAAGACAAGATCCAGAAAAACTCTCCGCGATTCAACAATTTCCTACCCCGCGCAATGTAAAACAACTACGCGGATTTCTCGGTCTCGTTAACTATTACGGTAAATTCACCGATAAGCAAGCCGAGACAACAACTCCCCTATTAGCCTTGTTGAAGAAGGGAAAGCGTTGGGTTTGGGACGAAACACTGCAATCAGCTTTTGAAAATGTTAAAGATGCCTTCTGCAAAGAAGTGGTTTTGCAGTACGCGGACGTTAATAAAGAATTTTACTTGTCCACCGACGCGAGTTTTTCTGCGTTAGGCGCGGTAATTGAACAACACGATGCACAAGGTCACCTCAAACCGATTGCATTTGCTAGCAGAACATTAAAAGGTCCTGAACTAGCCTATTTTACTACCGAAAAAGAATTGTTAGCTATCGTATGGGCATTAGGAAAATTTCGGACCTATTTATATGGAGCGAGAATTGTACTTTTAACCGACCATAAAGCAATCACATTTCTCATGAGTAGTAAGTTGGTAAACCAGCGGCTCACCCGTTGGATTCTTGCTATACAGGACTACACAATCGAGATTAGGTATAGACCAGGGAAAGAAAACATACCCGCGGATGTGATGAGTCGTTTTTATGATCCAGACAACCGAAATTCTTGTAATCGCGAGACGTACGTGCCAATCCTCACGACATTAGCTCGCGCTATGTCAACAGAGTTAACAGTGGCTCTCAGTCAAATATTCGAATGGCAGCAAAAGGATACTAGGTTAAATACGATTATTCAGAATTGTAAGTCGGTAGGAAGCACCGTCAACGGGCGATATTGTTTCGAGTACGGCATGTTGTGGCACGTTAATAAGAACGGTAGAAAAAGGGTCGTAGTTCCTACAGAACTACGTGATAAATTGATCAAGGAAATACACGAAATTTACGCACATCTAGGAAGAGACAAAACCATCAAACTAGTAGCAGAAAATTTCTACGTATCGAAACTCCATCGATATGCGCGCAAATTAATTTCCACGTGCGGTATTTGCCAACGAGTTAAAATTCTCACACATCCTCTGCATTCCGATATGCAAAGTATAATTCCAGAAAATCCACTCGACCTATTGTCAATCGATTTTTATGGTCCGTTACCAACCTCGAGGGGTGGGTTTAAACACATATTAGTAGTTGAGGAATTATTTACTAAGTTTGTTAAATTATATCCGGTGAGAAATGCTACCACCAATATAGTACTTGCGCGTATTTTTGAGAAATTTATTCCGCAATATGGAAGACCTACGCGAATTATCACCGACCACGGTACGCAATTCACATCAAAAAAATGGATCAGCACATTACAACGGGAAGGTATCCAACATGTACTGTCATCAATACGTCATCCTCAAAGCAACCCAGTGGAACGCGTAAATCGAGAAATTGGGAGGATTTTTCGCACATTAGCATCCTCAACCCATGCAGCATGGTCAAGGTGGATCGACGTCATCGAGACGTGCTGTAACGAAGTGGAACACGACAGCACCGGATTCACCCCAGTGGAGTTGCTTCTGAAGGTCAAACCTGAAAGACCGTGGGCGAGGTGGTCACAACCCCCTAACTGCCTGGATATCAACGACGAATTGGAATATAAACAAAAATTACATCTGGCATACCGAAGAATGTCACAAAAGGCTAAAAAACGTTGTGAAAGAATCAATACCGGAAAAGTACCCGTTTCCTATAACATCGGGGACCACGTTTTGATCAAATCCAATCCGGTATCCAGTGCTGCAGATCGGGAAATTGCAAAGTTCTTCCACATATATGAAGGACCATACACGGTGTCGAAAAGAAAAGGTCCAGCGACGTACCTATTGAGTGATTGTCAATCCGGCGTAATTCGGGGAACGTTTCATGCGTCGAGCCTACGACCATATTTACGGGCAGAAGAAACGACAATAGAATCTGACAAAGAGGGCTTGAAGATTCCAGGAAAGCCCCCCCCCCCCCGAAGGATAATGAAGGTATATAAACAGGAGCGCTCGGTAAGACAAATTAGAACATCTAAGACTAGTACAAAACGTATACAATTGTATCCGAAGACGAGCATAGAAGCAGTGACCCGTGTCATCACCGAAGTATGGAACTCTAATAATCTTGCATAAGTATCCAACAATTTTTATTATACGTCATAGATAATTGTATTTTCACCGATCACCACAGCATCAATTATCCAAGATGACCGACAAAGGGGAACAAGCGTATGCAAAGTGGGCCATGATTTCACGGCCAACGCAAACGGGGATGGACTTAGAACACCCACCCGCTACTCTACCCGTTCTTCAAACCATCGAGGCGGGAAGCTGGAGGTCCTCTCAGGGCGGGAGGTACCGCCGAGGTGCGGGGGTCCAGGTGAGGGCCTCGAGGAAAAACCAGAGGACCCAAACACCATCTGGGGGTGTCGGAAGAAGTCGCTCCTTACAGAGGGAAACGGAGGAACACCCAACAACCTTCGATTGTCCAAAATCCCCTGAGCGTGAGGAAGCAGATATGTCGTGGGAGGTGATCCCGGAAACGGAGCAAGAGGACCCGATCATTGAGATCCCGGCCGTGGATCCTCAAGATCCATTGGGGTTGCTCTGCCTCACTGAGCGCGCAATTGACGCTTTTTTCGAATAGAACTCTATATATATGTGTTAGTGATAGTGTGTAAGTGTATGACATTGTGACATTTATTTTCTTTTGCAAAACAACTTTAAACATTTTGATTTTTAGTTACCTGTATTCTGTGAAAAACAGTGAAGTGTTTTATTTTGTGTTACTCTTGCGTTCTCTTTAAAACAGACTCTTTATGTTTAAGTATCGTTAAAAAACTATGGACAATTTCAGTTTGATTTCTTTTCGTTTCATTGACAATGGACAAATCTTGTTATGTTTCAGTGCGATTAAAAATTATAGACAATTTAAGTTTTGTTAACGATAGACAATTTCAATTTTTGTCTTTCTCCATTAATTAATAATGTAAATTTTCTTTGTGTTGCGTGCAACCAAGCACACTTACGGTTACTTAAAAAGACGGACAATGAAAATTATTTTGCGTTATTTCGTCAGAACAGAAGGCGCTACGCCTAATTATTTTGTTAAAATTTTTAGTTCTCGTTATACACGAGTGTGATGCTAATCAGTTAAAATGTGATAAATATGCGTACATAGGTGCATTTCGACTGCGTCCCTGCACCTTTTGTTTTGTGAAGAGGGGGGCATATGTAACCGTGCTGGTTACATAATATAAGAACACATTATATATCAGTTTATGTATTGCCGCGGTATGGGGTATCCCTACTCCGCTCATACGTCGTGATCATGATTTCATGGGGTTACGGGTAGAGTATTTACCCCACTTTCACTAATTATGCGTGCGCATCGATCCCCACTCGATAGCGATCGAAGGAGGTCGATGCGAGGATCAAATTAGGCACTCTACGTCTGGAAGCGAATCGAGTCGGTTCAAGAAAAATCTATTCTGCGAAACACGGTACGCGATTGCGAGGTCAAACCGACCTGATAGATTCGTCAAGCCGACAATTTGTCCGCGACGCGTAAACGCCTCAAACCGAGGAGTCGATCGTTCAAGCCGAACGGTGGCACAGTCAGAGTCAGATTTCGGAACAATTAGTCGATCGTGAACAGCGTAGTAGTCAGAACGTAAATATTGATTTGTATTAAAGCGAATAATCAAATAGATAATTTCTAAATTCTTTGGGTAAAGTTGTGGTAAGTAACGGTTGATTGGAAGTCGATTCTCTTTAATAATTTTCGTCGGTATTCCCACAGTTGTGAATAGCGACTGAGATCATTTAAATTGTACATTTTGGCGTGGTACAGCTCTCAGGCTCATACAGGCAATTGAAGTGTCGCTCGGCCCACGTAAAGTGTCCCGCCGTATCTTCTAATTGTACCTGTGTGCCCTTGCGAGAGGTAGTCTCGCTGGTGTAGAATTGTATGATTTCTGCCATGTTTGATCGAGGCACAGCTCACAGACTCGTTTGAGTAACCAGAGTATCGCCCAGCTCACGAAAGTGCCCTGCCGCTACTCCTTGGTTGTTCTCAAATGCCTTTGTGAAGAGGTGGACACGACCGCGTGGCACAGCTTTCGCTCTGTTTGGAGGTTAATTTGTTCGAATCGGATTCATACTCAGTTTGGGTAACCGAAGTGTCGCCCAGCCCACATATTGTGCCTGCCGGCATCTTCTAGTTGTTCTCAATCAGTGCATGAATCTCATAGTACAGGCACCTTTTGGCTTTTCCCGAGTTGCTCGACGAGGTCAATTTGTGTGTTACTGTACTATTCGCGTCGCGAATTACACGATCGGATCAGTACTGTTGGAATCAGGCGTCCGGCATCAGAGCAAGTCTTGAGCCCCAATAAACTCCTCTAGACGAACTCCTAGGTGTCTCAACCTGATCTCGACTTCGTGCGAGTCTCCACCGGAACATCTCCTCCGATTTATCGGCCGAGTGTAAAAGGTGCTGCGACAATCCTCAATCGTGCTATTTACCGAGGCATCGACTCCAACCACCAATTTAAATATATATCTGTAAATAACTAATCGAAATTTCACATAAAGCATTTACATTCCTTTCGCATCTTCGAGCGCCGACTCATTGAAAGTCACTAGATTGAACGAAACAGAATTGTATTACAAAATTTCGTAAAACGAAACTCTTATTGTTAAATATACATGTATGTACGTATGTGTTGGTTTTGCAGAATATATATATATATTGTCCTATGTTAACTCTAAATGAAAGAGGTTTCTAACTTTCTTTAACGACCAGTCAGACCACTCCGCTATCCAGTACCTGGAGGCCCGAACCCTCCATTTAAATCATTCATAGATTAAAGCACGTTTATTCTTACTGAGAAGCCCAGGCTGGGCTTTAAACCAGACAGAATTCACAGAAAATATAACGACAAAATTCGTAGAAGCAACGCCCGTCTCCGGGCGTATCTAAATAAACAAAACCACGTTTACACACTATCACACAATCACAATCATACAACCACAATCATACGATCACAATCATACGATCACAATCATACAATTACTATCACACAATCACAAGTATACGATCTCGATCATATAATCACAATCATACAATCACAATCATACAATCACAATCATACAATCACAATCATACAATCACAATCATACGATCTCAATCATACAATCACAATCATACAATCACAATCATACAATCAGAATCATACAATCACGATCATACAATCACAATCATGCAATCACAATCACACAATCACAATCATACAATCACAGTCATACAATCGAAATCAAGGAATCACAATCATACAATCACAATAATACAGTCACAATCATACAATCACAATCATTCAAAAACAATCATACAACCTTAATTATACAAGCACAACCATACAATCACAATCATATAATCACAATCATACGATCACAATCATGCAATTACTATCATACAATCACAATCATACAATCACAATCATGCGATCACAATCATACGATCACAATCATACAATCACAATCATACGATCACAATCATAAAATCACGATCATACAATCACAATCATACAATCACAATCATACAATCACAATCATACAATCACAATCACATAATCACAATCATACAATCACAGTCATATAATCGAAATCAAAGAATCACAATCATACGATCACAATCATACAACCGCAATCATACAATCACAATCATACAATCACAATCATACTATCACAATCATACTATCACAATCATACAATCACAATCATACAATCACAATCACAAAATCACAATCATACAATCACAATCATACAATCACAATCATACAATCACAATCATACAATCACAATCATACAATCACAGTCATACAATCACAATCATACAATCACAATCATACAATCACAATCATACGATTTCAATCATACAATCACAATCATACAATCACAATCATACAATCACAATCATACAATCACAATCATACAATCACAATCATACAATCACAATCATACAAAAACAATCATACAACCTTAATTATACAAGCACAATCGTACAATCACAATCATACAATCACAATCATACGATCACAATCATACAATTACTATCATACAATCATAATCATACAATCACAATCATGGAATCACAATCATACGATCACAATCATACAATCACAATCATACGATTTCAATCATACAATCACAATCATACAATCACAATCATACAATCACAATCATACAATCACAATCATACAATCACAATCATACAATCACAATCATACAAAAACAATCATACAACCTTAATTATACAAGCACAATCGTACAATCACAATCACACAATCACAATCATACAATCACAGTCATACAATCGAAATCAAGGAATCACAATCATACAATCACAATAATACAGTCACAACCATACAATCACAATCATTCAATCACAATCATACAAAAACAATCATACAACCTTAATTATACAAGCACAATCATACAATCACAATCATACAATCACAATCATACGATCACAATCATACAATTACTATCACACAATCACAATCATACAATCACAATCATGCAATCACAATCATACAATCACAATCATACAATCACAATCATACGATCACAATCATAAAATCACAATCATACAATCACAATCATACAATCACAATCATACAATCACAATCATACAATCGCAATCACATAATCACAATCATACAATCACAGTCATACAATCGCAATCAAAGAATCACAATCATACGATCACAATCATACAATCGCAATCATACAATCACAATCATACAATCACAATCATACAATCACAATCATACAATCACAATCATACAATCACAATCACATAATCACAATCATACAATCACAGTCATATAATCGAAATCAAAGAATCACAATCATACGATCACAATTATACAATCGCAATCATACAATCACAATCATACAATCACAATCATACAATCACAATCATACAATCACAATCATACAATCACAATCATACAATCACAATCATACAATCACAATCACACAATCACAATCATACAATCACAATCAGACAATCACAATCATAAAATCACAATCATACAATCACAATTATACAATCACAATCATAAAATCACAGTCATACATAAACAATCATACAATCACAATCATACAATCACAATCATACAATCACAATCATACAATCACAATCATACAATCACAATCATACGATCTCAATCATACAATCACAATCATACAATCACAATCTTACAATCACAATCATACAATCACAATCGTACAAAAACAATCATACAAAATAATCATAGAATCACAATCATACAATCACAGTCATACAATCACAATCATACTATCACAATCATACAATCACAATCATACAATCACAATCATACAATCACAATCACAAAATCACAATCATACAATCACAATCATACAATCACAATCATACAATCACAATCATACAATCACAATCAAACAATCACAATCATACAATCACAATCATACAATCACAATCATACAATCACAATTATACAATCACAATCATACAATCACAATCATACAATCACAATCATACAATCACAATCATACAATCACAATCATACAATCACAATCATACAATCACAATCATACAATCACAATCATACAATCACAATCATACAATCACAACCATACAATCACAATCATACAATCACAATCATACAATCACAATCATACGATTTCAATCATACAATCACAATCATACAACCACAATCATACAGTCACAATCACACAATCACTATCACACAATCACAATCATACAACCACAATCATACAATCACAATCATACAATCACAATCATACAATCACAATCATACAATCACAATCATACAAAAACAATCATACAACCTTAATTATACAACCACAATCATACGATCACAATCATACAATCACAATCATACAATCACAATCATACAATCACAATCAAACAATCAGAATCATACAATCACAATCATACAATCACAATCATACAATCACAATCACAAAATCACAATCATACAATCACAATCATACAATCACAGTCATACAATCGAAATCAAGGAATCACAATCATACAATCACAATAATACAGTCACAATCATACAATCACCATCATACAATCACAATCATACAAAAACAATCATACAACCTTAATTATCCAAGCACAATCATACAATCACAATCATACAATCACAGTCATACAATCGAAATCAAGGAATCACAATCATACAATCACAATAATACAGTCACAATCATACAATCACCATCATACAATCACAATCATACAAAAACAATCATACAACCTTAATTATACAACCACAATCATACGATCACAATCATACAATCACAATCATACAATCACAATCATACAATCACAATCAAACAATCAGAATCATACAATCACAATCATACAATCACAATTATACAATCACAATCATACAAAAACAATCATACAACCTTAATTATACAAGCACAATCATACAATCACAATCATACAATCACAATCATACGATCACAATCATACAATCACAATCATAAAATCACAATCTTACAATCACAATCATACAATCACAATCATAAAATCACAATCATACAATCACAATTATACAATCACAATCATACAATCACAGTCATACATAAACAATCATACAATCACAATCATACAATCACAATCTTACAATCACAATCATACAATCACAATCGTACAAAAACATTCATACAACCTTAGTTATACAACCACAATCATACGATCACAATCATGCAATCACCATCATACAATCACAATCATACAATCACAATCAAACAATCAGAATAATACAATCACAATCATACAATCACAATCATACAATCACAGTCATACAATTACAATCATACAATCACAATCATACAATCACAATCATACAATCACAATCACACAATCACTATCACACAATCACAATCATACAACCACAATCATACGATCACAATCATACGATCACAATCATACGATCACAATCATACGATCACAATCATACAATTACTATCACACAATCACAAGTATACGATCTCGATCATATAATCACAATCATACAATCACAATCATACAATCACAATCATACAATCACAATCATACAATCACAATCATACAATCACAATCATACGATCTCAATCATACAATCACAATCATACAATCACAATCATACAATCACAATCATACAATCACAATCATACAATCACAATCATGCAATCACAATCACACAATCACAATCATACAATCACAGTCATACAATCGAAATCAAGGAATCACAATCATACAATCACAATAATACAGTCACAATCATACAATCACAATCATACAAAAACAATCATACAATCACAATCACATAATCACAATCATACAATCACAGACATATAATCGAAATCAAAGAATCACAATCATACGATCACAATCATACAATCGCAATCATACAATCACAATCATACAATCACAATCATACATTCACAATCATACAATCACAATCATACAATCACAATCATACAATCACAATCACACAATCACAATCATACAATCACAATCAGACAATCACAATCATAAAATCACAATCATATAATCACAATCATACGATCTCAATCATACAATCACAATCATACAATCACAATCATACAATCACAATCATACAATCACAATCATACAATCACAATCATGCAATCACAATCATACAATCACAATCATACAAAAACAATCATACAACCTTAATTATACAACCACAATCATACGATCACAATCATACAATCACAATCATACAATCACAATCAAACAATCAGAATCATACAATCACAATCATACAATCACAATCATACAATCACAATCACAAAATCACAATCATACAATCACAATCATACAATCACAGTCATACAATCGAAATCAAGGAATCACAATCATACAATCACAATAATACAGTCACAATCATACAATCACCATCATACAATCACAATCATACAAAAACAATCATACAACCTTAATTATCCAAGCACAATCATACAATCACAATCATACAATCACAGTCATACAATCGAAATCAAGGAATCACAATCATACAATCACAATAATACAGTCACAATCATACAATCACCATCATACAATCACAATCATACAAAAACAATCATACAACCTTAATTATACAACCACAATCATACGATCACAATCATACAATCACAATCATACAATCACAATCATACAATCACAATCAAACAATCAGAATCATACAATCACAATCATACAATCACAATTATACAATCACAATCATACAAAAACAATCATACAACCTTAATTATACAAGCACAATCATACAATCACAATCATACAATCACAATCATACGATCACAATCATACAATCACAATCATAAAATCACAATCTTACAATCACAATCATACAATCACAATCATAAAATCACAATCATACAATCACAATTATACAATCACAATCATACAATCACAGTCATACATAAACAATCATACAATCACAATCATACAATCACAATCTTACAATCACAATCATACAATCACAATCGTACAAAAACATTCATACAACCTTAGTTATACAACCACAATCATACGATCACAATCATGCAATCACAATCATACAATCACAATCATACAATCACAATCAAACAATCAGAATAATACAATCACAATCATACAATCACAATCATACAATCACAGTCATACAATTACAATCATACAATCACAATCATACAATCACAATCATACAATCACAATCACACAATCACTATCACACAATCACAATCATACAACCACAATCATACGATCACAATCATACGATCACAATCATACGATCACAATCATACGATCACAATCATACAATTACTATCACACAATCACAAGTATACGATCTCGATCATATAATCACAATCATACAATCACAATCATACAATCACAATCATACAATCACAATCATACAATCACAATCATACAATCACAATCATACGATCTCAATCATACAATCACAATCATACAATCACAATCATACAATCACAATCATACAATCACAATCATACAATCACAATCATGCAATCACAATCACACAATCACAATCATACAATCACAGTCATACAATCGAAATCAAGGAATCACAATCATACAATCACAATAATACAGTCACAATCATACAATCACAATCATACAAAAACAATCATACAACCTTAATTATACAAGCACAACCATACAATCACAATCATATAATCACAATCATACGATCACAATCATGCAATTACTATCATACAATCACAATCATGCGATCACAATCATACGATCACAATCATACAATCACAATCATACGATCACAATCATAAAATCACAACCATACAATCACAATCATACAATCACAATCATACAATCACAATCACATAATCACAATCATACAATCACAGACATATAATCGAAATCAAAGAATCACAATCATACGATCACAATCATACAATCGCAATCATACAATCACAATCATACAATCACAATCATACATTCACAATCATACAATCACAATCATACAATCACAATCATACAATCACAATCACACAATCACAATCATACAATCACAATCAGACAATCACAATCATAAAATCACAATCATATAATCACAATCATACGATCTCAATCATACAATCACAATCATACAATCACAATCATACAATCACAATCATACAATCACAATCATGCAATCACAATCACACAATCACAATCATACAATCACAGTCATACAATCGAAATCAAGGAATCACAATCATACAATCACAATAACACAGTCACAATCATACAATCACAATCATACAAAAACAATCATACAACCTTAATTATACAAGCATAACCATACAATCACATTCATATAATCACAATCATACGATCACAATCATGCAATTACTATCATACAATCACAATCATGCGATCACAATCATACGATCACAATCATACAATCACAATCATACGATCACAATCATAAAATCACAATCATACAATCACAATCATACAGTCACAATCATACAATCACAATCACATAATCACAATCATACAATCACAGTCATATAATCGAAATCAAAGAATCACAATCATACGATCACAATCATACAATCGCAATCATACAATCACAATCATACAATCACAATCATACAATCACAATCATACAATCACAATCATACAATCACAATCACACAATCACAATCATACAATCACAATCACACAATCACAATCATACAATCACCGTCATACAATCGAAATCAAGGAATCACAATCATACAATCACAATAATACAGTCACAATCATACAATCACAATCGTTCAATCACAATCATACAAAAACAATCATACAACCTTAATTATACAAGCACAATCATACAATCACAATCATACAATCACAATCATACGATCACAATCATACAATTACTATCACACAATCACAATCATACAATCACAATCATGCAATCACAATCATACGATCACAATCATACAATCACAATCATACAATCACAATCATAAAATCACAATCATACAATCACAATCATACAATCACAATCATATAATCGAAATCAAAGAATCACAATCATACGATCACAATCATACAATCGCAATCATACAATCACAATCATACAATCACAATCATACAATCACAATCATACAATCACAATCATACAATCACAATCACACAATCACAATCATACAATCACAATCAGACAATCACAATCATAAAATCACAATCATACAATCACAGTCATATAATCGAAATCAAAGAATCACAATCATACGATCACAATCATACAATCACAATCATACAATCACAATTATACAATCACAATCATACAATCACAGTCATACATAAACAATCATACAATCACAATCATACAATCACAATCATACAATCACAATCATACAATCACAATCATACAATCACAATCATACGATCTCAATCATACAATCACAATCATACAATCACAATCATACAATCACAATCATACAACCACAATCATACAATCACAATCACATAATCACAATCATACAATCACAGTCATACAATCGAAATCAAAGAATCACAATCATACGATCACAATCATACAATCGCAATCATACAATCACAATCATACAATCACAATCATACAATCACAATCATACAATCACAATCATACGATCTCAATCATACAATCACAATCATACAATCACAATCATACAATCAGAATCATACAATCACGATCATACAATCACAATCATGAAATCACAATCACACAATCACAATCATACAATCACAGTCATACAATCGAAATCAAGGAATCACAATCATACAATCACAATAATACAGTCACAATCATACAATCACAATCATACAAAAACAATCATACAACCTTAATTATTCAAGCACAACCATACAATCACAATCATATAATCACAATCATACGATCACAATCATGCAATTACTATCATACAATCACAATCATACAATCACAATCATGCGATCACAATCATACGATCACAATCATACAATCACAATCATACGATCACAATCATAAAATCACGATCATACAATCACAATCATACAATCACAATCAT
Source organism: Megachile rotundata (assembly GCF_050947335.1). Lineage (NCBI taxonomy): Eukaryota > Metazoa > Arthropoda > Insecta > Hymenoptera > Megachilidae > Megachile > Megachile rotundata. The sequence goes on from NW_027473394.1 coordinate 158,222, forward strand.
ACAATCACAATCATACAATCACAATCACATAATCACAATCATACAATCACAGTCATATAATCGAAATCAAAGAATCACAATCATACGATCACAATCATACAACCGCAATCATACAATCACAATCATACAATCACAATCATACTATCACAATCATACTATCACAATCATACAATCACAATCATACAATCACAATCACAAAATCACAATCATACAATCACAATCATACAGTCACAATCATACAATCACAATCATACAATCACAATCATACAATCACAGTCATACAATCACAATCATACAATCACAATCATACAATCACAATCATACGATTTCAATCATACAATCACAATCATACAATCACAATCATACAATCACAATCATACAATCACAATCATACAATCACAATCATACAATCACAATCATACAAAAACAATCATACAACCTTAATTATACAAGCACAATCGTACAATCACAATCATACAATCACAATCATACGATCACAATCATACAATTACTATCATACAATCATAATCATACAATCACAATCATGGAATCACAATCATACGATCACAATCATACAATCACAATCATACGATTTCAATCATACAATCACAATCATACAATCACAATCATACAATCACAATCATACAATCACAATCATACAATCACAATCATACAATCACAATCATACAATCACAATCATACAATCACAATCATACAAAAACAATCATACAACCTTAATTATACAAGCACAATCGTACAATCACAATCACACAATCACAATCATACAATCACAGTCATACAATCGAAATCAAGGAATCACAATCATACAATCACAATAATACAGTCACAACCATACAATCACAATCATTCAATCACAATCATACAAAAACAATCATACAACCTTAATTATACAAGCACAATCATACAATCACAATCATACAATCACAATCATACGATCACAATCATACAATTACTATCACACAATCACAATCATACAATCACAATCATGCAATCACAATCATACAATCACAATCATACAATCACAATCATACGATCACAATCATAAAATCACAATCATACAATCACAATCATACAATCACAATCATACAATCACAATCATACAATCGCAATCACATAATCACAATCATACAATCACAGTCATACAATCGCAATCAAAGAATCACAATCATACGATCACAATCATACAATCGCAATCATACAATCACAATCATACAATCACAATCATACAATCACAATCATACAATCACAATCATACAATCACAATCACATAATCACAATCATACAATCACAGTCATATAATCGAAATCAAAGAATCACAATCATACGATCACAATCATACAATCGCAATCATACAATCACAATCATACAATCACAATCATACAATCACAATCATACAATCACAATCATACAATCACAATCATACAATCACAATCACACAATCACAATCATACAATCACAATCAGACAATCACAATCATAAAATCACAATCATACAATCACAATTATACAATCACAATCATAAAATCACAGTCATACATAAACAATCATACAATCACAATCATACAATCACAATCATACAATCACAATCATACAATCACAATCATACAATCACAATCATACGATATCAATCATACAATCACAATCATACAATCACAATCTTACAATCACAATCATACAATCACAATCGTACAAAAACAATCATACAAAATAATCATAGAATCACAATCATACAATCACAGTCATACAATCACAATCATACTATCACAATCATACAATCACAATCATACAATCACAATCATACAATCACAATCACAAAATCACAATCATACAATCACAATCATACAATCACAATCATACAATCACAATCATACAATCACAATCAAACAATCACAATCATACAATCACAATCATACAATCAGAATCATACAATCACAATTATACAATCACAATCATACAATCACAATCATACAATCACAATCATACAATCACAATCATAAAATCACAATCATACAATCACAATCATACAATCACAATCATACAATCACAATCATACAATCACAATCATACAATCACAATCATACAATCACAACCATACAATCACAATCATACAATCACAATCATACGATTTCAATCATACAATCACAATCATACAACCACAATCATACAGTCACAATCACACAATCACTATCACACAATCACAATCATACAACCACAATCATACAATCACAATCATACAATCACAATCATACAATCACAATCATACAATCACAATCATACAAAAACAATCATACAACCTTAATTATACAACCACAATCATACGATCACAATCATACAATCACAATCATACAATCACAATCATACAATCACAATCAAACAATCAGAATCATACAATCACAATCATACAATCACAATCATACAATCACAATCACAAAATCACAATCATACAATCACAATCATACAATCACAGTCATACAATCGAAATCAAGGAATCACAATCATACAATCACAATAATACAGTCACAATCATACAATCACCATCATACAATCACAATCATACAAAAACAATCATACAACCTTAATTATCCAAGCACAATCATACAATCACAATCATACAATCACAGTCATACAATCGAAATCAAGGAATCACAATCATACAATCACAATAATACAGTCACAATCATACAATCACCATCATACAATCACAATCATACAAAAACAATCATACAACCTTAATTATACAACCACAATCATACGATCACAATCATACAATCACAATCATACAATCACAATCATACAATCACAATCAAACAATCAGAATCATACAATCACAATCATACAATCACAATTATACAATCACAATCATACAAAAACAATCATACAACCTTAATTATACAAGCACAATCATACAATCACAATCATACAATCACAATCATACGATCACAATCATACAATCACAATCATAAAATCACAATCTTACAATCACAATCATACAATCACAATCATAAAATCACAATCATACAATCAGAATTATACAATCACAATCATACAATCACAGTCATACATAAACAATCATACAATCACAATCATACAATCACAATCTTACAATCACAATCATACAATCACAATCGTACAAAAACATTCATACAACCTTAGTTATACAACCACAATCATACGATCACAATCATGCAATCACAATCATACAATCACAATCATACAATCACAATCAAACAATCAGAATAATACAATCACAATCATACAATCACAATCATACAATCACAGTCATACAATTACAATCATACAATCACAATCATACAATCACAATCATACAATCACAATCACACAATCACTATCACACAATCACAATCATACAACCACAATCATACGATCACAATCATACGATCACAATCATACGATCACAATCATACGATCACAATCATACAATTACTATCACACAATCACAAGTATACGATCTCGATCATATAATCACAATCATACAATCACAATCATACAATCACAATCATACAATCACAATCATACAATCACAATCATACAATCACAATCATACGATCTCAATCATACAATCACAATCATACAATCACAATCATACAATCACAATCATACAATCACAATCATACAATCACAATCATGCAATCACAATCACACAATCACAATCATACAATCACAGTCATACAATCGAAATCAAGGAATCACAATCATACAATCACAATAATACAGTCACAATCATACAATCACAATCATACAAAAACAATCATACAACCTTAATTATACAAGCACAACCATACAATCACAATCATATAATCACAATCATACGATCACAATCATGCAATTACTATCATACAATCACAATCATGCGATCACAATCATACGATCACAATCATACAATCACAATCATACGATCACAATCATAAAATCACAACCATACAATCACAATCATACAATCACAATCATACAATCACAATCACATAATCACAATCATACAATCACAGACATATAATCGAAATCAAAGAATCACAATCATACGATCACAATCATACAATCGCAATCATACAATCACAATCATACAATCACAATCATACATTCACAATCATACAATCACAATCATACAATCACAATCATACAATCACAATCACACAATCACAATCATACAATCACAATCAGACAATCACAATCATAAAATCACAATCATATAATCACAATCATACGATCTCAATCATACAATCACAATCATACAATCACAATCATACAATCACAATCATACAATCACAATCATACAATCACAATCATGCAATCACAATCACACAATCACAATCATACAATCACAGTCATACAATCGAAATCAAGGAATCACAATCATACAATCACAATAACACAGTCACAATCATACAATCACAATCATACAAAAACAATCATACAACCTTAATTATACAAGCATAACCATACAATCACATTCATATAATCACAATCATACGATCACAATCATGCAATTACTATCATACAATCACAATCATGCGATCACAATCATACGATCACAATCATACAATCACAATCATACGATCACAATCATAAAATCACAATCATACAATCACAATCATACAGTCACAATCATACAATCACAATCACATAATCACAATCATACAATCACAGTCATATAATCGAAATCAAAGAATCACAATCATACGATCACAATCATACAATCGCAATCATACAATCACAATCATGCAATCACAATCACACAATCACAATCATACAATCACAGTCATACAATCGAAATCAAGGAATCACAATCATACAATCACAATAATACAGTCACAATCATACAATCACAATCATACAAAAACAATCATACAACCTTAATTATACAAGCACAACCATACAATCACAATCATATAATCACAATCATACGATCACAATCATGCAATTACTATCATACAATCACAATCATACAATCACAATCATGCGATCACAATCATACGATCACAATCATACAATCACAATCATACGATCACAATCATAAAATCACGATCATACAATCACAATCATACAATCACAATCATACAATCACAATCATACAATCACAATCACATAATCACAATCATACAATCACAGTCATATAATCGAAATCAAAGAATCACAATCATACGATCACAATCATACAACCGCAATCATACAATCACAATCATACAATCACAATCATACTATCACAATCATACTATCACAATCATACAATCACAATCATACAATCACAATCACAAAATCACAATCATACAATCACAATCATACAATCACAATCATACAATCACAATCATACAATCACAATCATACAATCACAGTCATACAATCACAATCATACAATCACAATCATACAATCACAATCATACGATTTCAATCATACAATCACAATCATACAATCACAATCATACAATCACAATCATACAATCACAATCATACAATCACAATCATACAATCACAATCATACAAAAACAATCATACAACCTTAATTATACAAGCACAATCGTACAATCACAATCATACAATCACAATCATACGATCACAATCATACAATTACTATCATACAATCATAATCATACAATCACAATCATGGAATCACAATCATACGATCACAATCATACAATCACAATCATACGATTTCAATCATACAATCACAATCATACAATCACAATCATACAATCACAATCATACAATCACAATCATACAATCACAATCATACAATCACAATCATACAAAAACAATCATACAACCTTAATTATACAAGCACAATCGTACAATCACAATCACACAATCACAATCATACAATCACAGTCATACAATCGAAATCAAGGAATCACAATCATACAATCACAATAATACAGTCACAACCATACAATCACAATCATTCAATCACAATCATACAAAAACAATCATACAACCTTAATTATACAAGCACAATCATACAATCACAATCATACAATCACAATCATACGATCACAATCATACAATTACTATCACACAATCACAATCATACAATCACAATCATGCAATCACAATCATACAATCACAATCATACAATCACAATCATACGATCACAATCATAAAACCACAATCATACAATCACAATCATACAATCACAATCATACAATCACAATCATACAATCGCAATCACATAATCACAATCATACAATCACAGTCATACAATCGCAATCAAAGAATCACAATCATACGATCACAATCATACAATCGCAATCATACAATCACAATCATACAATCACAATCATACAATCACAATCATACAATCACAATCATACAATCACAATCACATAATCACAATCATACAATCACAGTCATATAATCGAAATCAAAGAATCACAATCATACGATCACAATTATACAATCGCAATCATACAATCACAATCATACAATCACAATCATACAATCACAATCATACAATCACAATCATACAATCACAATCATACAATCACAATCATACAATCACAATCACACAATCACAATCATACAATCACAATCAGACAATCACAATCATAAAATCACAATCATACAATCACAATTATACAATCACAATCATAAAATCACAGTCATACATAAACAATCATACAATCACAATCATACAATCACAATCATACAATCACAATCATACAATCACAATCATACAATCACAATCATACGATCTCAATCATACAATCACAATCATACAATCACAATCTTACAATCACAATCATACAATCACAATCGTACAAAAACAATCATACAAAATAATCATAGAATCACAATCATACAATCACAGTCATACAATCACAATCATACTATCACAATCATACAATCACAATCATACAATCACAATCATACAATCACAATCACAAAATCACAATCATACAATCACAATCATACAATCACAATCATACAATCACAATCATACAATCACAATCAAACAATCACAATCATACAATCACAATCATACAATCACAATCATACAATCACAATTATACAATCACAATCATACAATCACAATCATACAATCACAATCATACAATCACAATCATACAATCACAATCATACAATCACAATCATACAATCACAATCATACAATCACAATCATACAATCACAATCATACAATCACAATCATACAATCACAACCATACAATCACAATCATACAATCACAATCATACGATTTCAATCATACAATCACAATCATACAACCACAATCATACAGTCACAATCACACAATCACTATCACACAATCACAATCATACAACCACAATCATACAATCACAATCATACAATCACAATCATACAATCACAATCATACAATCACAATCATACAAAAACAATCATACAACCTTAATTATACAACCACAATCATACGATCACAATCATACAATCACAATCATACAATCACAATCATACAATCACAATCAAACAATCAGAATCATACAATCACAATCATACAATCACAATCATACAATCACAATCACAAAATCACAATCATACAATCACAATCATACAATCACAGTCATACAATCGAAATCAAGGAATCACAATCATACAATCACAATAATACAGTCACAATCATACAATCACCATCATACAATCACAATCATACAAAAACAATCATACAACCTTAATTATCCAAGCACAATCATACAATCACAATCATACAATCACAGTCATACAATCGAAATCAAGGAATCACAATCATACAATCACAATAATACAGTCACAATCATACAATCACCATCATACAATCACAATCATACAAAAACAATCATACAACCTTAATTATACAACCACAATCATACGATCACAATCATACAATCACAATCATACAATCACAATCATACAATCACAATCAAACAATCAGAATCATACAATCACAATCATACAATCACAATTATACAATCACAATCATACAAAAACAATCATACAACCTTAATTATACAAGCACAATCATACAATCACAATCATACAATCACAATCATACGATCACAATCATACAATCACAATCATAAAATCACAATCTTACAATCACAATCATACAATCACAATCATAAAATCACAATCATACAATCACAATTATACAATCACAATCATACAATCACAGTCATACATAAACAATCATACAATCACAATCATACAATCACAATCTTACAATCACAATCATACAATCACAATCGTACAAAAACATTCATACAACCTTAGTTATACAACCACAATCATACGATCACAATCATGCAATCACAATCATACAATCACAATCATACAATCACAATCAAACAATCAGAATAATACAATCACAATCATACAATCACAATCATACAATCACAGTCATACAATTACAATCATACAATCACAATCATACAATCACAATCATACAATCACAATCACACAATCACTATCACACAATCACAATCATACAACCACAATCATACGATCACAATCATACGATCACAATCATACGATCACAATCATACGATCACAATCATACAATTACTATCACACAATCACAAGTATACGATCTCGATCATATAATCACAATCATACAATCACAATCATACAATCACAATCATACAATCACAATCATACAATCACAATCATACAATCACAATCATACGATCTCAATCATACAATCACAATCATACAATCACAATCATACAATCACAATCATACAATCACAATCATACAATCACAATCATGCAATCACAATCACACAATCACAATCATACAATCACAGTCATACAATCGAAATCAAGGAATCACAATCATACAATCACAATAATACAGTCACAATCATACAATCACAATCATACAAAAACAATCATACAATCACAATCACATAATCACAATCATACAATCACAGACATATAATCGAAATCAAAGAATCACAATCATACGATCACAATCATACAATCGCAATCATACAATCACAATCATACAATCACAATCATACATTCACAATCATACAATCACAATCATACAATCACAATCATACAATCACAATCACACAATCACAATCATACAATCACAATCAGACAATCACAATCATAAAATCACAATCATATAATCACAATCATACGATCTCAATCATACAATCACAATCATACAATCACAATCATACAATCACAATCATACAATCACAATCATACAATCACAATCATGCAATCACAATCATACAATCACAATCATACAAAAACAATCATACAACCTTAATTATACAACCACAATCATACGATCACAATCATACAATCACAATCATACAATCACAATCAAACAATCAGAATCATACAATCACAATCATACAATCACAATCATACAATCACAATCACAAAATCACAATCATACAATCACAATCATACAATCACAGTCATACAATCGAAATCAAGGAATCACAATCATACAATCACAATAATACAGTCACAATCATACAATCACCATCATACAATCACAATCATACAAAAACAATCATACAACCTTAATTATCCAAGCACAATCATACAATCACAATCATACAATCACAGTCATACAATCGAAATCAAGGAATCACAATCATACAATCACAATAATACAGTCACAATCATACAATCACCATCATACAATCACAATCATACAAAAACAATCATACAACCTTAATTATACAACCACAATCATACGATCACAATCATACAATCACAATCATACAATCACAATCATACAATCACAATCAAACAATCAGAATCATACAATCACAATCATACAATCACAATTATACAATCACAATCATACAAAAACAATCATACAACCTTAATTATACAAGCACAATCATACAATCACAATCATACAATCACAATCATACGATCACAATCATACAATCACAATCATAAAATCACAATCTTACAATCACAATCATACAATCACAATCATAAAATCACAATCATACAATCACAATTATACAATCACAATCATACAATCACAGTCATACATAAACAATCATACAATCACAATCATACAATCACAATCTTACAATCACAATCATACAATCACAATCGTACAAAAACATTCATACAACCTTAGTTATACAACCACAATCATACGATCACAATCATGCAATCACAATCATACAATCACAATCATACAATCACAATCAAACAATCAGAATAATACAATCACAATCATACAATCACAATCATACAATCACAGTCATACAATTACAATCATACAATCACAATCATACAATCACAATCATACAATCACAATCACACAATCACTATCACACAATCACAATCATACAACCACAATCATACGATCACAATCATACGATCACAATCATACGATCACAATCATACGATCACAATCATACAATTACTATCACACAATCACAAGTATACGATCTCGATCATATAATCACAATCATACAATCACAATCATACAATCACAATCATACAATCACAATCATACAATCACAATCATACAATCACAATCATACGATCTCAATCATACAATCACAATCATACAATCACAATCATACAATCACAATCATACAATCACAATCATACAATCACAATCATGCAATCACAATCACACAATCACAATCATACAATCACAGTCATACAATCGAAATCAAGGAATCACAATCATACAATCACAATAATACAGTCACAATCATACAATCACAATCATACAAAAACAATCATACAACCTTAATTATACAAGCACAACCATACAATCACAATCATATAATCACAATCATACGATCACAATCATGCAATTACTATCATACAATCACAATCATGCGATCACAATCATACGATCACAATCATACAATCACAATCATACGATCACAATCATAAAATCACAACCATACAATCACAATCATACAATCACAATCATACAATCACAATCACATAATCACAATCATACAATCACAGACATATAATCGAAATCAAAGAATCACAATCATACGATCACAATCATACAATCGCAATCATACAATCACAATCATACAATCACAATCATACATTCACAATCATACAATCACAATCATACAATCACAATCATACAATCACAATCACACAATCACAATCATACAATCACAATCAGACAATCACAATCATAAAATCACAATCATATAATCACAATCATACGATCTCAATCATACAATCACAATCATACAATCACAATCATACAATCACAATCATACAATCACAATCATGCAATCACAATCACACAATCACAATCATACAATCACAGTCATACAATCGAAATCAAGGAATCACAATCATACAATCACAATAACACAGTCACAATCATACAATCACAATCATACAAAAACAATCATACAACCTTAATTATACAAGCATAACCATACAATCACATTCATATAATCACAATCATACGATCACAATCATGCAATTACTATCATACAATCACAATCATGCGATCACAATCATACGATCACAATCATACAATCACAATCATACGATCACAATCATAAAATCACAATCATACAATCACAATCATACAGTCACAATCATACAATCATAATCACATAATCACAATCATACAATCACAGTCATATAATCGAAATCAAAGAATCACAATCATACGATCACAATCATACAATCGCAATCATACAATCACAATCATACAATCACAATCATACAATCACAATCATACAATCACAATCATACAATCACAATCACACAATCACAATCATACAATCACAATCACACAATCACAATCATACAATCACCGTCATACAATCGAAATCAAGGAATCACAATCATACAATCACAATAATACAGTCACAATCATACAATCACAATCGTTCAATCACAATCATACAAAAACAATCATACAACCTTAATTATACAAGCACAATCATACAATCACAATCATACAATCACAATCATACGATCACAATCATACAATTACTATCACACAATCACAATCATACAATCACAATCATGCAATCACAATCATACGATCACAATCATACAATCACAATCATACAATCACAATCATAAAATCACAATCATACAATCACAATCATACAATCACAATCATATAATCGAAATCAAAGAATCACAATCATACGATCACAATCATACAATCGCAATCATACAATCACAATCATACAATCACAATCATACAATCACAATCATACAATCACAATCATACAATCACAATCACACAATCACAATCATACAATCACAATCAGACAATCACAATCATAAAATCACAATCATACAATCACAGTCATATAATCGAAATCAAAGAATCACAATCATACGATCACAATCATACAATCACAATCATACAATCACAATTATACAATCACAATCATAAAATCACAGTCATACATAAACAATCATACAATCACAATCATACAATCACAATCATACAATCACAATCATACAATCACAATCATACAATCACAATCATACGATCTCAATCATACAATCACAATCATACAATCACAATCATACAATCACAATCATACAACCACAATCATACAATCACAATCACATAATCACAATCATACAATCACAGTCATACAATCGAAATCAAAGAATCACAATCATACGATCACAATCATACAATCGCAATCATACAATCACAATCATACAATCACAATCATACAATCACAATCATACAATCACAATCATACGATCTCAATCATACAATCACAATCATACAATCACAATCATACAATCAGAATCATACAATCACGATCATACAATCACAATCATGAAATCACAATCACACAATCACAATCATACAATCACAGTCATACAATCGAAATCAAGGAATCACAATCATACAATCACAATAATACAGTCACAATCATACAATCACAATCATACAAAAACAATCATACAACCTTAATTATTCAAGCACAACCATACAATCACAATCATATAATCACAATCATACGATCACAATCATGCAATTACTATCATACAATCACAATCATACAATCACAATCATGCGATCACAATCATACGATCACAATCATACAATCACAATCATACGATCACAATCATAAAATCACGATCATACAATCACAATCATACAATCACAATCATACAATCACAATCATACAATCACAATCACATAATCACAATCATACAATCACAGTCATATAATCGAAATCAAAGAATCACAATCATACGATCACAATCATACAACCGCAATCATACAATCACAATCATACAATCACAATCATACTATCACAATCATACTATCACAATCATACAATCACAATCATACAATCACAATCACAAAATCACAATCATACAATCACAATCATACAGTCACAATCATACAATCACAATCATACAATCACAATCATACAATCACAGTCATACAATCACAATCATACAATCACAATCATACAATCACAATCATACGATTTCAATCATACAATCACAATCATACAATCACAATCATACAATCACAATCATACAATCACAATCATACAATCACAATCATACAATCACAATCATACAAAAACAATCATACAACCTTAATTATACAAGCACAATCGTACAATCACAATCATACAATCACAATCATACGATCACAATCATACAATTACTATCATACAATCATAATCATACAATCACAATCATGGAATCACAATCATACGATCACAATCATACAATCACAATCATACGATTTCAATCATACAATCACAATCATACAATCACAATCATACAATCACAATCATACAATCACAATCATACAATCACAATCATACAATCACAATCATACAATCACAATCATACAATCACAATCATACAATCACAATCATACAAAAACAATCATACAACCTTAATTATACAAGCACAATCGTACAATCACAATCACACAATCACAATCATACAATCACAGTCATACAATCGAAATCAAGGAATCACAATCATACAATCACAATAATACAGTCACAACCATACAATCACAATCATTCAATCACAATCATACAAAAACAATCATACAACCTTAATTATACAAGCACAATCATACAATCACAATCATACAATCACAATCATACGATCACAATCATACAATTACTATCACACAATCACAATCATACAATCACAATCATGCAATCACAATCATACAATCACAATCATACAATCACAATCATACGATCACAATCATAAAATCACAATCATACAATCACAATCATACAATCACAATCATACAATCACAATCATACAATCGCAATCACATAATCACAATCATACAATCACAGTCATACAATCGCAATCAAAGAATCACAATCATACGATCACAATCATACAATCGCAATCATACAATCACAATCATACAATCACAATCATACAATCACAATCATACAATCACAATCATACAATCACAATCACATAATCACAATCATACAATCACAGTCATATAATCGAAATCAAAGAATCACAATCATACGATCACAATCATACAATCGCAATCATACAATCACAATCATACAATCACAATCATACAATCACAATCATACAATCACAATCATACAATCACAATCACATAATCACAATCATACAATCACAGTCATATAATCGAAATCAAAGAATCACAATCATACGATCACAATCATACAATCGCAATCATACAATCACAATCATACAATCACAATCATACAATCACAATCATACAATCACAATCATACAATCACAATCATACAATCACAATCACACAATCACAATCATACAATCACAATCAGACAATCACAATCATAAAATCACAATCATACAATCACAATTATACAATCACAATCATAAAATCACAGTCATACATAAACAATCATACAATCACAATCATACAATCACAATCATACAATCACAATCATACAATCACAATCATACAATCACAATCATACGATCTCAATCATACAATCACAATCATACAATCACAATCTTACAATCACAATCATACAATCACAATCGTACAAAAACAATCATACAAAATAATCATAGAATCACAATCATACAATCACAGTCATACAATCACAATCATACTATCACAATCATACAATCACAATCATACAATCACAATCATACAATCACAATCACAAAATCACAATCATACAATCACAATCATACAATCACAATCATACAATCACAATCATACAATCACAATCAAACAATCACAATCATACAATCACAATCATACAATCAGAATCATACAATCACAATTATACAATCACAATCATACAATCACAATCATACAATCACAATCATACAATCACAATCATAAAATCACAATCATACAATCACAATCATACAATCACAATCATACAATCACAATCATACAATCACAATCATACAATCACAATCATACAATCACAACCATACAATCACAATCATACAATCACAATCATACGATTTCAATCATACAATCACAATCATACAACCACAATCATACAGTCACAATCACACAATCACTATCACACAATCACAATCATACAACCACAATCATACAATCACAATCATACAATCACAATCATACAATCACAATCATACAATCACAATCATACAATCACAATCATACAAAAACAATCATACAACCTTAATTATACAACCACAATCATACGATCACAATCATACAATCACAATCATACAATCACAATCATACAATCACAATCAAACAATCAGAATCATACAATCACAATCATACAATCACAATCATACAATCACAATCACAAAATCACAATCATACAATCACAATCATACAATCACAGTCATACAATCGAAATCAAGGAATCACAATCATACAATCACAATAATACAGTCACAATCATACAATCACCATCATACAATCACAATCATACAAAAACAATCATACAACCTTAATTATCCAAGCACAATCATACAATCACAATCATACAATCACAGTCATACAATCGAAATCAAGGAATCACAATCATACAATCACAATAATACAGTCACAATCATACAATCACCATCATACAATCACAATCATACAAAAACAATCATACAACCTTAATTATACAACCACAATCATACGATCACAATCATACAATCACAATCATACAATCACAATCATACAATCACAATCAAACAATCAGAATCATACAATCACAATCATACAATCACAATTATACAATCACAATCATACAAAAACAATCATACAACCTTAATTATACAAGCACAATCATACAATCACAATCATACAATCACAATCATACGATCACAATCATACAATCACAATCATAAAATCACAATCTTACAATCACAATCATACAATCACAATCATAAAATCACAATCATACAATCACAATTATACAATCACAATCATACAATCACAGTCATACATAAACAATCATACAATCACAATCATACAATCACAATCTTACAATCACAATCATACAATCACAATCGTACAAAAACATTCATACAACCTTAGTTATACAACCACAATCATACGATCACAATCATGCAATCACAATCATACAATCACAATCATACAATCACAATCAAACAATCAGAATAATACAATCACAATCATACAATCACAATCATACAATCACAGTCATACAATTACAATCATACAATCACAATCATACAATCACAATCATACAATCACAATCACACAATCACTATCACACAATCACAATCATACAACCACAATCATACGATCACAATCATACGATCACAATCATACGATCACAATCATACGATCACAATCATACAATTACTATCACACAATCACAAGTATACGATCTCGATCATATAATCACAATCATACAATCACAATCATACAATCACAATCATACAATCACAATCATACAATCACAATCATAC
Organism: Megachile rotundata; assembly: GCF_050947335.1. Lineage (NCBI taxonomy): Eukaryota > Metazoa > Arthropoda > Insecta > Hymenoptera > Megachilidae > Megachile > Megachile rotundata. The sequence goes on from NW_027473394.1 coordinate 175,091, forward strand.
AATCACAATCATACGATCTCAATCATACAATCACAATCATACAATCACAATCATACAATCACAATCATACAATCACAATCATACAATCACAATCATACAATCACAATCATGCAATCACAATCACACAATCACAATCATACAATCACAGTCATACAATCGAAATCAAGGAATCACAATCATACAATCACAATAATACAGTCACAATCATACAATCACAATCATACAATCACAATCAGACAATCACAATCATAAAATCACAATCATACAATCACAATTATACAATCACAATCATAAAATCACAGTCATACATAAACAATCATACAATCACAATCATACAATCACAATCATACAATCACAATCATACAATCACAACCATACAATCACAATCATACAATCACAATCATACGATTTCAATCATACAATCACAATCATACAACCACAATCATACAGTCACAATCACACAATCACTATCACACAATCACAATCATACAACCACAATCATACAATCACAATCATACAATCACAATCATACAATCACAATCATACAATCACAATCATACAAAAACAATCATACAACCTTAATTATACAACCACAATCATACGATCACAATCATACAATCACAATCATACAATCACAATCATACAATCACAATCAAACAATCAGAATCATACAATCACAATCATACAATCACAATCATACAATCACAATCACAAAATCACAATCATACAATCACAATCATACAATCACAGTCATACAATCGAAATCAAGGAATCACAATCATACAATCACAATAATACAGTCACAATCATACAATCACCATCATACAATCACAATCATACAAAAACAATCATACAACCTTAATTATCCAAGCACAATCATACAATCACAATCATACAATCACAGTCATACAATCGAAATCAAGGAATCACAATCATACAATCACAATAATACAGTCACAATCATACAATCACCATCATACAATCACAATCATACAAAAACAATCATACAACCTTAATTATACAACCACAATCATACGATCACAATCATACAATCACAATCATACAATCACAATCATACAATCACAATCAAACAATCAGAATCATACAATCACAATCATACAATCACAATTATACAATCACAATCATACAAAAACAATCATACAACCTTAATTATACAAGCACAATCATACAATCACAATCATACAATCACAATCATACGATCACAATCATACAATCACAATCATAAAATCACAATCTTACAATCACAATCATACAATCACAATCATAAAATCACAATCATACAATCACAATTATACAATCACAATCATACAATCACAGTCATACATAAACAATCATACAATCACAATCATACAATCACAATCTTACAATCACAATCATACAATCACAATCGTACAAAAACATTCATACAACCTTAGTTATACAACCACAATCATACGATCACAATCATGCAATCACAATCATACAATCACAATCATACAATCACAATCAAACAATCAGAATAATACAATCACAATCATACAATCACAATCATACAATCACAGTCACACAATTACAATCATACAATCACAATCATACAATCACAATCATACAATCACAATCACACAATCACTATCACACAATCACAATCATACAACCACAATCATACGATCACAATCATACGATCACAATCATACGATCACAATCATACAATTACTATCACACAATCACAAGTATACGATCTCGATCATATAATCACAATCATACAATCACAATCATACAATCACAATCATACAATCACAATCATACGATCTCAATCATACAATCACAATCATACAATCACAATCATACAATCACAATCATACAATCACAATCATACAATCACAATAATACAGTCACAATCATACAATCACAATCATACAAAAACAATCATACAACCTTAATTATACAAGCACAACCATACAATCACAATCATATAATCACAATCATACGATCACAATCATGCAATTACTATCATACAATCACAATCATACAATCACAATCATGCGATCACAATCATACGATCACAATCATACAATCACAATCATACGATCACAATCATAAAATCACAATCATACATTCACAATCATACAATCACAATCATACAATCACAATCATACAATCACAATCACATAATCACAATCATACAATCACAGTCATATAATCGAAATCAAAGAATCACAATCATACGATCACAATCATACAATCGCAATCATACAATCACAATCATACAATCACAATCATACAATCACAATCATACAATCACAACCATACAATCACAATCATACAATCACAATCACACAATCACAATCATACAATCACAATCAGACAATCACAATCATAAAATCACAATCATACAATCACAATTATACAATCACAATCATAAAATCACAGTCATACAATCACAATCATACAATCACAATCATACAATCACAATCATACAATCACAATCATACAATCACAATCATACAATCACAATCATACAATCACAGTCATACAATCACAATCATACAATCACAATCATACAATCACAATCATACGATTTCAATCATACAATCACAATCATACAATCACAATCATACAATCACAATCATACAATCACAATCATACAATCACAATCATACAATCACAATCATACGATCACAATCATACAATTACTATCATACAATCATAATCATACAATCACAATCATGGAATCAGAATCATACGATCACAATCATACAATCACAATCATACGATCACAATCATAAAATCACAATCATACAATCACAATCATACAATCACAAAAATACAATCACAATCATACAATCACAATCACACAATCACAATCATACAATCACAGTCATACAATCGAAATCAAGGAATCACAATCATACAATCACAATAATACAGTCACAATCATACAATCACAATCATTCAATCACAATCAGACAAAAACAATCATACAACCTTAATTATACAAGCACAATCATACAATCACAATCATACAATCACAATCATACAATCACAATCATACGATCACAATCATACAATTACTATCACACAATCACAATCATACAATCACAATCATGCAATCACAATCATACGATCACAATCATACAATCACAATCATACGATCACAATCATAAAATCAGAATCATACAATCACAATCATACAATCACAATCATACAATCACAATCATACAATCACAATCACATAATCACAATCATACAATCACAGTCATACAATCGAAATCAAAGAATCACAATCATACGATCACAATCATACAATCGCAATCATACAATCACAATCATACAATCACAATCATACAATCACAATCATACAATCACAATCATACAATCACAATCATACAATCACAATCATACAATCACAATCATACAATCACAATCATACAATCACAATCACATAATCACAATCATACAATCACAGTCATATAATCGAAATCAAAGAATCACAATCATACGATCACAATCATACAATCGCAATCATACAATCACAATCATACAATCACAATCATACAATCACAATCATACAATCACAATCATACAATCACAATCATACAATCACAATCACACAATCACAATCATACAATCACAATCAGACAATCACAATCATAAAATCACAATCATACAATCACAAGTATACAATCACAATCATAAAATCACAGTCATACATAAACAATCATACAATCACAATCATACAATCACAATCATACAATCACAATCATACAATCACAATCATACGATCTCAATCATACAATCACAATCATACAATCACAATCTTACAATCACAATCATACAATCACAATCGTACAAAAACAATCATACAATCACAATCACAGAATCACAATCATACAATCACAGTCATACAATCACAATCATACTATCACAATCATACAATCACAATCATACAATCACAATCATACAATCACAATCACAAAATCACAATCATACAATCACAATCATACAATCACAATCATACAATCACAATCATACAATCACAATCATACAATCACAGTCATACAATCACAATCATACAATCACAATCATACAATCACAATCATACGATTTCAATCATACAATCACAATCATACAATCACAATCATACAATCACAATCATACAATCACAATCATACAATCACAATCATACAATCACAATCATACGATTTCAATCATACAATCACAGTCATACAATCACAATCATACAATCACAATCATACAATCACAATCATACGATTTCAATCATACAATCACAATCATACAATCACAATCATACAATCACAATCATACAATCACAATCATACAATCACAATCATACAATCACAATCATACAATCACAATCATACAAACACAATCATACAATCACAATCATACGATCACAATCATACAATTACTATCATACAATCATAATCATACAATCACAATCATGGAATCAGAATCATACGTTCACAATCATACAATCACAATCATACGATCACAATCATAAAATCACAATCATACAATCACAATCATACAATCACAAAAATACAATCACAATCATACAATCACAATCACACAATCACAATCATACAATCACAGTCATACAATCGAAATCAAGGAATCACAATCATACAATCACAATAATACAGTCACAATCATACAATCACAATCATTCAATCACAATCAGACAAAAACAATCATACAACCTTAATTATACAAGCACAATCATACAATCACAATCATACAATCACAATCATACAATCACAATCATACGATCACAATCATACAATTACTATCACACAATCACAATCATACAATCACAATCATGCAATCACAATCATACGATCACAATCATACAATCACAATCATACGATCACAATCATAAAATCACAATCATACAATCACAATCATACAATCACAATCATACAATCACAATCATACAATCACAATCACATAATCACAATCATACAATCACAGTCATACAATCGAAATCAAAGAATCACAATCATACGATCACAATCATACAATCGCAATCATACAATCACAATCATACAATCACAATCATACAATCACAATCATACAATCACAATCATACAATCACAATCATACAATCACAATCATACAATCACAATCATACAATCACAATCATACAATCACAATCACACAATCACAATCATACAATCACAATCAGACAATCACAATCATAAAATCACAATCATACAATCACAAGTATACAATCACAATCATAAAATCACAGTCATACATAAACAATCATACAATCACAATCATACAATCACAATCATACAATCACAATCATACAATCACAATCATACAATCACAATCATACGATCTCAATCATACAATCACAATCATACAATCACAATCTTACAATCACAATCATACAATCACAATCGTACGAAAACAATCATACAATCACAATCATAGAATCACAATCATACAATCACAGTCATACAATCACAATCATACTATCACAATCATACAATCACAATCATACAATCACAATCATACAATCACAATCACAAAATCACAATCATACAATCACAATCATACAATCACAATCATACAATCACAATCATACAATCACAATCATACAATCACAGTCATAGAATCACAATCATACAATCACAATCATACAATCACAATCATACGATTTCAATCATACAATCACAATCATACAATCACAATCATACAATCACAATCATACAATCACAATCATACAATCACAATCATACGATTTCAATCATACAATCACAATCATACAATCACAATCATACAATCACAATCATACAATCACAATCATACAATCACAATCATACAATCACAATCATACAATCACAATCATACGATCACAATCATACGATCACAATCATACGATCACAATCATACAATCACAATCATACAATCACAATCATACAATCACAATCATACAATCACAATCATACAATCACAATCATTCAATCACAAAAATACAATCACAATCATACAATCACAATCACACAATCACAATCATACAATCACAGTCATACAATCGAAATCAAGGAATCACAATCATACAATCACAATAATACAGTCACAATCATACAATCACAATCATTCAATCACAATCATACAAAAACAATCATACAACCTTAATTATACAAGCACAATCATACAATCACAATAATACAATCACAATCATACGATCACAATCATACAACTACTATCACACAATCACAATCATACAATCACAATCATGCAATCACAATCATACGATCACAATCATACAATCACAATCATACGATCACAATCATAAAATCACAATCATACAATCACAATCATACAATCACAATCATAAAATCACAATCATAAAATCACAATCATACAATCACAATTATACAATCACAATCATACAATCACAGTCATACAATCACAATCATACAATCACAATCATACAATCACAATCATACAATCACAATCATACAATCACAATCATACAATCACAATCATATAATCACAATCATACAATCACAATCATACAATCACAATCATACAATCACAATCATACGATCTCAATCATACAATCACAATCATACAATCACAATCATACAATCACAATCTTACAATCACAATCATACAATCACAATCGTACAAAAACAATCATACAATCACAATCATAGAATCACAATCATACAATCACAGTCATACAATCACAATCATACAATCACAATCATACGATTTCAATCATACAATCACAATCATACAATCACAATCATACAATCACAATCATACAATCACAATCATACAATCACAATCATACAATCACAATCATACAATCACAATCATACAATCACAATCATACAATCACAATCATACAATCACAATCATACAATCACAATCATACAATCACAATCATACAATCACAATCATACAAAAACAATCATACAACCTTAATTGTACAAGCACAATCGTACAATCACAATCATACAATCACAATCATACGATCACAATCATACAATTACTATCATACAATCATAATCATACAATCACAATCATGGAATCACAATCATACGATCACAATCATACAATCACAATCATACGATCACAATCATAAAATCACAATCATACAATCACAATCATACAATCACAAAAATACAATCACAATCATACAATCACAATCACACAATCACAATCATACAATCACAGTCATACAATCGAAATCAAGGAATCACAATCATACAATCACAATAATACAGTCACAATCATACAATCACAATCATTCAATCACAATCATACAAAAACAATCATACAACCTTAATTATACAAGCACAATCATACAATCACAATCATACAATCACAATCATACGATCACAATCATACAATTACTATCACACAATCACAATCATACAATCACAATCATGCAATCACAATCATACGATCACAATCATACAATCACAATCATACGATCACAATCATAAAATCACAATCATACAATCACAATCATACAATCACAATCATACAATCACAATCATACAATCACAATCATACAATCACAATCACATAATCACAATCATACAATCACAGTCATACAATCGAAATCAAAGAATCACAATCATACGATCACAATCATACAATCGCAATCATACAATCACAATCAAACAATCTCAATCATACAATCACAATCATACAATCACAATCATACGATCACAATCATAAAATCACAATCATACAATCACAATCATACAATCACAATCATACAATCACAATCATACAATCACAATCACATAATCACAATCATACGATCACAGTCATATAATCGAAATCAAAGAATCACAATCATACGATCACAATCATACAATCGCAATCATACAATCACAATCATACAATCACAATCATACAATCACAATCATACAATCACAATCATACAAACACAATCATACAATCACAATCACACAATCACAATCATACAATCACAATCAGACAATCACAATCATAAAATCACAATCATACAATCACAATTATACAATCACAATCATAAAATCACAGTCATACATAAACAATCATACAATCACAATCATACAATCACAATCATACAATCACAATCATACAATCACAATCATACGATCTCAATCATACAATCACAATCATACAATCACAATCTTACAATCACAATCATACAATCACAATCGTACAAAAACAATCATACAATCACAATCATAGAATCACAATCATACAATCGCAATCATACAATCACAATCATACGATCTCAATCATACAATCACAATCATACAATCACAATCTTACAATCACAATCATACAATCACAATCGTACAAAAACAATCATACAACCTTAATTATACAACCACAATCATACGATCACAATCATGCAATCACAATCATACAATCACAATCATACAATCACAATCATACAATCACAATCACACAATCACAATCAGACAATCACAATCGTACAATCACAATCATACAATCACAATCAAACAATCAGAACCATACAATCACTATCATACAATCACAATCATACAATCACAATCATACAATCACAATCATACAATCACAATCATACAATCACAATCATACAATCACAATCATACAATCACAATCATACAATCACAATCATACAATCTCAATCATACAATCACAATCATACAAAAACAATCATACAACCTTAATTATACAACCACAATCATACGATCACAATCATACAATCACAATCATACAATCACAATCATACAATCACAATCACACAATCACAATCAGACAATCACAATCATACAATCACAATCAAACAATCAGAACCATACAATCACTATCATACCATCACAATCATACAATCACAATCATACAATCACAATCATACAATCACAATCATACAATCACAATCATACAATCACAATCATACAATCACAATCATACAATCACAATCATACAATCACAATCATACAATCACAATCATACAATCACAATCATACAATCACAGTCATACAATCACAGTCAAACAATCACAGTCATACAATCACAATCATACTATCACAATCATACAATCACAATCATACAATCACAATCATACAATCACAATCACAAAATCACAATCATACAATCACAATCATACAATCACAATCGTACAATCACAATCATAAAATCACAATCATACAATCACAGTCATACAATCACAATCATACAATCACAATCATACAATCACAATCATACAATCACAATCATACAATCACAATCATACAATCACAATCATACAATCACAATCATACAATCACAATCATACAATCACAATCATACAATCACAATCATACAATCACAATCATACAATCACAATCATACAATCACAATCATACAATCACAATCATACAATCACAATCATACAATCACAATCATACAATCACAATCATACAATCACAATCATACAATCACAATCATACAATCACAATCATACAATCACAATCATACAATCACAATAATACAGTCACAATCATACAATCACAATCATTCAATCACAATCATACAAAAACAATCATACAACCTTAATTATACAAGCACAATCATACAATCACAATAATACAATCACAATCATACGATCACAATCATACAACTACTATCACACAATCACAATCATACAATCACAATCATGCAATCACAATCATACGATCACAATCATACAATCACAATCATACGATCACAATCATAAAATCACAATCATACAATCACAATCATACAATCACAATCATAAAATCACAATCATAAAATCACAATCATACAATCACAATTATACAATCACAATCATACAATCACAGTCATACAATCACAATCATACAATCACAATCATACAATCACAATCATACAATCACAATCATACAATCACAATCATACAATCACAATCATATAATCACAATCATACAATCACAATCATACAATCACAATCATACAATCACAATCATACGATCTCAATCATACAATCACAATCATACAATCACAATCATACAATCACAATCTTACAATCACAATCATACAATCACAATCGTACAAAAACAATCATACAATCACAATCATAGAATCACAATCATACAATCACAGTCATACAATCACAATCATACAATCACAATCATACGATTTCAATCATACAATCACAATCATACAATCACAATCATACAATCACAATCATACAATCACAATCATACAATCACAATCATACAATCACAATCATACAATCACAATCATACAATCACAATCATACAATCACAATCATACAATCACAATCATACAATCACAATCATACAATCACAATCATACAATCACAATCATACAATCACAATCATACAATCACAATCATACAAAAACAATCATACAACCTTAATTGTACAAGCACAATCGTACAATCACAATCATACAATCACAATCATACGATCACAATCATACAATTACTATCATACAATCATAATCATACAATCACAATCATGGAATCACAATCATACGATCACAATCATACAATCACAATCATACGATCACAATCATAAAATCACAATCATACAATCACAATCATACAATCACAAAAATACAATCACAATCATACAATCACAATCACACAATCACAATCATACAATCACAGTCATACAATCGAAATCAAGGAATCACAATCATACAATCACAATAATACAGTCACAATCATACAATCACAATCATTCAATCACAATCATACAAAAACAATCATACAACCTTAATTATACAAGCACAATCATACAATCACAATCATACAATCACAATCATACGATCACAATCATACAATTACTATCACACAATCACAATCATACAATCACAATCATGCAATCACAATCATACGATCACAATCATACAATCACAATCATACGATCACAATCATAAAATCACAATCATACAATCACAATCATACAATCACAATCATACAATCACAATCATACAATCACAATCACATAATCACAATCATACAATCACAGTCATACAATCGAAATCAAAGAATCACAATCATACGATCACAATCATACAATCGCAATCATACAATCACAATCAAACAATCTCAATCATACAATCACAATCATACAATCACAATCATACGATCACAATCATAAAATCACAATCATACAATCACAATCATACAATCACAATCATACAATCACAATCATACAATCACAATCACATAATCACAATCATACGATCACAGTCATATAATCGAAATCAAAGAATCACAATCATACGATCACAATCATACAATCGCAATCATACAATCACAATCATACAATCACAATCATACAATCACAATCATACAATCACAATCATACAAACACAATCATACAATCACAATCACACAATCACAATCATACAATCACAATCAGACAATCACAATCATAAAATCACAATCATACAATCACAATTATACAATCACAATCATAAAATCACAGTCATACATAAACAATCATACAATCACAATCATACAATCACAATCATACAATCACAATCATACAATCACAATCATACGATCTCAATCATACAATCACAATCATACAATCACAATCTTACAATCACAATCATACAATCACAATCGTACAAAAACAATCATACAATCACAATCATAGAATCACAATCATACAATCGCAATCATACAATCACAATCATACGATCTCAATCATACAATCACAATCATACAATCACAATCTTACAATCACAATCATACAATCACAATCGTACAAAAACAATCATACAACCTTAATTATACAACCACAATCATACGATCACAATCATGCAATCACAATCATACAATCACAATCATACAATCACAATCATACAATCACAATCACACAATCACAATCAGACAATCACAATCGTACAATCACAATCATACAATCACAATCAAACAATCAGAACCATACAATCACTATCATACAATCACAATCATACAATCACAATCATACAATCACAATCATACAATCACAATCATACAATCACAATCATACAATCACAATCATACAATCACAATCATACAATCACAATCATACAATCTCAATCATACAATCACAATCATACAAAAACAATCATACAACCTTAATTATACAACCACAATCATACGATCACAATCATACAATCACAATCATACAATCACAATCATACAATCACAATCACACAATCACAATCAGACAATCACAATCATACAATCACAATCAAACAATCAGAACCATACAATCACTATCATACCATCACAATCATACAATCACAATCATACAATCACAATCATACAATCACAATCATACAATCACAATCATACAATCACAATCATACAATCACAATCATACAATCACAATCATACAATCACAATCATACAATCACAATCATACAATCACAATCATACAATCACAATCATACAATCACAGTCATACAATCACAGTCAAACAATCACAGTCATACAATCACAATCATACTATCACAATCATACAATCACAATCATACAATCACAATCATACAATCACAATCACAAAATCACAATCATACAATCACAATCATACAATCACAATCGTACAATCACAATCATAAAATCACAATCATACAATCACAGTCATACAATCACAATCATACAATCACAATCATACAATCACAATCATACGATTTCAATCATACAATCACAATCATACAATCACAATCATACAATCACAATCATACAATCACAATCATACGATCACAATCATACAATTACTATCATACAATCACAATCATACAATCACAATCATGCAATCACAATCATACGATCACAATCATACAATCACAATCATACGATCACAATCATAAAATCACAATCATACAATCACAATCATACAATCACAGTCATACAATCGAAATCAAAGAATCACAATCATACGATCAAAATCATACAATCGCAATCATACAATCACAATCATACAATCACAATCATACAATCACAATCATACAATCACAATCATACAATCACAATCATACAATCACAATCATACAATCACAATCATACAATCACAATCATACAATCACAATTATACAATCACAATCATACAATCACAGTCATACATAAACAATCATACAATCACAATCATACAATCACAATCATACAATCACAATCATACAATCACAATCATACAATCACAATCATACGATCACAATCATACGATCACAATCATACGATCTCAATCATACAATCACAATCATACAATCACAATCTTACAATCACAATCATACAATCACAATCGTACAAAAACAATCATACAATCACAATCATAGAATCACAATCATACAATCACAATCATACAATCACAATCATACAATCACAATCATACGATTTCAATCATACAATCACAATCATACAATCACAATCATACAATCACAATCATACAATCACAATCATACAATCACAATCATACAATCACAATCATACAATCACAATCATACAATCACAATCATACAATCACAATCATACAATCACAATCATACAATCACAATCATACAATCACAATCATACAATCACAATCATACAATCACAATCATACAATCACAATCATACAATCACAATCATACAATCACAATCATACAATCACAATCATACAATCACAATCATACAAAAACAATCATACAACCTTAATTATACAAGCACAACCATACAATCACAATCATATAATCACTATCATACGATCACAATCATGCAATTACTATCATACAATCACAATCATACAATCACAATCATGCGATCACAATCATACGATCACAATCATACAATCACAATCATACGATCACAATCATAAAATCACAATCATACAATCACAATCATACAATCACAATCATACAATCACAATCACATAATCACAATCATACAATCACAGTCATATAATCGAAATCAAAGAATCACAATCATACGATCACAATCATACAATCGCAATCATACAATCACAATCATACAATCACAATCATACAATCACAATCATACAATCACAATCATACAATCACAATCATACAATCACAATCACACAATCACAATCATACAATCACAATCAGACAATCACAATCATAAAATCACAATCATACAATCACAATTATACAATCACAATCATAAAATCACAGTCATACATAAACAATCATACAATCACAATCATACAATCACAATCATACAATCACAATCATACAATCACAATCATACAATCACAATCATACAATCACAGTCATACAATCACAATCATACAATCACAATCATACAATCACAATCATACGATTTCAATCATACAATCACAATCATACAATCACAATCATACAATCACAATCATACAATCACAATCATACAATCACAATCATACAATCACAATCATACGATCACAATCATACAATTACTATCATACAATCATAATCATACAATCACAATCATGGAATCAGAATCATACGATCACAATCATACAATCACAATCATACGATCACAATCATAAAATCACAATCATACAATCACAATCATACAATCACAAAAATACAATCACAATCATACAATCACAATCACACAATCACAATCATACAATCACAGTCATACAATCGAAATCAAGGAATCACAATCATACAATCACAATAATACAGTCACAATCATACAATCACAATCATTCAATCACAATCAGACAAAAACAATCATACAACCTTAATTATACAAGCACAATCATACAATCACAATCATACAATCACAATCATACAATCACAATCATACGATCACAATCATACAATTACTATCACACAATCACAATCATACAATCACAATCATGCAATCACAATCATACGATCACAATCATACAATCACAATCATACGATCACAATCATAAAATCACAATCATACAATCACAATCATACAATCACAATCATACAATCACAATCATACAATCACAATCACATAATCACAATCATACAATCACAGTCATACAATCGAAATCAAAGAATCACAATCATACGATCACAATCATACAATCGCAATCATACAATCACAATCATACAATCACAATCATACAATCACAATCATACAATCACAATCATACAATCACAATCATACAATCACAATCATACAATCACAATCATACAATCACAATCATACAATCACAATCATACAATCACAATCATACAATCACAATCATACAATCACAATCACACAATCACAATCATACAATCACAATCAGACAATCACAATCATAAAATCACAATCATACAATCACAAGTATACAATCACAATCATAAAATCACAGTCATACATAAACAATCATACAATCACAATCATACAATCACAATCA
Source organism: Megachile rotundata (assembly GCF_050947335.1). Lineage (NCBI taxonomy): Eukaryota > Metazoa > Arthropoda > Insecta > Hymenoptera > Megachilidae > Megachile > Megachile rotundata. Next base: position 190,432 of record NW_027473394.1, read on the forward strand.
TACAATCACAATCATACAATCACAATTATACGATCTCAATCATACAATCACAATCATACAATCACAATCTTACAATCACAATCATACAATCACAATCGTACAAAAACAATCATACAATCACAATCATAGAATCACAATCATACAATCACAGTCATACAATCACAATCATACTATCACAATCATACAATCACAATCATACAATCACAATCATACAATCACAATCACAAAATCACAATCATACAATCACAATCATACAATCACAATCATACAATCACAATCATACAATCACAATCATACAATCACAGTCATACAATCACAATCATACAATCACAATCATACAATCACAATCATACAATCACAATCATACGATTTCAATCATACAATCACAATCATACAATCACAATCATACAATCACAATCATACGATTTCAATCATACAATCACAATCATACAATCACAATCATACAATCACAATCATACAATCACAATCATACAATCACAATCATACAATCACAATCATACAATCACAATCATACGATCACAATCATACGATCACAATCATACGATCACAATCATACGATCACAATCATACAATCACAATCATACAATCACAATCATACAATCACAATCATACAATCACAATCATACAATCACAATCATTCAATCACAAAAATACAATCACAATCATACAATCACAATCACACAATCACAATCATACAATCACAGTCATACAATCGAAATCAAGGAATCACAATCATACAATCACAATAATACAGTCACAATCATACAATCACAATCATTCAATCACAATCATACAAAAACAATCATACAACCTTAATTATACAAGCACAATCATACAATCACAATAATACAATCACAATCATACGATCACAATCATACAACTATTATCACACAATCACAATCATACAATCACAATCATGCAATCACAATCATACGATCACAATCATACAATCACAATCATACGATCACAATCATAAAATCACAATCATACAATCACAATCATACAATCACAATCATACAATCACAATCATACAATCACAATCACATAATCACAATCATACAATCACAATCATACAATCACAATCATACAATCACAATCATACAATCACAATCATACAATCACAATCACACAATCACAATCATACAATCACAATCAGACAATCACAATCATAAAATCACAATCATACAATCACAAGTATACAATCACAATCATAAAATCACAGTCATACATAAACAATCATACAATCACAATCATACAATCACAATCATACAATCACAATCATACAATCACAATTATACGATCTCAATCATACAATCACAATCATACAATCACAATCTTACAATCACAATCATACAATCACAATCGTACAAAAACAATCATACAATCACAATCATAGAATCACAATCATACAATCACAGTCATACAATCACAATCATACTATTACAATCATACAATCACAATCATACAAGCACAATCATACAATCACAATCATACAATCACAATCATACGATCACAATCATACAATTACTATCACACAATCACAATCATACAATCACAATCATGCAATCACAATCATACGATCACAATCATACAATCACAATCATACGATCACAATCATAAAATCACAATCATACAATCACAATCATACAATCACAATCATACAATCACAATCATACAATCACAATCACATAATCACAATCATACAATCACAGTCATACAATCGAAATCAAAGAATCACAATCATACGATCACAATCATACAATCGCAATCATACAATCACAATCAAACAATCTCAATCATACAATCACAATCATACAATCACAATCATACGATCACAATCATAAAATCACAATCATACAATCACAATCATACAATCACAATCATACAATCACAATCATACAATCACAATCACATAATCACAATCATACGATCACAGTCATATAATCGAAATCAAAGAATCACAATCATACGATCACAATCATACAATCGCAATCATACAATCACAATCATACAATCACAATCATACAATCACAATCATACAATCACAATCATACAAACACAATCATACAATCACAATCACACAATCACAATCATACAATCACAATCAGACAATCACAATCATAAAATCACAATCATACAATCACAATTATACAATCACAATCATAAAATCACAGTCATACATAAACAATCATACAATCACAATCATACAATCACAATCATACAATCACAATCATACAATCACAATCATACGATCTCAATCATACAATCACAATCATACAATCACAATCTTACAATCACAATCATACAATCACAATCGTACAAAAACAATCATACAATCACAATCATAGAATCACAATCATACAATCGCAATCATACAATCACAATCATACGATCTCAATCATACAATCACAATCATACAATCACAATCTTACAATCACAATCATACAATCACAATCGTACAAAAACAATCATACAACCTTAATTATACAACCACAATCATACGATCACAATCATGCAATCACAATCATACAATCACAATCATACAATCACAATCATACAATCACAATCACACAATCACAATCAGACAATCACAATCGTACAATCACAATCATACAATCACAATCAAACAATCAGAACCATACAATCACTATCATACAATCACAATCATACAATCACAATCATACAATCACAATCATACAATCACAATCATACGATCACAATCATACAATCGCAATCATACAATCACAATCATACAATCACAATCATACAATCACAATCATACAATCTCAATCATACAATCACAATCATACAAAAACAATCATACAACCTTAATTATACAACCACAATCATACGATCACAATCATACAATCACAATCATACAATCACAATCATACAATCACAATCACACAATCACAATCAGACAATCACAATCATACAATCACAATCAAACAATCAGAACCATACAATCACTATCATACCATCACAATCATACAATCACAATCATACAATCACAATCATACAATCACAATCATACAATCACAATCATACAATCACAATCATACAATCACAATCATACAATCACAATCATACAATCACAATCATACAATCACAATCATACAATCACAATCATACAATCACAATCATGCAATCACAGTCATACAATCACAGTCAAACAATCACAGTCATACAATCACAATCATACTATCACAATCATACAATCACAATCATACAATCACAATCATACAATCACAATCACAAAATCACAATCATACAATCACAATCATACAATCACAATCGTACAATCACAATCATAAAATCACAATCATACAATCACAGTCATACAATCACAATCATACAATCACAATCATACCATCACAATCATACGATTTCAATCATACAATCACAATCATACAATCACAATCATACAATCACAATCATACAATCACAATCATACGATCACAATCATACAATTACTATCATACAATCACAATCATACAATCACAATCATGCAATCACAATCATACGATCACAATCATACAATCACAATCATACGATCACAATCATAAAATCACAATCATACAATCACAATCATACAATCACAGTCATACAATCGAAATCAAAGAATCACAATCATACGATCAAAATCATACAATCGCAATCATACAATCACAATCATACAATCACAATCATACAATCACAATCATACAATCACAATCATACAATCACAATCATACAATCACAATCATACAATCACAATCATACAATCACAATCATACAATCACAATTATACAATCACAATCATACAATCACAGTCATACATAAACAATCATACAATCACAATCATACAATCACAATCATACAATCACAATCATACAATCACAATCATACAATCACAATCATACGATCACAATCATACGATCACAATCATACGATCTCAATCATACAATCACAATCATACAATCACAATCTTACAATCACAATCATACAATCACAATCGTACAAAAACAATCATAGAATCACAATCATAGAATCACAATCATACAATCACAATCATACAATCACAATCATACAATCACAATCATACAATCACAATCATACGATTTCAATCATACAATCACAATCATACAATCACAATCATACAATCACAATCATACAATCACAATCATACAATCACAATCATACAATCACAATCATACAATCACAATCATACAATCACAATCATACAATCACAATCATACAATCACAATCATACAATCACAATCATACAATCACAATCATACAATCACAATCATACAATCACAATCATACAATCACAATAATACAGTCACAATCATACAATCACAATCATTCAATCACAATCATACAAAAACAATCATACAACCTTAATTATACAAGCACAATCATACAATCACAATAATACAATCACAATCATACGATCACAATCATACAACTACTATCACACAATCACAATCATACAATCACAATCATGCAATCACAATCATACGATCACAATCATACAATCACAATCATACGATCACAATCATAAAATCACAATCATACAATCACAATCATACAATCACAATCATAAAATCACAATCATAAAATCACAATCATACAATCACAATTATACAATCACAATCATACAATCACAGTCATACAATCACAATCATACAATCACAATCATACAATCACAATCATACAATCACAATCATACAATCACAATCATACAATCACAATCATATAATCACAATCATACAATCACAATCATACAATCACAATCATACAATCACAATCATACGATCTCAATCATACAATCACAATCATACAATCACAATCATACAATCACAATCTTACAATCACAATCATACAATCACAATCGTACAAAAACAATCATACAATCACAATCATACAATCACAATCATAGAATCACAATCATACAATCACAGTCATACAATCACAATCATACAATCACAATCATACGATTTCAATCATACAATCACAATCATACAATCACAATCATACAATCACAATCATACAATCACAATCATACAATCACAATCATACAATCACAATCATACAATCACAATCATACAATCACAATCATACAATCACAATCATACAATCACAATCATACAATCACAATCATACAATCACAATCATACAATCACAATCATACAATCACAATCATACAATCACAATCATACAAAAACAATCATACAACCTTAATTGTACAAGCACAATCGTACAATCACAATCATACAATCACAATCATACGATCACAATCATACAATTACTATCATACAATCATAATCATACAATCACAATCATGGAATCACAATCATACGATCACAATCATACAATCACAATCATACGATCACAATCATAAAATCACAATCATACAATCACAATCATACAATCACAAAAATACAATCACAATCATACAATCACAATCACACAATCACAATCATACAATCACAGTCATACAATCGAAATCAAGGAATCACAATCATACAATCACAATAATACAGTCACAATCATACAATCACAATCATTCAATCACAATCATACAAAAACAATCATACAACCTTAATTATACAAGCACAATCATACAATCACAATCATACAATCACAATCATACGATCACAATCATACAATTACTATCACACAATCACAATCATACAATCACAATCATGCAATCACAATCATACGATCACAATCATACAATCACAATCATACGATCACAATCATAAAATCACAATCATACAATCACAATCATACAATCACAATCATACAATCACAATCATACAATCACAATCACATAATCACAATCATACAATCACAGTCATACAATCGAAATCAAAGAATCACAATCATACGATCACAATCATACAATCGCAATCATACAATCACAATCAAACAATCTCAATCATACAATCACAATCATACAATCACAATCATACGATCACAATCATAAAATCACAATCATACAATCACAATCATACAATCACAATCATACAATCACAATCATACAATCACAATCACATAATCACAATCATACGATCACAGTCATATAATCGAAATCAAAGAATCACAATCATACGATCACAATCATACAATCGCAATCATACAATCACAATCATACAATCACAATCATACAATCACAATCATACAATCACAATCATACAAACACAATCATACAATCACAATCACACAATCACAATCATACAATCACAATCAGACAATCACAATCATAAAATCACAATCATACAATCACAATTATACAATCACAATCATAAAATCACAGTCATACATAAACAATCATACAATCACAATCATACAATCACAATCATACAATCACAATCATACAATCACAATCATACAATCACAATCATACAATCTCAATCATACAATCACAATCATACAAAAACAATCATACAATCACAATCGTACAAAAACAATCATACAACCTTAATTATACAACCACAATCATACGATCACAATCATGCAATCACAATCATACAATCACAATCATACAATCACAATCATACAATCACAATCACACAATCACAATCAGACAATCACAATCGTACAATCACAATCATACAATCACAATCAAACAATCAGAACCATACAATCACTATCATACAATCACAATCATACAATCACAATCATACAATCACAATCATACAATCACAATCATACAATCACAATCATACAATCACAATCATACAATCACAATCATACAATCACAATCATACAATCTCAATCATACAATCACAATCATACAAAAACAATCATACAACCTTAATTATACAACCACAATCATACGATCACAATCATACAATCACAATCATACAATCACAATCATACAATCACAATCACACAATCACAATCAGACAATCACAATCATACAATCACAATCAAACAATCAGAACCATACAATCACTATCATACCATCACAATCATACAATCACAATCATACAATCACAATCATACAATCACAATCATACAATCACAATCATACAATCACAATCATACAATCACAATCATACAATCACAATCATACAATCACAATCATACAATCACAATCATACAATCACAATCATACAATCACAATCATACAATCACAGTCATACAATCACAGTCAAACAATCACAGTCATACAATCACAATCATACTATCACAATCATACAATCACAATCATACAATCACAATCATACAATCACAATCACAAAATCACAATCATACAATCACAATCATACAATCACAATCGTACAATCACAATCATAAAATCACAATCATACAATCACAGTCATACAATCACAATCATACAATCACAATCATACAATCACAATCATACGATTTCAATCATACAATCACAATCATACAATCACAATCATACAATCACAATCATGCAATCACAATCATACGATCACAATCATACAATCACAATCATACGATCACAATCATAAAATCACAATCATACGATCACAATCATAAAATCACAATCATACAATCACAATCATACAATCACAATCATACAATCACAATCATACAATCACAATCACATAATCACAATCATACAATCACAGTCATACAATCGAAATCAGAGAATCACAATCATACGATCACAATCATACAATCGCAATCATACAATCACAATCATACAATCACAATCATACAATCACAATCATACAATCACAATCATACAATCACAATCATACAATCACAATCATACAATCACAATCATACAATCACAATCATACAATCACAATCATACAATCACAATCATACAATCACAATCACACAATCACAATCATACAATCACAATCAGACAATCACAATCATAAAATCACAATCATACAATCACAAGTATACAATCACAATCATAAAATCACAGTCATACATAAACAATCATACAATCACAATCATACAATCACAATCATACAATCACAATCATACAATCACAATTATACGATCTCAATCATACAATCACAATCATACAATCACAATCTTACAATCACAATCATACAATCACAATCGTACAAAAACAATCATACAATCACAATCATAGAATCACAATCATACAATCACAGTCATACAATCACAATCATACTATCACAATCATACAATCACAATCATACAATCACAATCATACAATCACAATCACAAAATCACAATCATACAATCACAATCATACAATCACAATCATACAATCACAATCATACAATCACAATCATACAATCACAGTCATACAATCACAATCATACAATCACAATCATACAATCACAATCATACAATCACAATCATACGATTTCAATCATACAATCACAATCATACAATCACAATCATACAATCACAATCATACGATTTCAATCATACAATCACAATCATACAATCACAATCATACAATCACAATCATACAATCACAATCATACAATCACAATCATACAATCACAATCATACAATCACAATCATACAATCACAATCATACGATCACAATCATACGATCACAATCATACGATCACAATCATACAATCACAATCATACAATCACAATCATACAATCACAATCATACAATCACAATCATACAATCACAATCATTCAATCACAAAAATACAATCACAATCATACAATCACAATCACACAATCACAATCATACAATCACAGTCATACAATCGAAATCAAGGAATCACAATCATACAATCACAATAATACAGTCACAATCATACAATCACAATCATTCAATCACAATCATACAAAAACAATCATACAACCTTAATTATACAAGCACAATCATACAATCACAATAATACAATCACAATCATACGATCACAATCATACAACTATTATCACACAATCACAATCATACAATCACAATCATGCAATCACAATCATACGATCACAATCATACAATCACAATCATACGATCACAATCATAAAATCACAATCATACAATCACAATCATACAATCACAATCATACAATCACAATCATACAATCACAATCACATAATCACAATCATACAATCACAATCATACAATCACAATCATACAATCACAATCATACAATCACAATCATACAATCACAATCACACAATCACAATCATACAATCACAATCAGACAATCACAATCATAAAATCACAATCATACAATCACAAGTATACAATCACAATCATAAAATCACAGTCATACATAAACAATCATACAATCACAATCATACAATCACAATCATACAATCACAATCATACAATCACAATTATACGATCTCAATCATACAATCACAATCATACAATCACAATCTTACAATCACAATCATACAATCACAATCGTACAAAAACAATCATACAATCACAATCATAGAATCACAATCATACAATCACAGTCATACAATCACAATCATACTATCACAATCATACAATCACAATCATACAAGCACAATCATACAATCACAATCATACAATCACAATCATACGATCACAATCATACAATTACTATCACACAATCACAATCATACAATCACAATCATGCAATCACAATCATACGATCACAATCATACAATCACAATCATACGATCACAATCATAAAATCACAATCATACAATCACAATCATACAATCACAATCATACAATCACAATCATACAATCACAATCACATAATCACAATCATACAATCACAGTCATACAATCGAAATCAAAGAATCACAATCATACGATCACAATCATACAATCGCAATCATACAATCACAATCAAACAATCTCAATCATACAATCACAATCATACAATCACAATCATACGATCACAATCATAAAATCACAATCATACAATCACAATCATACAATCACAATCATACAATCACAATCATACAATCACAATCACATAATCACAATCATACGATCACAGTCATATAATCGAAATCAAAGAATCACAATCATACGATCACAATCATACAATCGCAATCATACAATCACAATCATACAATCACAATCATACAATCACAATCATACAATCACAATCATACAAACACAATCATACAATCACAATCACACAATCACAATCATACAATCACAATCAGACAATCACAATCATAAAATCACAATCATACAATCACAATTATACAATCACAATCATAAAATCACAGTCATACATAAACAATCATACAATCACAATCATACAATCACAATCATACAATCACAATCATACAATCACAATCATACGATCTCAATCATACAATCACAATCATACAATCACAATCTTACAATCACAATCATACAATCACAATCGTACAAAAACAATCATACAATCACAATCATAGAATCACAATCATACAATCGCAATCATACAATCACAATCATACGATCTCAATCATACAATCACAATCATACAATCACAATCTTACAATCACAATCATACAATCACAATCGTACAAAAACAATCATACAACCTTAATTATACAACCACAATCATACGATCACAATCATGCAATCACAATCATACAATCACAATCATACAATCACAATCACACAATCACAATCAGACAATCACAATCGTACAATCACAATCATACAATCACAATCAAACAATCAGAACCATACAATCACTATCATACAATCACAATCATACAATCACAATCATACAATCACAATCATACAATCACAATCATACAATCACAATCATACAATCACAATCATACAATCACAATCATACAATCACAATCATACAATCTCAATCATACAATCACAATCATACAAAAACAATCATACAACCTTAATTATACAACCACAATCATACGATCACAATCATACAATCACAATCATACAATCACAATCATACAATCACAATCACACAATCACAATCAGACAATCACAATCATACAATCACAATCAAACAATCAGAACCATACAATCACTATCATACCATCACAATCATACAATCACAATCATACAATCACAATCATACAATCACAATCATACAATCACAATCATACAATCACAATCATACAATCACAATCATACAATCACAATCATACAATCACAATCATACAATCACAATCATACAATCACAATCATACAATCACAATCATGCAATCACAGTCATACAATCACAGTCAAACAATCACAGTCATACAATCACAATCATACTATCACAATCATACAATCACAATCATACAATCACAATCATACAATCACAATCACAAAATCACAATCATACAATCACAATCATACAATCACAATCGTACAATCACAATCATAAAATCACAATCATACAATCACAGTCATACAATCACAATCATACAATCACAATCATACCATCACAATCATACGATTTCAATCATACAATCACAATCATACAATCACAATCATACAATCACAATCATACAATCACAATCATACGATCACAATCATACAATTACTATCATACAATCACAATCATACAATCACAATCATGCAATCACAATCATACGATCACAATCATACAATCACAATCATACGATCACAATCATAAAATCACAATCATACAATCACAATCATACAATCACAGTCATACAATCGAAATCAAAGAATCACAATCATACGATCAAAATCATACAATCGCAATCATACAATCACAATCATACAATCACAATCATACAATCACAATCATACAATCACAATCATACAATCACAATCATACAATCACAATCATACAATCACAATCATACAATCACAATCATACAATCACAATTATACAATCACAATCATACAATCACAGTCATACATAAACAATCATACAATCACAATCATACAATCACAATCATACAATCACAATCATACAATCACAATCATACAATCACAATCATACGATCACAATCATACGATCACAATCATACGATCTCAATCATACAATCACAATCATACAATCACAATCTTACAATCACAATCATACAATCACAATCGTACAAAAACAATCATAGAATCACAATCATAGAATCACAATCATACAATCACAATCATACAATCACAATCATACAATCACAATCATACGATTTCAATCATACAATCACAATCATACAATCACAATCATACAATCACAATCATACAATCACAATCATACAATCACAATCATACAATCACAATCATACAATCACAATCATACAATCACAATCATACAATCACAATCATACAATCACAATCATACAATCACAATCATACAATCACAATCATACAATCACAATCATACAATCACAATCATACAATCACAATCATACAATCACAATAATACAGTCACAATCATACAATCACAATCATTCAATCACAATCATACAAAAACAATCATACAACCTTAATTATACAAGCACAATCATACAATCACAATAATACAATCACAATCATACGATCACAATCATACAACTACTATCACACAATCACAATCATACAATCACAATCATGCAATCACAATCATACGATCACAATCATACAATCACAATCATACGATCACAATCATAAAATCACAATCATACAATCACAATCATACAATCACAATCATAAAATCACAATCATAAAATCACAATCATACAATCACAATTATACAATCACAATCATACAATCACAGTCATACAATCACAATCATACAATCACAATCATACAATCACAATCATACAATCACAATCATACAATCACAATCATACAATCACAATCATATAATCACAATCATACAATCACAATCATACAATCACAATCATACAATCACAATCATACGATCTCAATCATACAATCACAATCATACAATCACAATCATACAATCACAATCTTACAATCACAATCATACAATCACAATCGTACAAAAACAATCATACAATCACAATCATAGAATCACAATCATACAATCACAGTCATACAATCACAATCATACAATCACAATCATACGATTTCAATCATACAATCACAATCATACAATCACAATCATACAATCACAATCATACAATCACAATCATACAATCACAATCATACAATCACAATCATACAATCACAATCATACAATCACAATCATACAATCACAATCATACAATCACAATCATACAATCACAATCATACAATCACAATCATACAATCACAATCATACAATCACAATCATACAAAAACAATCATACAACCTTAATTGTACAAGCACAATCGTACAATCACAATCATACAATCACAATCATACGATCACAATCATACAATTACTATCATACAATCATAATCATACAATCACAATCATGGAATCACAATCATACGATCACAATCATACAATCACAATCATACGATCACAATCATAAAATCACAATCATACAATCACAATCATACAATCACAAAAATACAATCACAATCATACAATCACAATCACACAATCACAATCATACAATCACAGTCATACAATCGAAATCAAGGAATCACAATCATACAATCACAATAATACAGTCACAATCATACAATCACAATCATTCAATCACAATCATACAAAAACAATCATACAACCTTAATTATACAAGCACAATCATACAATCACAATCATACAATCACAATCATACGATCACAATCATACAATTACTATCACACAATCACAATCATACAATCACAATCATGCAATCACAATCATACGATCACAATCATACAATCACAATCATACGATCACAATCATAAAATCACAATCATACAATCACAATCATACAATCACAATCATACAATCACAATCATACAATCACAATCACATAATCACAATCATACAATCACAGTCATACAATCGAAATCAAAGAATCACAATCATACGATCACAATCATACAATCGCAATCATACAATCACAATCAAACAATCTCAATCATACAATCACAATCATACAATCACAATCATACGATCACAATCATAAAATCACAATCATACAATCACAATCATACAATCACAATCATACAATCACAATCATACAATCACAATCACATAATCACAATCATACGATCACAGTCATATAATCGAAATCAAAGAATCACAATCATACGATCACAATCATACAATCGCAATCATACAATCACAATCATACAATCACAATCATACAATCACAATCATACAATCACAATCATACAAACACAATCATACAATCACAATCACACAATCACAATCATACAATCACAATCAGACAATCACAATCATAAAATCACAATCATACAATCACAATTATACAATCACAATCATAAAATCACAGTCATACATAAACAATCATACAATCACAATCATACAATCACAATCATACAATCACAATCATACAATCACAATCATACGATCTCAATCATACAATCACAATCATACAATCACAATCTTACAATCACAATCATACAATCACAATCGTACAAAAACAATCATACAATCACAATCATAGAATCACAATCATACAATCGCAATCATACAATCACAATCATACGATCTCAATCATACAATCACAATCATACAATCACAATCTTACAATCACAATCATACAATCACAATCGTACAAAAACAATCATACAACCTTAATTATACAACCACAATCATACGATCACAATCATGCAATCACAATCATACAATCACAATCATACAATCACAATCATACAATCACAATCACACAATCACAATCAGACAATCACAATCGTACAATCACAATCATACAATCACAATCAAACAATCAGAACCATACAATCACTATCATACAATCACAATCATACAATCACAATCATACAATCACAATCATACAATCACAATCATACAATCACAATCATACAATCACAATCATACAATCACAATCATACAATCACAATCATACAATCTCAATCATACAATCACAATCATACAAAAACAATCATACAACCTTAATTATACAACCACAATCATACGATCACAATCATACAATCACAATCATACAATCACAATCATACAATCACAATCACACAATCACAATCAGACAATCACAATCATACAATCACAATCAAACAATCAGAACCATACAATCACTATCATACCATCACAATCATACAATCACAATCATACAATCACAATCATACAATCACAATCATACAATCACAATCATACAATCACAATCATACAATCACAATCATACAATCACAATCATACAATCACAATCATACAATCACAATCATACAATCACAATCATACAATCACAATCATACAATCACAGTCATACAATCACAGTCAAACAATCACAGTCATACAATCACAATCATACTATCACAATCATACAATCACAATCATACAATCACAATCATACAATCACAATCACAAAATCACAATCATACAATCACAATCATACAATCACAATCGTACAATCACAATCATAAAATCACAATCATACAATCACAGTCATACAATCACAATCATACAATCACAATCATACAATCACAATCATACGATTTCAATCATACAATCACAATCATACAATCACAATCATACAATCACAATCATACAATCACAATCATACGATCACAATCATACAATTACTATCATACAATCACAATCATACAATCACAATCATGCAATCACAATCATACGATCACAATCATACAATCACAATCATACGATCACAATCATAAAATCACAATCATACAATCACAATCATACAATCACAGTCATACAATCGAAATCAAAGAATCACAATCATACGATCAAAATCATACAATCGCAATCATACAATCACAATCATACAATCACAATCATACAATCACAATCATACAATCACAATCATACAATCACAATCATACAATCACAATCATACAATCACAATCATACAATCACAATCATACAATCACAATTATACAATCACAATCATACAATCACAGTCATACATAAACAATCATACAATCACAATCATACAATCACAATCATACAATCACAATCATACAATCACAATCATACAATCACAATCATACGATCACAATCATACGATCACAATCATACGATCTCAATCATACAATCACAATCATACAATCACAATCTTACAATCACAATCATACAATCACAATCGTACAAAAACAATCATACAATCACAATCATAGAATCACAATCATACAATCACAATCATACAATCACAATCATACAATCACAATCATACGATTTCAATCATACAATCACAATCATACAATCACAATCATACAATCACAATCATACAATCACAATCATACAATCACAATCATACAATCACAATCATACAATCACAATCATACAATCACAATCATACAATCACAATCATACAATCACAATCATACAATCACAATCATACAATCACAATCATACAATCACAATCATACAATCACAATCATACAATCACAATCATACAATCACAATCATACAATCACAATCATACAATCACAATCATACAATCACAATCATACAATCACAATCATACAATCACAATCATACAAAAACAATCATACAACCTTAATTATACAAGCACAACCATACAATCACAATCATATAATCACAATCATACGATCACAATCATGCAATTACTATCATACAATCACAATCATACAATCACAATCATGCGATCACAATCATACGATCACAATCATACAATCACAATCATACGATCACAATCATAAAATCACAATCATACAATCACAATCATACAATCACAATCATACAATCACAATCATACAATCACAATCACATAATCACAATCATACAATCACAGTCATATAATCGAAATCAAAGAATCACAATCATACGATCACAATCATACAATCGCAATCATACAATCACAATCATACAATCACAATCATACAATCACAATCATACAATCACAATCATACAATCACAATCATACAATCACAATCACACAATCACAATCATACAATCACAATCAGACAATCACAATCATAAAATCACAATCATACAATCACAATTATACAATCACAATCATAAAATCACAGTCATACATAAACAATCATACAATCACAATCATACAATCACAATCATACAATCACAATCATACAATCACAATCATACAATCACAATCATACAATCACAGTCATACAATCACAATCATACAATCACAATCATACAATCACAATCATACGATTTCAATCATACAATCACAATCATACAATCACAATCATACAATCACAATCATACAATCACAATCATACAATCACAATCATACAATCACAATCATACGATCACAATCATACAATTACTATCATACAATCATAATCATACAATCACAATCATGGAATCAGAATCATACGATCACAATCATACAATCACAATCATACGATCACAATCATAAAATCACAATCATACAATCACAATCATACAATCACAAAAATACAATCACAATCATACAATCACAATCACACAATCACAATCATACAATCACAGTCATACAATCGAAATCAAGGAATCACAATCATACAATCACAATAATACAGTCACAATCATACAATCACAATCATTCAATCACAATCAGACAAAAACAATCATACAACCTTAATTATACAAGCACAATCATACAATCACAATCATACAATCACAATCATACAATCACAATCATACGATCACAATCATACAATTACTATCACACAATCACAATCATACAATCACAATCATGCAATCACAATCATACGATCACAATCATACAATCACAATCATACGATCACAATCATAAAATCACAATCATACAATCACAATCATACAATCACAATCATACAATCACAATCATACAATCACAATCACATAATCACAATCATACAATCACAGTCATACAATCGAAATCAAAGAATCACAATCATACGATCACAATCATACAATCGCAATCATACAATCACAATCATACAATCACAATCATACAATCACAATCATACAATCACAATCATACAATCACAATCATACAATCACAATCATACAATCACAATCATACAATCACAATCATACAATCACAATCATACAATCACAATCATACAATCACAATCACACAATCACAATCATACAATCACAATCAGACAATCACAATCATAAAATCACAATCATACAATCACAAGTATACAATCACAATCATAAAATCACAGTCATACATAAACAATCATACAATCACAATCATACAATCACAATCATACAATCACAATCATACAATCACAATTATACGATCTCAATCATACAATCACAATCATACAATCACAATCTTACAATCACAATCATACAATCACAATCGTACAAAAACAATCATACAATCACAATCATAGAATCACAATCATACAATCACAGTCATACAATCACAATCATACTATCACAATCATACAATCACAATCATACAATCACAATCATACAATCACAATCACAAAATCACAATCATACAATCACAATCATACAATCACAATCATACAATCACAATCATACAATCACAATCATACAATCACAGTCATACAATCACAATCATACAATCACAATCATACAATCACAATCATACAATCACAATCATACGATTTCAATCATACAATCACAATCATACAATCACAATCATACAATCACAATCATACGATTTCAATCATACAATCACAATCATACAATCACAATCATACAATCACAATCATACAATCACAATCATACAATCACAATCATACAATCACAATCATACAATCACAATCATACAATCACAATCATACGATCACAATCATACGATCACAATCATACGATCACAATCATACAATCACAATCATACAATCACAATCATACAATCACAATCATACAATCACAATCATACAATCACAATCATTCAATCACAAAAATACAATCACAATCATACAATCACAATCACACAATCACAATCATACAATCACAGTCATACAATCGAAATCAAGGAATCACAATCATACAATCACAATAATACAGTCACAATCATACAATCACAATCATTCAATCACAATCATACAAAAACAATCATACAACCTTAATTATACAAGCACAATCATACAATCACAATAATACAATCACAATCATACGATCACAATCATACAACTATTATCACACAATCACAATCATACAATCACAATCATGCAATCACAATCATACGATCACAATCATACAATCACAATCATACGATCACAATCATAAAATCACAATCATACAATCACAATCATACAATCACAATCATAAAATCACAATCATAAAATCACAATCATACAATCACAATTATACAATCACAATCATACAATCACAGTCATACAATCACAATCATACAATCACAATCATACAATCACAATCATACAATCACAATCATACAATCACAATCATACAATCACAATCATACAATCACAATCATACGATCTCAATCATACAATCACAATCATACAATCACAATCATACAATCACAATCTTACAATCACAATCATACAATCACAATCGTACAAAAACAATCATACAATCACAATCATAGAATCACAATCATACAATCACAGTCATACAATCACAATCATACAATCACAATCATACGATTTCAATCATACAATCACAATCATACAATCACAATCATACAATCACAATCATACAATCACAATCATACAATCACAATCATACAATCACAATCATACAATCACAATCATACAATCACAATCATACAATCACAATCATACAATCACAATCATACAAAAACAATCATACAACCTTAATTATACAAGCACAATCGTACAATCACAATCATACAATCACAATCATACGATCACAATCATACAATTACTATCATACAATCATAATCATACAATCACAATCATGGAATCACAATCATACGATCACAATCATACAATCACAATCATACGATCACAATCATAAAATCACAATCATACAATCACAATCATACAATCACAAAAATACAATCACAATCATACAATCACAATCACACAATCACAATCATACAATCACAGTCATACAATCGAAATCAAGGAATCACAATCATACAATCACAATAATACAGTCACAATCATACAATCACAATCATTCAATCACAATCATACAAAAACAATCATACAACCTTAATTATACAAGCACAATCATACAATCACAATCATACAATCACAATCATACGATCACAATCATACAATTACTATCACACAATCACAATCATACAATCACAATCATGCAATCACAATCATACGATCACAATCATACAATCACAATCATACGATCACAATCATAAAATCACAATCATACAATCACAATCATACAATCACAATCATACAATCACAATCATACAATCACAATCACATAATCACAATCATACAATCACAGTCATACAATCGAAATCAAAGAATCACAATCATACGATCACAATCATACAATCGCAATCATACAATCACAATCAAACAATCTCAATCATACAATCACAATCATACAATCACAATCATACGATCACAATCATAAAATCACAATCATACAATCACAATCATACAATCACAATCATACAATCACAATCATACAATCACAATCACATAATCACAATCATACGATCACAGTCATATAATCGAAATCAAAGAATCACAATCATACGATCACAATCATACAATCGCAATCATACAATCACAATCATACAATCACAATCATACAATCACAATCATACAATCACAATCATACAAACACAATCATACAATCACAATCACACAATCACAATCATACAATCACAATCAGACAATCACAATCATAAAATCACAATCATACAATCACAATTATACAATCACAATCATAAAATCACAGTCATACATAAACAATCATACAATCACAATCATACAATCACAATCATACAATCACAATCATACGATCTCAATCATACAATCACAATCATACAATCACAATCTTACAATCACAATCATACAATCACAATCGTACAAAAACAATCATACAATCACAATCATAGAATCACAATCATACAATCGCAATCATACAATCACAATCATACGATCTCAATCATACAATCACAATCATACAATCACAATCTTACAATCACAATCATACAATCACAATCGTACAAAAACAATCATACAACCTTAATTATACAACCACAATCATACGATCACAATCATGCAATCACAATCATACAATCACAATCATACAATCACAATCATACAATCACAATCACACAATCACAATCAGACAATCACAATCGTACAATCACAATCATACAATCACAATCAAACAATCAGAACCATACAATCACTATCATACAATCACAATCATACAATCACAATCATACAATCACAATCATACAATCACAATCATACAATCACAATCATACAATCACAATCATACAATCACAATCACACAATCACAATCATACAAAAACAATCATACAACCTTAATTATACAACCACAATCATACGATCACAATCATACAATCACAATCATACAATCACAATCATACAATCACAATCACACAATCACAATCAGACAATCACAATCATACAATCACAATCAAACAATCAGAACCATACAATCACTATCATACCATCACAATCATACAATCACAATCATACAATCACAATCATACAATCACAATCATACAATCACAGTCATACAATCACAGTCATACAATCACAATCATACTATCACAATCATACAATCACAATCATACAATCACAATCACACAATCACAATCACAAAATCACAATCATACAATCACAATCATACAATCACAATCATACAATCACAATCATAAAATCACAATCATACAATCACAGTCATACAATCACAATCATACAATCACAATCATACAATCACAATCATACGATTTCAATCATACAATCACAATCATACAATCACAATCATACAATCACAATCATACAATCACAATCATACGATCACAATCATACAATTACTATCATACAATCACAATCATACAATCACAATCATGCAATCACAATCATACGATCACAATCATACAATCACAATCATACGATCACAATCATAAAATCACAATCATACAATCACAATCTTACAATCACAGTCATACAATCGAAATCAAAGAATCACAATCATACGATCACAATCATACAATCGCAATCATACAATCACAATCATACAATCACAATCATACAATCACAATCATACAATCACAATCATACAATCACAATCATACAATCACAATCATACAATCACAATCATACAATCACAATTATACAATCACAATCATACAATCACAGTCATACATAAACAATCATACAATCACAATCATACAATCACAATCATACAATCACAATCATACAATCACAATCATACAATCACAATCATACAATCACAATCATACAATCACAATCATACAATCACAATCATACGATCACAATCATACGATCTCAATCATACAATCACAATCATACAATCACAATCTTACAATCACAATCATACAATCACAATCGTACAAAAACAATCATACAATCACAATCATAGAATCACAATCATACAATCACAATCATACAATCACAATCATACAATCACAATCATACAATCACAATCATACAATCACAATCATACAATCACAGTCATACAATCACAATCATACAATCACAATCATACAATCACAATCATACGATTTCAATCATACAATCACAATCATACAATCACAATCATACAATCACAATCATACAATCACAATCATACAATCACAATCATACAATCACAATCATACAATCACAATCATACAATCACAATCATACAATCACAATCATACAATCACAATCATACAAAAACTATCATACAACCTTAATTATACAAGCACAATCGTACAATCACAATCATACAATCACAATCATACGATCACAATCATACAATTACTATCATGCAATCATAATCATACAATCACAATCATGGAATCACAATCATACGATCACAATCATACAATCACAATCATACGATCACAATCATAAAATCACAATCATACAATCACAAAAATACAATCACAATCATACAATCACAATCACACAATCACAATCATACAATCACAGTCATACAGTCGAAATCAAGGAATCACAATCATACAATCACAATAATACAGTCACAATCATACAATCACAATCATTCAATCACAATCATACAAAAACAATCATACAACCTTAATTATACAAGCACAATCATACAATCACAATCATACAATCACAATCATACGATCACAATCATACAATTACTATCACACAATCACAATCATACAATCACAATCATGCAATCACAATCATACGATCACAATCATACAATCACAATCATACGATCACAATCATAAAATCACAATCATACAATCACAATCATTCAATCACAATCATACAATCACAATCATACAATCACAATCACATAATCACAATCATACAATCACAGTCATACAATCGAAATCAAAGAATCACAATCATACGATCACAATCATACAATCGCAATCATACAATCACAATCATACAATCACAATCATACAATCACAATCATACAATCACAATCATACGATCACAATCATAAAATCACAATCATACAATCACAATCATACAATCACAATCATAAAATCACAATCATACAATCACAATCATACAATCACAATCACATAATCACAATCATACAATCACAGTCATATAATCGAAATCAAAGAATCACAATCATACGATCACAATCATACAATCGCAATCATACAATCACAATCATACAATCACAATCATACAATCACAATCATACAATCACAATCATACAATCACAATCATACAATCACAATCACACAATCACAATCATACAATCACAATCAGACAATCACAATCATAAAATCACAATCATACAATCACAATTATACTATCACAATCATAAAATCACAGTCATACATAAACAATCATACAATCACAATCATACAATCACAATCATACAATCACAATCATACAATCACAATCATACGATCTCAATCATACAATCACAATCATACAATCACAATCTTACAATCACAATCATACAATCACAATCGTACAAAAACAATCATACAACCTTAATTATACAACCACAATCATACGATCACAATCATGCAATCACAATCATACAATCACAATCATACAATCACAATCATACAATCACAATCACACAATCACAATCAGACAATCACAATCGTACAATCACAATCATACAATCACAATCAAACAATCAGAACCATACAATCACTATCATACAATCACAATCATACAATCACAATCATACAATCACAATCATACAATCACAATCATACAATCACAATCTTACAATCACAATCATACAATCACAATCGTACAAAAACAATCATACAACCTTAATTATACAACCACAATCATACGATCACAATCATGCAATCACAATCATACAATCACATTCATACAATCACAATCATGCAATCACAATCATACAATCACAATCATACAATCACAATCATACAATCACAATCATACAATCAAAACCATACAATCACAATCATACAATCACTATCATACAATCACAATCATACAATTACAATCATACAATCACAATCACAAAATCACAATCATACAATCACAATCATAGAATCACAATCATACAATCACAATCATACAATCACAATCATACAATCACAATCATACAATCACAATCATACAATCACAATCATACAATCACAATCATACGATCTCAATCATACAATCACAATCGTACAATCACAATCACAAAATCACAATCATACAATCACAATCATACAATCACAATCATACAATCACAATCATACAATCACAATCATACAATCACAATCATACAATCACAATCATACAATCACAATCATACAATCACAATCATACAATCACAACCATACCATCACAATCATACAATCACAATCATACAATCACAATCATACGATCACAATCATACGATCTCAATCATACAATCACAATCATACAATCACAATCATACATTCACAATCATACAATCACAATCAAACAATCAGAATAATACAATCACAATGATACAATCACAATCATACAATCGCAGTCATACAATTACAATCATACAATCACAATCATACAATCACAATCATACAATCACAATCATACAAGCACAATCACACCATCACTATCGCACAATCACAATCATACAACCACAATCATACGATCACAATCATACCATCATAATCATACAATCACAATCATACAATCACAGTCATACAATCACAATCATACAATCACAATCATACAATCACAATCATACGATCTCAATCATACAATCACAATCATACAATCACAATCATACAATCACAATCATACAATCACAATCATACAAAAACAATCATACAACCTTAATTATACAACCACAATCATACGATCACAATCATACAATCACAGTCATACATTCACAATCATACAATCACAATCAAACAATCAGAATAATACAATCACAATCATACAATCACAATCATACAATCACAGTCATACAATTACAATCATACAATCACAGTCATACAATCACAATCATACAATCACAATCATACAATCACAATCACACAATCACTATCACACAATCACAATCATACAACATCAATCATACGATCACAATCATACGATCACAATCATACAATTATTATCACACAATCACAATCATACGGTCTCAATCATACAATCACAATCATACAATCACAATCATACGATCTCAATCATACAATCACATTCATACAATCACAATCATACAATCACAGTCATACAATCACATTCATACAATCACAATCATACTATCACAATCATACAATCACAATCATACAATCACAATCATACAATCACAATCACAAAATCACAATCATACAATCACAATCATACAATCACAATCATACAATCACAATCATAAAATCACAATCATACAATCACAGTCATACAATCACAATCATACAATCACAATCATACAATCACAATCATACGATTTCAATCATACAATCACAATCATACAATCACAATCATACAATCACAATCATACAATCACAATCATACAATCACAATCATACAATCACAATCATACAATCACAATCATACAAAAACAATCATACAACCTTAATTATACAAGCACAATCGTACAATCACAATCATACAATCACAATCATACGATCACAATCATACAATTACTATCATACAATCACAATCATACAATCACGATCATGCAATCACAATCATATGATCACAATCATACAATCACAATCATACGATCACAATCATAAAATCACAATCATACAATCACAATCATACAATCACAAAAATACAATCACAATCATACAATCACAATCACACAATCACAATCATACAATCACAGTCATACAATCGAAATCAAGGAATCACAATCATACAATCACAATAATACAGTCACAATCATACAATCACAATCATACAATCACAATCATACAAAAACAATCATACAACCTTTATTATACAAGCACAATCATACAATCACAATCATACAATCACAATCATACGATCACAATCATACAATTACTATCATACAATCACAATCATACAATCACAATCATGCAATCACAATCATACGATCACAATCATACAATCACAATCATACGATCACAATCATAAAATCACAATCATACAATCACAATCATACAATCACAGTCATACAATCGAAATCAAAGAATCACAATCATACGATCACAATCATACAATCGCAATCATACAATCACAATCATACAATCACAATCATACAATCACAATCATACAATCACAATCATACAATCACAATCATACAATCACAATCATACAATCACAATCATACAATCACAATCATACAATCACAGTCATACAATCACAATCATACAATCACAATCATACAAAAACTATCATACAACCTTAATTATACAAGCACAATCGTACAATCACAATCATACAATCACAATCATACGATCACAATCATACAATTACTATCATACAATCACAATCATACAATCACAATCATACAATCACAATCATACAATCATAATCATACAATCACAATCATGGAATCACAATCATACGATCACAATCATACAATCACAATCATACGATCACAATCATAAAATCACAATCATACAATCACAATCATACAATCACAAAAATACAATCACAATCATACAATCACAATCACACAATCACAATCATACAATCACAGTCATACAATCGAAATCAAGGAATCACAATCATACAATCACAATAATACAGTCACAATCATACAATCACAATCATTCAATCACAATCATACAAAAACAATCATACAACCTTAATTATACAAGCACAATCATACAATCACAATCATACAATCACAATCATACAATCACAATCATACGATAACAATCATACAATTACTATCACACAATCACAATCATACAATCACAATCATGCAATCACAATCATACGATCACAATCATACAATCACAATCATACGATCACAATCATAAAATCACAATCATACAATCACAATCATTCAATCACAATCATACAATCACAATCATACAATCACAATCACATAATCACAATCATACAATCACAGTCATACAATCGAAATCAAAGAATCACAATCATACGATCACAATCATACAATCGCAATCATACAATCACAATCATACAATCACAATCATACAATCACAATCATACAATCACAATCATACGATCACAATCATAAAATCACAATCATACAATCACAATCATACAATCACAATCATACAATCACAATCATACAATCACAATCACATAATCACAATCATACAATCACAGTCATATAATCGAAATCAAAGAATCACAATCATACGATCACAATCATACAATCGCAATCATACAATCACAATCATACAATCACAATCATACAATCACAATCATACAATCACAATCATACAATCACAATCATACAATCACAATCATACAATCACAATCACACAATCACAATCATACAATCACAATCAGACAATCACAATCATAAAATCACAATCATACAATCACAATTATACAATCACAATCATAAAATCACAGTCATACATAAACAATCATACAATCACAATCAGACAATCACAATCATAAAATCACAATCATACAATCACAATTATACAATCACAATCATAAAATCACAGTCATACATAAACAATCATACAATCACAATCATACAATCACAATCATACAATCACAATCATACAATCACAATCATACGATCTCAATCATACAATCACAATCATACAATCACAATCAAACAATCAGAACCATACAATCACTATCATACCATCACAATCATACAATCACAGTCATACAATCACAATCATACTATCACAATCATACAATCACAATCATACAATCACAATCATACAATCACAATCCCAAAATCACAATCATACAATCACAATCATACAATCACAATCATACAATCACAATCATACAATCACAGTCATACAATCACAATCATACAATCACAATCATACAATCACAATCATACGATTTCAATCATACAATCACAATCATACAATCACAATCATACAATCACAATCATACAATCACAATCATACAATCACAATCATACAATCACAATCATACAATCACAATCATACAATCACAATCATACAAAAACAATCATACAACCTTAATTATACAAGCACAATCGTACAATCACAATCATACAATCACAATCATAAAATCACAATCATACAATCACAGTCATACAATCACAATCATACAATCACAATCATACAATCACAATCATACGATTTCAATCATACAATCACAATCATACAATCACAATCATACAATCACAATCATACAATCACAATCATACGATCACAATCATACAATTACTATCATACAATCACAATCATACAATCACGATCATGCAATCACAATCATACGATCACAATCATACAATCACAATCATACGATCACAATCATAAAATCACAATCATACAATCACAATCATACAGTCACAAAAATACAATCACAATCATTCAATCACAATCTCACAATCACAATCATACAATCACAGTCATACAATCGAAATCAAGGAATCACAATCATACAATCACAATAATACAGTCACAATCATACAATCACAATCATACAATCACAATCATACAAAAACAATCATACAACCTTTATTATACAAGCACAATCATACAATCACAATCATACAATCACAATCATACGATCACAATCATACAATTACTATCATACATTCACAATCATACAATCACAATCATGCAATCACAATCATACGATCACAATCATACAATCACAATCATACGATCACAATCATAAAATCACAATCATACAATCACAATCATACAGTCACAAAAATACAATCACAATCATTCAATCACAATCACACAATCACAATCATACAATCACAGTCATACAATCGAAATCAAGGAATCACAATCATACAATCACAATAATACAGTCACAATCATACAATCACAATCATACAATCACAATCATACAATCACAATCATACAAAAACAATCATACAACCTTTATTATACAAGCACAATCATACAATCACAATCATACAATCACAATCATACGATCACAATCATACAATTACTATCATACAATCACAATCATACAATCACAATCATGCAATCACAATCATACGATCACAATCATACAATCACAATCATACGATCACAATCATAAAATCACAATCATACAATCACAATCATACAATCACAGTCATACAATCGAAATCAAAGAATCACAATCATACGATCACAATCATACAATCGCAATCATACAATCACAATCATACAATCACAATCATACAATCACAATCATACAATCACAATCATACAATCACAATCATACAATCACAATCATACAATCACAATCATACAATCACAATCATACAATCACAATCATACAATCACAATCATACAATCACAATCATACAATCACAATCATACAATCACAATCATACAATCACAATCATACAATCACAATCATACAATCACAATCATACAATCACAATCATACAATCACAATCATACAATCACAATCATACAATCACAGTCATACAATCACAGTCATACAATCACAGTCATACAATCACAGTCATACAATCACAATCATACAATCACAATCATACAATCACAATCATACAATCACAATCATACAATCACAATCATACGATTTCAATCATACAATCACAATCATACAATCACAATCATACAATCACAATCATACAATCACAATCATACAATCACAATCATACAATCACAATCATACAATCACAATCATACAATCACAATCATACAATCACAATCATACAAAAACTATCATACAACCTTAATTATACAAGCACAATCGTACAATCACAATCATACAATCACAATCATACGATCACAATCATACAATTACTATCATACAATCATAATCCTACAATCACAATCATGGAATCACAATCATACGATCACAATCATACAATCACAATCATACGATCACAATCATAAAATCACAATCATACAATCACAATCATACAATCACAAAAATACAATCACAATCATACAATCACAATCACACAATCACAATCATACAATCACAGTCATACAATCGAAATCAAGGAATCACAATCATACAATCACAATAATACAGTCACAATCATACAATCACAATCATTCAATCACAATCATACAACCTTAATTATACAAGCACAATCATACAATCACAATCATACAATCACAATCATACGATCACAATCATACAATTACTATCACACAATCACAATCATACAATCACAATCATGCAATCACAATCATACGATCACAATCATACAATCGCAATCATACGATCACAATCATAAAATCACAATCATACAATCACAATCATTCAATCACAATCATACAATCACAATCATACAATCACAATCACATAATCACAATCATACAATCACAGTCATACAATCGAAATCAAAGAATCACAATCATACGATCACAATCATACAATCGCAATCATACAATCACAATCATACAATCACAATCATACAATCACAATCATACAATCACAATCATACAATCACAATCACATAATCACAATCATACAATCACAGTCATATAATCGAAATCAAAGAATCACAATCATACGATCACAATCATACAATCGCAATCATACAATCACAATCATACAATCACAATCATACAATCACAATCATACAATCACAATCATACAATCACAATCACATAATCACAATCATACAATCACAGTCATATAATCGAAATCAAAGAATCACAATCATACGATCACAATCATACAATCGCAATCATACAATCACAATCATACAATCGCAATCATACAATCACAATCATACAATCACAATCATACAATCACAATCATACAATCACAATCACACAATCACAATCATACAATCACAATCAGACAATCACAATCATAAAATCACAATCATACAATCACAATTATACAATCACAATCATAAAATCACAGTCATACAAAAACAATCATACAATCACAATCATACAATCACAATCATACAATCACAATCATACAATCACAATCATACGATCTCAATCATACAATCACAATCATACAATCACAATCTTACAATCACAATCATACAATCACAATCGTACAAAAACAATCATACAATCACAATCATAGAATCACAATCATACAATCACAATCATACAATCACAATCATACAATCACAATCATACAATCACAATCATACAATCACAATCATACGATCACAATCATACGATCTCAATCATACAATCACAATCATACAATCACAATCTTACAATCACAATCATACGATCTCAATCATACAATCACAATCGTACAATCACAATCATACAATCACAATCATACATTCACAATCATACAATCACAATCAAACAATCAGAATAATACAATCACAATCATACAATCACAATCATACAATCGCAGTCATACAATTACAATCATACAATCACAATCATACAATCACAATCATACAATCACAATCATACAAGCACAATCACACCATCACTATCACACAATCACAATCATACAACCACAATCATACGATCACAATCATACCATCATAATCATACAATCACAATCATACAATCACAGTCATACAATCACAATCATACAATCACAATCATACAATCACAATCATACGATCTCAATCATACAATCACAATCATACAATCACAATCATACAATCACAATCATACAATCACAATCATACAAAAACAATCATACAACCTTAATTATACAACCACAATCATACAATCACAGTCATACATTCACAATCATACAATCACAATCAAACAATCAGAATAATACAATCACAATCATACAATCACAATCATACAATCACAGTCATACAATTACAATCATACAATCACAATCATACAATCACAATCATACAATCACAATCATACAATCACAATCACACAATCACTATCACACAATCACAATCATACAACATCAATCATACGATCACAATCATACGATCACAATCATACAATTATTATCACACAATCACAATCATACGGTCTCAATCATACAATCACAATCATACAATCACAATCATACAATCACAATCATACAATCACAATCATACGATCTCAATCATACAATCACAATCATACAATCACAATCATACAATCACAGTCATACAATCACATTCATACAATCACAATCATACTATCACAATCATACAATCACAATCATACAATCACAATCATACAATCACAATCACAAAATCACAATCATACAATCACAATCGTACAATCACAATCATACAATCACAATCATAAAATCACAATCATACAATCACAGTCATACAATCACAATCATACAATCACAATCATACAATCACAATCATACAATCACAATCATACGATTTCAATCATACAATCACAATCATACAATCACAATCATACAATCACAATCATACAATCACAATCATACAATCACAATCATACAATCACAATCACACAATCACAATCATACAATCACAGTCATACAATCGAAATCAAGGAATCACAAGCATACAATCACAATAATACAGTCACAATCATACAATCACAATCATACAATCACAATCATACAAAAACAATCATACAACCTTTATTATACAAGCACAATCATACGATCACAATCATACAATCGCAATCATACAATCACAATCATACAATCACAATCATACAATCACAATCATACAATCACAATCATACAATCACAATCATACAATCACAATCATACAATCAGAATCATACAATCACAATCATACAATCACAGTCATACAATCACAATCATACAATCACAATCATACAATCACAATCATACAATCACAATCATACAATCACAATCATACAATCACAATCATACAATCACAATCATACAATCACAATCATAAAATCACAATCATAAAATCACAATCATACAATCACAATTATACAATCACAATCATACAATCACAGTCATACATAAACAATCATACAATCACAATCATACAATCACAATCATACAATCACAATCATACAATCACAATCATACAATCACAATCATACAATCACAATCATACAATCACAATCATACGATCTCAATCATACAATCACAATCATACAATCACAATCTTACAATCACAATCATACAATCACAATCGTACAAAAACAATCATACAATCACAATCATAGAATCACAATCATACAATCACAATCATACAATCACAATCATACAATCACAATCATACAATCACAATCATACAATCACAATCATACAATCACAATCATACAATCACAATCATACAATCACAATCATACAATCACAATCATACAATCACAGTCATACAATCACAGTCATACAATCACAATCATACAATCACAATCATACGATTTCAATCATACGATTTCAATCATACAATCACAATCATACAATCACAATCATACAATCACAATCATACAATCACAATCATACAATCACAATCATACAATCACAATCATACAATCACAATCATACAATCACAATCATACAATCACAATCATACAATCACAATCATACAATCACAATCATACAATCACAATCATACAATCACAATCATACAATCACAATCATACAATCACAATCATACAATCACAATCATACAATCACAATCATACAAAAACTATCATACAACATTAATTATACAAGCACAATCGTACAATCACAATCATACAATCACAATCATACGATCACAATCATACAATTACTATCATACAATCATAATCATACAATCACAATCATGGAATCACAATCATACGATCACAATCATACAATCACAATCATACGATCACAATCATAAAATCACAATCATACAATCACAATCATACAATCACAAAAATACAATCACAATCATACAATCACAATCACACAATCACAATCATACAATCACAGTCATACAATCGAAATCAAGGAATCACAATCATACAATCACAATAATACAGTCACAATCATACAATCACAATCATTCAATCACAATCATACAAAAACAATCATACAACCTTAATTATACAAGCACAATCATACAATCACAATCATACAATCACAATCATACGATCACAATCATACAGTTACTATCACACAATCACAATCATACAATCACAATCATGCAATCACAATCATACGATCACAATCATACAATCACAATCATACGATCACAATCATAAAATCACAATCATACAATCACAATCATTCAATCACAATCATACAATCACAATCATACAATCACAATCACATAATCACAATCATACAATCACAGTCATACAATCGAAATCAAAGAATCACAATCATACGATCACAATCATACAATCGCAATCATACAATCACAATCATACAATCACAATCATACAATCACAATCATACAATCACAATCATACGATCACAATCATAAAATCACAATCATACAATCACAATCATACAATCACAATCATACAATCACAATCATACAATCACAATCACATAATCACAATCATACAATCACAGTCATATAATCGAAATCAAAGAATCACAATCATACGATCACAATCATACAATCGCAATCATACAATCACAATCATACAATCACAATCATACAATCACAATCATACAATCACAATCATACAATCACAATCATACAATCACAATCATACAATCACAATCACACAATCACAATCATACAATCACAATCAGACAATCACAATCATAAAATCACAATCATACAATCACAATTATACAATCACAATCATAAAATCACAGTCATACATAAACAATCATACAATCACAATCATACAATCACAATCATACAATCACAATCATACAATCACAATCATACGATCTCAATCATACAATCACAATCATACAATCACAATCTTACAATCACAATCATACAATCACAATCGTACAAAAACAATCATACAATCACAATCATAGAATCACAATCATACAATCACAATCATACAATCACAATCATACAATCACAATCATACAATCACAATCATACAATCACAATCATACAATCACAATCATACGATCTCAATCATACAATCACAATCATACAATCACAATCTTACAATCACAATCATACAATCACAATCGTACAAAAACAATCATACAACCTTAATTATACAACCACAATCATACGATCACAATCATGCAATCACAATCATACAATCACAATCATACAATCACAATCATACAATCACAATCACACAATCACAATCAGACAATCACAATCGTACAATCACAATCATACAATCACAATCAAACAATCAGAACCATACAATCACTATCATACAATCACAATCATACAATCACAATCATACAATCACAATCATACAATCACAATCATGCAATCACAATCTTACAATCACAATCATACAATCACAATCATACAATCACAATCATACGATCACAATCATAAAATCACAATCATACAATCACAATCTTACAATCACAATCATACAATTACAATCGTACAAAAACAATCATACAATCACAATCATAGAATCACAATCATACAATCACAATCATACAATCACAATCATACAATCACAATCATACAATCACAATCATACAATCACAATTATACTATCGCAATCATACAAAAACAATCATACAACCTTAATTATACAACCACAATCATACGATCACAATCGTACAATCACAATCATACAATCACAATCAAACAATCAGAATCATACAATCACAATCATACAATCACAATCATACAATCACAATCATACAATCACAATCATACAATCACAATCATACAATCACAATCACAAAATCACAATCATACAATCACAGTCATACAATCACAACCATACAATCACAATCATACGATCTCAATCATACAATCACAATCATACAATCACAATCATACAATCACAATCATACAATCACAATCATACAATGACAATCATACAAAAACAATCATACAACCTTAATTATACAACCACAATCATACGATCACAATCATACAATCACAATCATACGATCACAATCATACAATTACTATCATACAATCATAATCATACAATCACAATCATGGAATCACAATCATACGATCACAATCATACAATCACAATCATACGATCACAATCATAAAATCACAATCATACAATCACAATCATACAATCACAAAAATACAATCACAATCATACAATCACAATCACACAATCACAATCATACAATCACAGTCATACAATCGAAATCAAGGAATCACAATCATACAATCACAATAATACAGTCACAATCATACAATCACAATCATTCAATCACAATCATACAAAAACAATCATACAACCTTAATTATACAAGCACAATCATACAATCACAATCATACAATCACAATCATACGATCACAATCATACAATTACTATCACACAATCACAATCATACAATCACAATCATGCAATCACAATCATACGATCACAATCATACAATCACAATCATACGATCACAATCATAAAATCACAATCATACAATCACAATCATTCAATCACAATCATACAATCACAATCATACAATCACAATCATACAATCACAATCACATAATCACAATCATACAATCACAGTCATACAATCGAAATCAAAGAATCACAATCATACGATCACAATCATACAATCGCAATCATACAATCACAATCATACAATCACAATCATACAATCACAATCATACAATCACAATCATACAATCACAATCATACAATCACAATCACACAATCACAATCATACAATCACAATCAGACAATCACAATCATACAATCACAATCATACAATCACAATCATACAATCACAATCATACAATCACAATCATACAATCACAATCATACAGTCACAATCATACAATCACAATCACACAATCACTATCACACAATCACAATCATACAACCACAATCATACGATCACAATCGTACGATCACAATCGTACGATCACGATCATACGATCACAATCATACAATTACTATCACACAATCACAATCATACGATCTCAATCATACAATCACAATCATACAATCACAATCGTACAATCACAATCATACAATCACAATTATACTATCACAATCATACAAAAACAATCATACAACCTTAATTATACAACCACAATCATACGATCACAATCGTACAATCACAATCATACAATCACAATCAAACAATCAGAATCATACAATCACAATCATACAATCACAATCATACAATCACAATCATACAATCACAATCATACAATCACAATCATACAAAAACAATCATACAACCTTAATTATACAACCACAATCATACGATCACAATCATACAATCACAATCATACGATCACAATCATACAATTACTATCATACAATCATAATCATACAATCACAATCATGGAATCACAATCATACGATCACAATCATACAATCACAATCATACGATCACAATCATAAAATCACAATCATACAATCACAATCATACAATCACAAAAATACAATCACAATCATACAATCACAATCACACAATCACAATCATACAATCACAGTCATACAATCGAAATCAAGGAATCACAATCATACAATCACAATAATACAGTCACAATCATACAATCACAATCATTCAATCACAATCATACAAAAACAATCATACAACCTTAATTATACAAGCACAATCATACAATCACAATCATACAATCACAATCATACAATCACAATCATACGATCACAATCATACAATTACTATCACACAATCACAATCATACAATCACAATCATGCAATCACAATCATACGATCACAATCATACAATCACAATCATACGATCACAATCATAAAATCACAATCATACAATCACAATCATTCAATCACAATCATACAATCACAATCATACAATCACAATCACATAATCACAATCATACAATCACAGTCATACAATCGAAATCAAAGAATCACAATCATACGATCACAATCATACAATCGCAATCATACAATCACAATCATACAATCACAATCATACAATCACAATCATACAATCACAATCATACGATCACAATCATAAAATCACAATCATACAATCACAATCATACAATCACAATCATACAATCACAATCATACAATCACAATCACATAATCACAATCATACAATCACAGTCATATAATCGAAATCAAAGAATCACAATCATACGATCACAATCATACAATCGCAATCATACAATCACAATCATACAATCACAATCATACAATCACAATCATACAATCACAATCATACAATCACAATCATACAATCACAATCACACAATCACAATCATACAATCACAATCAGACAATCACAATCATAAAATCACAATCATACAATCACAATTATACAATCACAATCATAAAATCACAGTCATATATAAACAATCATACAATCACAATCATACAATCACAATCATACAATCACAATCATACAATCACAATCATACGATCTCAATCATACAATCACAATCATACAATCACAATCTTACAATCACAATCATACAATCACAATCGTACAAAAACAATCATACAATCACAATCATAGAATCACAATCATACAATCACAGTCATACAATCACAATCACACAATCACAATCATACAATCACAATCAGACAATCACAATCATAAAATCACAATCATACAATCACAATTATACAATCACAATCATAAAATCACAGTCATACATAAACAATCATACAATCACAATCATACAATCACAATCATACAATCACAATCATACAATCACAATCATACGATCTCAATCATACAATCACAATCATACAATCACAATCTTACAATCACAATCATACAATCACAATCGTACAAAAACAATCATACAATCACAATCATAGAATCACAATCATACAATCACAGTCATACAATCACAATCATACTATCACAATCATACAATCACAATCATACAATCACAATCATACAATCACAATCACAAAATCACAATCATACAATCACAATCATACAATCACAATCATACAATCACAATCATACAATCACAGTCATACAATCACAGTCATACAATCACAATCATACAATCACAATCATACAATCACAATCATACGATTTCAATCATACAATCACAATCATACAATCACAATCATACAATCACAATCATACAATCACAATCATACAATCACAATCATACAATCACAATCATACGATTTCAATCATACAATCACAATCATACAATCACAATCATACAATCACAATCATACAATCACAATCATACAATCACAATCATACAATCACAATCATACAATCACAATCATACAATCACAATCATACGATTTCAATCATACAATCACAATCATACAATCACAATCATACAATCACAATCATACAATCACAATCATACAATCACAATCATACAATCACAATCATACAATCACAATCATACAATCACAATCATACAATCACAATCATACAATCACAATCATACAATCACAATCATACAATCACAATTATACGATCACAATCATACGATCACAATCATACGATCACAATCATACAATCACAATCATACAATCACAATCATACAATCACAATCATACAATCACAATCATACAATCACAAAAATACAATCACAAAAATACAATCACAATCATACAATCACAATCACACAATCACAATCATACAATCACAGTCATACAATCGAAATCAAGGAATCACAATCATACAATCACAATAATACAGTCACAATCATACAATCACAATCATTCAATCACAATCATACAAAAACAATCATACAACCTTAATTATACAAGCACAATCATACAATCACAATAATACAATCACAATCATACGATCACAATCATACAACTACTATCACACAATCACAATCATACAATCACAATCATGCAATCACAATCATACGATCACAATCATACAATCACAATCATACGATCACAATCATAAAATCACAATCATACAATCACAATCATACAATCACAATCATACAACCACAATCATACAATCACAATCACATAATCACAATCATACAATCACAGTCATACAATCGAAATCAAAGAATCACAATCATATGATCACAATCATACAATCGCAATCATACAATCACAATCATACAATCACAATCATACAATCACAATCATACAATCACAATCATACGATCACAATCATAAAATCACAATCATACAATCACAATCATACAATCACAATCATACAATCACAATCATACAATCACAATCATACAATCACAAAAATACAATCACAAAAATACAATCACAATCATACAATCACAATCACACAATCACAATCATACAATCACAGTCATACAATCGAAATCAAGGAATCACAATCATACAATCACAATAATACAGTCACAATCATACAATCACAATCATTCAATCACAATCATACAAAAACAATCATACAACCTTAATTATACAAGCACAATCATACAATCACAATAATACAATCACAATCATACGATCACAATCATACAACTACTATCACACAATCACAATCATACAATCACAATCATGCAATCACAATCATACGATCACAATCATACAATCACAATCATACGATCACAATCATAAAATCACAATCATACAATCACAATCATTCAATCACAATCATACAATCACAATCATACAATCACAATCACATAATCACAATCATACAATCACAGTCATACAATCGAAATCAAAGAATCACAATCATACGATCACAATCATACAATCGCAATCATACAATCACAATCATACAATCACAATCATACAATCACAATCATACAATCACAATCATACGATCACAATCATAAAATCACAATCATACAATCACAATCATACAATCACAATCATACAATCACAATCATACAATCACAATCACATAATCACAATCATACAATCACAGTCATATAATCGAAATCAAAGAATCACAATCATACGATCACAATCATACAATCGCAATCATACAATCACAATCATACAATCACAATCATACAATCACAATCATACAATCACAATCATACAATCACAATCACACAATCACAATCATACAATCACAATCAGACAATCACAATCATAAAATCACAATCATACAATCACAATTATACAATCACAATCATAAAATCACAGTCATATATAAACAATCATACAATCACAATCATACAATCACAATCATACAATCACAATCATACAATCACAATCATACAATCACAAT
The DNA here is from genome assembly GCF_050947335.1 of Megachile rotundata. NCBI lineage: Eukaryota > Metazoa > Arthropoda > Insecta > Hymenoptera > Megachilidae > Megachile > Megachile rotundata. The sequence continues at coordinate 232,080 of NW_027473394.1, forward strand.
CATACGATCTCAATCATACAATCACAATCATACAATCACAATCTTACAATCACAATCATACAATCACAATCGTACAAAAACAATCATACAATCACAATCATAGAATCACAATCATACAATCACAGTCATACAATCACAATCACACAATCACAATCATACAATCACAATCAGACAATCACAATCATAAAATCACAATCATACAATCACAATTATACAATCACAATCATAAAATCACAGTCATACATAAACAATCATACAATCACAATCATACAATCACAATCATACAATCACAATCATACAATCACAATCATACGATCTCAATCATACAATCACAATCATACAATCACAATCTTACAATCACAATCATACAATCACAATCGTACAAAAACAATCATACAATCACAATCATAGAATCACAATCATACAATCACAGTCATACAATCACAATCATACTATCACAATCATACAATCACAATCATACAATCACAATCATACAATCACAATCACAAAATCACAATCATACAATCACAATCATACAATCACAATCATACAATCACAATCATACAATCACAGTCATACAATCACAGTCATACAATCACAATCATACAATCACAATCATACAATCACAATCATACAATCACAATCATACAATCACAATCATACAATCACAATCATACAATCACAATCATACAATCACAATCATACAATCACAATCATACGATTTCAATCATACAATCACAATCATACAATCACAATCATACAATCACAATCATACAATCACAATCATACAATCACAATCATACAATCACAATCATACAATCACAATCATACAATCACAATCATACGATTTCAATCATACAATCACAATCATACAATCACAATCATACAATCACAATCATACAATCACAATCATACAATCACAATCATACAATCACAATCATACAATCACAATCATACAATCACAATCATACAATCACAATCATACAATCACAATCATACAATCACAATCATACAATCACAATCATACAATCACAATTATACGATCACAATCATACGATCACAATCATACGATCACAATCATACAATCACAATCATACAATCACAATCATACAATCACAATCATACAATCACAAAAATACAATCACAAAAATACAATCACAATCATACAATCACAATCACACAATCACAATCATACAATCACAGTCATACAATCGAAATCAAGGAATCACAATCATACAATCACAATAATACAGTCACAATCATACAATCACAATCATTCAATCACAATCATACAAAAACAATCATACAACCTTAATTATACAAGCACAATCATACAATCACAATAATACAATCACAATCATACGATCACAATCATACAACTACTATCACACAATCACAATCATACAATCACAATCATGCAATCACAATCATACGATCACAATCATACAATCACAATCATACGATCACAATCATAAAATCACAATCATACAATCACAATCATACAATCACAATCATACAACCACAATCATACAATCACAATCACATAATCACAATCATACAATCACAGTCATACAATCGAAATCAAAGAATCACAATCATATGATCACAATCATACAATCGCAATCATACAATCACAATCATACAATCACAATCATACAATCACAATCATAAAATCACAATCATACAATCACAGTCATACAATCGAAATCAAAGAATCACAATCATACGATCACAATCATACAATCGCAATCATACAAAAACAATCATACAACCTTAATTATACAAGCACAATCGTACAATCACAATCATACAATCACAATCATAAAATCACAATCATACAATCACAGTCATACAATCACAATCATACAATCACAATCATACAATCACAATCATACAATCACAATCATACGATTTCAATCATACAATCACAATCATACAATCACAATCATACAATCACAATCATACAATCACAATCATACGATCACAATCATACAATTACTATCATACAATCACAATCATACAATCACGATCATGCAATCACAATCATACGATCACAATCATACAATCACAATCATACGATCACAATCATAAAATCACAATCATACAATCACAATCATACAGTCACAAAAATACAATCACAATCATTCAATCACAATCTCACAATCACAATCATACAATCACAGTCATACAATCGAAATCAAGGAATCACAATCATACAATCACAATAATACAGTCACAATCATACAATCACAATCATACAATCACAATCATACAATCACAATCATACAATCACAATCATACAATCACAATCATACAGTCACAATCATAAAGTCACAATCATAAAATCACAATCATACAATCACAATTATACAATCACAATCATACAATCACAGTCATACATAAACAATCCTACAATCACAATCATACAATCACAATCATACAATCACAATCATACAATCACAATCATACAATCACAATCATACAATCACAATCATACAATCACAATCATACGATCACAATCATACGATCTCAATCATACAATCACAATCATACAATCACAATCTTACAATCACAATCATACAATCACAATCGTACAAAAACAATCATACAATCACAATCATAGAATCACAATCATACAATCACAATCATACAATCACAATCATACAATCACAATCATACAATCACAATCATACAATCACAATCATACAATCACAATCATACAATCACAATCATACAATCACAATCATACAATCACAGTCATACAATCACAATCATACAATCACAATCATACAATCACAATCATACGATTTCAATCATACAATCACAATCATACAATCACAATCATACAATCACAATCATACAATCACAACCATACAATCACAATCATACAATCACAATCATACAATCACAATCATACAATCACAATCATACAATCACAATCATACAATCACAATCATACAATCACAATCATACAATCACAATCATACAATCACAATCATACAATCACAATCATACAATCACAATCATACAATCACAATCATACAAAATCTATCATACAACCTTAATTATACAAGCACAATCGTACAATCACAATCATACAATCACAATCATACGATCACAATCATACAATTACTATCATACAATCATAATCCTACAATCACAATCATGGAATCACAATCATACGATCACAATCATACAATCACAATCATACGATCACAATCATAAAATCACAATCATACAATCACAATCATACAATCACAATCACACAATCACAATCATACAATCACAGTCATACAATCGAAATCAAGGAATCACAATCATACAATCACAATAATACAGTCACAATCATACAATCACAATCATTCAATCACAATCATACAAAAACAATCATACAACCTTAATTATACAAGCACAATCATACAATCACAATCATACAATCACAATCATACGATCACAATCATACAATTACTATCACACAATCACAATCATACAATCACAATCATGCAATCACAATCATACGATCACAATCATACAATCACAATCATACGATCACAATCATAAAATCACAATCATACAATCACAATCATTCAATCACAATCATACAATCACAATCATACAATCACAATCACATAATCACAATCATACAATCACAGTCATACAATCGAAATCAAAGAATCACAATCATACGATCACAATCATACAATCGCAATCATACAATCACAATCATACAATCACAATCATACAATCACAATCATACAATCACAATCATACAATCACAATCACATAATCACAATCATACAATCACAGTCATATAATCGAAATCAAAGAATCACAATCATACGATCACAATCATACAATCGCAATCATACAATCACAATCATACAATCACAATCATACAATCACAATCATACAATCACAATCATACAATCACAATCACATAATCACAATCATACAATCACAGTCATATAATCGAAATCAAAGAATCACAATCATACGATCACAATCATACAATCGCAATCATACAATCACAATCATACAATCACAATCATACAATCACAATCATACAATCACAATCATACAATCACAATCATACAATCACAGTCATACAATCACAATCACACAATCACAATCATACAATCACAATCAGACAATCACAATCATAAAATCACAATCATACAATCACAATTATACAATCACAATCATAAAATCACAGTCATACATAAACAATCATAAAATCACAATCATACAATCACAGTCATACAATCACAATCATACAATCACAATCATACAATCACAATCATACGATTTCAATCATACAATCACAATCATAAAATCACAATCATACAATCACAATTATACAATCACAATCATAAAATCACAGTCATACAATCACAATCATACAATCACAATCATACAATCACAATCATACGATTTCAATCATACAATCACAATCATACAATCACAATCATACAATCACAATCATACAATCACAATCATACGATCACAATCATACAATTACTATCATACAATCACAATCATACAATCACGATCATGCAATCACAATCATACGATCACAATCATACAATCACAATCATACGATCACAATCATAAAATCACAATCATACAATCACAATCATACAGTCACAAAAATACAATCACAATCATTCAATCACAATCACACAATCACAATCATACAATCACAGTCATACAATCGAAATCAAGGAATCACAATCATACAATCACAATAATACAGTCACAATCATACAATCACAATCATACAATCACAATCATACAAAAACAATCATACAACCTTTATTATACAAGCACAATCATACAATCACAATCATACAATCACAATCATACGATCACAATCATACAATTACTATCATACAATCACAATCATACAATCACAATCATGCAATCACAATCATACGATCACAATCATACAATCACAATCATACGACCACAATCATAAAATCACAATCATACAATCACAATCATACAATCACAGTCATACAATCGAAATCAAAGAATCACAATCATACGATCACAATCATACAATCGCAATCATACAATCACAATCATACAATCACAATCATACAATCACAATCATACAATCACAATCATACAATCACAATCATACAATCACAATCATACAATCACAATCATACAATCACAATCATACAATCACAATCATACAATCACAATCATACAATCACAATCATACAATCACAATCATACAATCACAATCATACAATCACAATCATACAATCACAATCATACAGTCACAATCATAAAGTCACAATCATAAAATCACAATCATACAATCACAATTATACAATCACAATCATACAATCACAGTCATACATAAACAATCATACAATCACAATCATACAATCACAATCATACAATCACAATCATACAATCACAATCATACAATCACAATCATACAATCACAATCATACAATCACAATCATACGATCACAATCATACGATCACAATCATACGATCACAATCATACGATCACAATCATACGATCACAATCATACGATCTCAATCATACAATCACAATCATACAATCACAATCTTACAATCACAATCATACAATCACAATCGTACAAAAACAATCATACAATCACAATCATAGAATCACAATCATACAATCACAATCATACAATCACAATCATACAATCACAATCATACAATCACAATCATACAATCACAATCATACAATCACAATCATACAATCACAATCATACAATCACAATCATACAATCACAATCATACAATCACAGTCATACAATCACAGTCATACAATCACAATCATACAATCACAATCATACAATCACAATCATACAATCACAATCATACGATTTCAATCATACAATCACAATCATACAATCACAATCATACAATCACAATCATACAATCACAATCATACAATCACAATCATACAATCACAATCATACAATCACAATCATACAATCACAATCATACAATCACAATCATACAATCACAATCATACAATCACAATCATACAATCACAATCATACAATCACAATCATACAATCACAATCATACAAAAACTATCATACAACCTTAATTATACAAGCACAATCGTACAATCACAATCATACAATCACAATCATACGATCACAATCATACAATTACTATCATACAATCATAGTCCTACAATCACAATCATGGAATCACAATCATACGATCACAATCATACAATCACAATCATACGATCACAATCATAAAATCACAATCATACAATCACAATCATACAATCACAAAAATACAATCACAATCATACAATCACAATCACACAATCACAATCATACAATCACAGTCATACAATCGAAATCAAGGAATCACAATCATACAATCACAATAATACAGTCACAATCATACAATCACAATCATTCAATCACAATCATACAAAAACAATCATACAACCTTAATTATACAAGCACAATCATACAATCACAATCATACAATCACAATCATACGATCACAATCATACAATTACTATCACACAATCACAATCATACAATCACAATCATGCAATCACAATCATACGATCACAATCACATAATCACAATCATACAATCACAGTCATACAATCGAAATCAAAGAATCACAATCATACGATCACAATCATACAATCGCAATCATACAATCACAATCATACAATCACAATCACATAATCACAATCATACAATCACAGTCATACAATCGAAATCAAAGAATCACAATCATACGATCACAATCATACAATCGCAATCATACAATCACAATCATAAAATCACAGTCATATATAAACAATCATACAATCACAATCATACAATCACAATCATACAATCACAATCATACAATCACAATCATACGATCTCAATCATACAATCACAATCATACAATCACAATCTTACAATCACAATCATACAATCACAATCGTACAAAAACAATCATACAATCACAATCATAGAATCACAATCATACAATCACAGTCATACAATCACAATCACACAATCACAATCATACAATCACAATCAGACAATCACAATCATAAAATCACAATCATACAATCACAATTATACAATCACAATCATAAAATCACAGTCATACATAAACAATCATACAATCACAATCATACAATCACAATCATACAATCACAATCATACAATCACAATCATACGATCTCAATCATACAATCACAATCATACAATCACAATCTTACAATCACAATCATACAATCACAATCGTACAAAGACAATCATACAATCACAATCATAGAATCACAATCATACAATCACAGTCATACAATCACAATCATACTATCACAATCATACAATCACAATCATACAATCACAATCATACAATCACAATCACAAAATCACAATCATACAATCACAATCATACAATCACAATCATACAATCACAATCATACAATCACAGTCATACAATCACAGTCATACAATCACAATCATACAATCACAATCATACAATCACAATCATACAATCACAATCATACAATCACAATCATACAATCACAATCATACAATCACAATCATACAATCACAATCATACAATCACAATCATACGATTTCAATCATACAATCACAATCATACAATCACAATCATACAATCACAATCATACAATCACAATCATACAATCACAATCATACAATCACAATCATACAATCACAATCATACAATCACAATCATACGATTTCAATCATACAATCACAATCATACAATCACAATCATACAATCACAATCATACAATCACAATCATACAATCACAATCATACAATCACAATCATACAATCACAATCATACAATCACAATCATACAATCACAATCATACAATCACAATCATACAATCACAATCATACAATCACAATTATACGATCACAATCATACGATCACAATCATACGATCACAATCATACAATCACAATCATACAATCACAATCATACAATCACAATCATACAATCACAATCATACAATCACAAAAATACAATCACAAAAATACAATCACAATCATACAATCACAATCACACAATCACAATCATACAATCACAGTCATACAATCGAAATCAAGGAATCACAATCATACAATCACAATAATACAGTCACAATCATACAATCACAATCATTCAATCACAATCATACAAAAACAATCATACAACCTTAATTATACAAGCACAATCATACAATCACAATAATACAATCACAATCATACGATCACAATCATACAACTACTATCACACAATCACAATCATACAATCACAATCATGCAATCACAATCATACGATCACAATCATACAATCACAATCATACGATCACAATCATAAAATCACAATCATACAATCACAATCATACAATCACAATCATACAACCACAATCATACAATCACAATCACATAATCACAATCATACAATCACAGTCATACAATCGAAATCAAAGAATCACAATCATATGATCACAATCATACAATCGCAATCATACAATCACAATCATACAATCACAATCATACAATCACAATCATAAAATCACAATCATACAATCACAGTCATACAATCGAAATCAAAGAATCACAATCATACGATCACAATCATACAATCGCAATCATACAAAAACAATCATACAACCTTAATTATACAAGCACAATCGTACAATCACAATCATACAATCACAATCATAAAATCACAATCATACAATCACAGTCATACAATCACAATCATACAATCACAATCATACAATCACAATCATACGATTTCAATCATACAATCACAATCATACAATCACAATCATACAATCACAATCATACAATCACAATCATACGATCACAATCATACAATTACTATCATACAATCACAATCATACAATCACGATCATGCAATCACAATCATACGATCACAATCATACAATCACAATCATACGATCACAATCATAAAATCACAATCATACAATCACAATCATACAGTCACAAAAATACAATCACAATCATTCAATCACAATCTCACAATCACAATCATACAATCACAGTCATACAATCGAAATCAAGGAATCACAATCATACAATCACAATAATACAGTCACAATCATACAATCACAATCATACAATCACAATCATACAATCACAATCATACAATCACAATCATACAATCACAATCATACAGTCACAATCATAAAGTCACAATCATAAAATCACAATCATACAATCACAATTATACAATCACAATCATACAATCACAGTCATACATAAACAATCCTACAATCACAATCATACAATCACAATCATACAATCACAATCATACAATCACAATCATACAATCACAATCATACAATCACAATCATACAATCACAATCATACGATCACAATCATACGATCTCAATCATACAATCACAATCATACAATCACAATCTTACAATCACAATCATACAATCACAATCGTACAAAAACAATCATACAATCACAATCATAGAATCACAATCATACAATCACAATCATACAATCACAATCATACAATCACAATCATACAATCACAATCATACAATCACAATCATACAATCACAATCATACAATCACAATCATACAATCACAATCATACAATCACAGTCATACAATCACAATCATACAATCACAATCATACAATCACAATCATACGATTTCAATCATACAATCACAATCATACAATCACAATCATACAATCACAATCATACAATCACAATCATACAATCACAATCATACAATCACAATCATACAATCACAATCATACAATCACAATCATACAATCACAATCATACAATCACAATCATACAATCACAATCATACAATCACAATCATACAATCACAATCATACAATCACAATCATACAATCACAATCATACAAAATCTATCATACAACCTTAATTATACAAGCACAATCGTACAATCACAATCATACAATCACAATCATACGATCACAATCATACAATTACTATCATACAATCATAATCCTACAATCACAATCATGGAATCACAATCATACGATCACAATCATACAATCACAATCATACGATCACAATCATAAAATCACAATCATACAATCACAATCATACAATCACAATCACACAATCACAATCATACAATCACAGTCATACAATCGAAATCAAGGAATCACAATCATACAATCACAATAATACAGTCACAATCATACAATCACAATCATTCAATCACAATCATACAAAAACAATCATACAACCTTAATTATACAAGCACAATCATACAATCACAATCATACAATCACAATCATACGATCACAATCATACAATTACTATCACACAATCACAATCATACAATCACAATCATGCAATCACAATCATACGATCACAATCATACAATCACAATCATACGATCACAATCATAAAATCACAATCATACAATCACAATCATTCAATCACAATCATACAATCACAATCATACAATCACAATCACATAATCACAATCATACAATCACAGTCATACAATCGAAATCAAAGAATCACAATCATACGATCACAATCATACAATCGCAATCATACAATCACAATCATACAATCACAATCATACAATCACAATCATACAATCACAATCATACAATCACAATCACATAATCACAATCATACAATCACAGTCATATAATCGAAATCAAAGAATCACAATCATACGATCACAATCATACAATCGCAATCATACAATCACAATCATACAATCACAATCATACAATCACAATCATACAATCACAATCATACAATCACAATCACATAATCACAATCATACAATCACAGTCATATAATCGAAATCAAAGAATCACAATCATACGATCACAATCATACAATCGCAATCATACAATCACAATCATACAATCACAATCATACAATCACAATCATACAATCACAATCATACAATCACAATCATACAATCACAATCATACAATCACAATCACACAATCACAATCATACAATCACAATCAGACAATCACAATCATAAAATCACAATCATACAATCACAATTATACAATCACAATCATAAAATCACAGTCATACATAAACAATCATAAAATCACAATCATACAATCACAGTCATACAATCACAATCATACAATCACAATCATACAATCACAATCATACGATTTCAATCATACAATCACAATCATAAAATCACAATCATACAATCACAATTATACAATCACAATCATAAAATCACAGTCATACAATCACAATCATACAATCACAATCATACAATCACAATCATACGATTTCAATCATACAATCACAATCATACAATCACAATCATACAATCACAATCATACAATCACAATCATACGATCACAATCATACAATTACTATCATACAATCACAATCATACAATCACGATCATGCAATCACAATCATACGATCACAATCATACAATCACAATCATACGATCACAATCATAAAATCACAATCATACAATCACAATCATACAGTCACAAAAATACAATCACAATCATTCAATCACAATCACACAATCACAATCATACAATCACAGTCATACAATCGAAATCAAGGAATCACAATCATACAATCACAATAATACAGTCACAATCATACAATCACAATCATACAATCACAATCATACAAAAACAATCATACAACCTTTATTATACAAGCACAATCATACAATCACAATCATACAATCACAATCATACGATCACAATCATACAATTACTATCATACAATCACAATCATACAATCACAATCATGCAATCACAATCATACGATCACAATCATACAATCACAATCATACGATCACAATCATAAAATCACAATCATACAATCACAATCATACAATCACAGTCATACAATCGAAATCAAAGAATCACAATCATACGATCACAATCATACAATCGCAATCATACAATCACAATCATACAATCACAATCATACAATCACAATCATACAATCACAATCATACAATCACAATCATACAATCACAATCATACAATCACAATCATACAATCACAATCATACAATCACAATCATACAATCACAATCATACAATCACAATCATACAATCACAATCATACAATCACAATCATACAATCACAATCATACAATCACAATCATACAATCACAATCATACAGTCACAATCATAAAGTCACAATCATAAAATCACAATCATACAATCACAATTATACAATCACAATCATACAATCACAGTCATACATAAACAATCATACAATCACAATCATACAATCACAATCATACAATCACAATCATACAATCACAATCATACAATCACAATCATACAATCACAATCATACGATCACAATCATACGATCACAATCATACGATCACAATCATACGATCACAATCATACGATCACAATCATACGATCTCAATCATACAATCACAATCATACAATCACAATCTTACAATCACAATCATACAATCACAATCGTACAAAAACAATCATACAATCACAATCATAGAATCACAATCATACAATCACAATCATACAATCACAATCATACAATCACAATCATACAATCACAATCATACAATCACAATCATACAATCACAATCATACAATCACAATCATACAATCACAATCATACAATCACAATCATACAATCACAGTCATACAATCACAGTCATACAATCACAATCATACAATCACAATCATACAATCACAATCATACAATCACAATCATACGATTTCAATCATACAATCACAATCATACAATCACAATCATACAATCACAATCATACAATCACAATCATACAATCACAATCATACAATCACAATCATACAATCACAATCATACAATCACAATCATACAATCACAATCATACAATCACAATCATACAATCACAATCATACAATCACAATCATACAATCACAATCATACAATCACAATCATACAAAAACTATCATACAACCTTAATTATACAAGCACAATCGTACAATCACAATCATACAATCACAATCATACGATCACAATCATACAATTACTATCATACAATCATAATCCTACAATCACAATCATGGAATCACAATCATACGATCACAATCATACAATCACAATCATACGATCACAATCATAAAATCACAATCATACAATCACAATCATACAATCACAAAAATACAATCACAATCATACAATCACAATCACACAATCACAATCATACAATCACAGTCATACAATCGAAATCAAGGAATCACAATCATACAATCACAATAATACAGTCACAATCATACAATCACAATCATTCAATCACAATCATACAAAAACAATCATACAACCTTAATTATACAAGCACAATCATACAATCACAATCATACAATCACAATCATACGATCACAATCATACAATTACTATCACACAATCACAATCATACAATCACAATCATGCAATCACAATCATACGATCACAATCACATAATCACAATCATACAATCACAGTCATACAATCGAAATCAAAGAATCACAATCATACGATCACAATCATACAATCGCAATCATACAATCACAATCATACAATCACAATCACATAATCACAATCATACAATCACAGTCATACAATCGAAATCAAAGAATCACAATCATACGATCACAATCATACAATCGCAATCATACAATCACAATCATAAAATCACAGTCATATATAAACAATCATACAATCACAATCATACAATCACAATCATACAATCACAATCATACAATCACAATCATACGATCTCAATCATACAATCACAATCATACAATCACAATCTTACAATCACAATCATACAATCACAATCGTACAAAAACAATCATACAATCACAATCATAGAATCACAATCATACAATCACAGTCATACAATCACAATCACACAATCACAATCATACAATCACAATCAGACAATCACAATCATAAAATCACAATCATACAATCACAATTATACAATCACAATCATAAAATCACAGTCATACATAAACAATCATACAATCACAATCATACAATCACAATCATACAATCACAATCATACAATCACAATCATACGATCTCAATCATACAATCACAATCATACAATCACAATCTTACAATCACAATCATACAATCACAATCGTACAAAAACAATCATACAATCACAATCATAGAATCACAATCATACAATCACAGTCATACAATCACAATCATACTATCACAATCATACAATCACAATCATACAATCACAATCATACAATCACAATCACAAAATCACAATCATACAATCACAATCATACAATCACAATCATACAATCACAATCATACAATCACAGTCATACAATCACAGTCATACAATCACAGTCATACAATCACAATCATACAATCACAATCATACAATCACAATCATACAATCACAATCATACAATCACAATCATACAATCACAATCATACAATCACAATCATACAATCACAATCATACAATCACAATCATACAATCACAATCATACGATTTCAATCATACAATCACAATCATACAATCACAATCATACAATCACAATCATACAATCACAATCATACAATCACAATCATACAATCACAATCATACAATCACAATCATACAATCACAATCATACGATTTCAATCATACAATCACAATCATACAATCACAATCATACAATCACAATCATACAATCACAATCATACAATCACAATCATACAATCACAATCATACAATCACAATCATACAATCACAATCATACAATCACAATCATACAATCACAATCATACAATCACAATTATACGATCACAATCATACGATCACAATCATACGATCACAATCATACAATCACAATCATACAATCACAATCATACAATCACAATCATACAATCACAATCATACAATCACAAAAATACAATCACAAAAATACAATCACAATCATACAATCACAATCACACAATCACAATCATACAATCACAGTCATACAATCGAAATCAAGGAATCACAATCATACAATCACAATAATACAGTCACAATCATACAATCACAATCATTCAATCACAATCATACAAAAACAATCATACAACCTTAATTATACAAGCACAATCATACAATCACAATAATACAATCACAATCATACGATCACAATCATACAACTACTATCACACAATCACAATCATACAATCACAATCATGCAATCACAATCATACGATCACAATCATACAATCACAATCATACGATCACAATCATAAAATCACAATCATACAATCACAATCATACAATCACAATCATACAACCACAATCATACAATCACAATCACATAATCACAATCATACAATCACAGTCATACAATCGAAATCAAAGAATCACAATCATATGATCACAATCATACAATCGCAATCATACAATCACAATCATACAATCACAATCATACAATCACAATCATAAAATCACAATCATACAATCACAGTCATACAATCGAAATCAAAGAATCACAATCATACGATCACAATCATACAATCGCAATCATACAAAAACAATCATACAACCTTAATTATACAAGCACAATCGTACAATCACAATCATACAATCACAATCATAAAATCACAATCATACAATCACAGTCATACAATCACAATCATACAATCACAATCATACAATCACAATCATACGATTTCAATCATACAATCACAATCATACAATCACAATCATACAATCACAATCATACAATCACAATCATACGATCACAATCATACAATTACTATCATACAATCACAATCATACAATCACGATCATGCAATCACAATCATACGATCACAATCATACAATCACAATCATACGATCACAATCATAAAATCACAATCATACAATCACAATCATACAGTCACAAAAATACAATCACAATCATTCAATCACAATCTCACAATCACAATCATACAATCACAGTCATACAATCGAAATCAAGGAATCACAATCATACAATCACAATAATACAGTCACAATCATACAATCACAATCATACAATCACAATCATACAATCACAATCATACAATCACAATCATACAATCACAATCATACAGTCACAATCATAAAGTCACAATCATAAAATCACAATCATACAATCACAATTATACAATCACAATCATACAATCACAGTCATACATAAACAATCCTACAATCACAATCATACAATCACAATCATACAATCACAATCATACAATCACAATCATACAATCACAATCATACAATCACAATCATACAATCACAATCATACGATCACAATCATACGATCTCAATCATACAATCACAATCATACAATCACAATCTTACAATCACAATCATACAATCACAATCGTACAAAAACAATCATACAATCACAATCATAGAATCACAATCATACAATCACAATCATACAATCACAATCATACAATCACAATCATACAATCACAATCATACAATCACAATCATACAATCACAATCATACAATCACAATCATACAATCACAATCATACAATCACAGTCATACAATCACAATCATACAATCACAATCATACAATCACAATCATACGATTTCAATCATACAATCACAATCATACAATCACAATCATACAATCACAATCATACAATCACAATCATACAATCACAATCATACAATCACAATCATACAATCACAATCATACAATCACAATCATACAATCACAATCATACAATCACAATCATACAATCACAATCATACAATCACAATCATACAATCACAATCATACAATCACAATCATACAATCACAATCATACAAAATCTATCATACAACCTTAATTATACAAGCACAATCGTACAATCACAATCATACAATCACAATCATACGATCACAATCATACAATTACTATCATACAATCATAATCCTACAATCACAATCATGGAATCACAATCATACGATCACAATCATACAATCACAATCATACGATCACAATCATAAAATCACAATCATACAATCACAATCATACAATCACAATCACACAATCACAATCATACAATCACAGTCATACAATCGAAATCAAGGAATCACAATCATACAATCACAATAATACAGTCACAATCATACAATCACAATCATTCAATCACAATCATACAAAAACAATCATACAACCTTAATTATACAAGCACAATCATACAATCACAATCATACAATCACAATCATACGATCACAATCATACAATTACTATCACACAATCACAATCATACAATCACAATCATGCAATCACAATCATACGATCACAATCATACAATCACAATCATACGATCACAATCATAAAATCACAATCATACAATCACAATCATTCAATCACAATCATACAATCACAATCATACAATCACAATCACATAATCACAATCATACAATCACAGTCATACAATCGAAATCAAAGAATCACAATCATACGATCACAATCATACAATCGCAATCATACAATCACAATCATACAATCACAATCATACAATCACAATCATACAATCACAATCATACAATCACAATCACATAATCACAATCATACAATCACAGTCATATAATCGAAATCAAAGAATCACAATCATACGATCACAATCATACAATCGCAATCATACAATCACAATCATACAATCACAATCATACAATCACAATCATACAATCACAATCATACAATCACAATCACATAATCACAATCATACAATCACAGTCATATAATCGAAATCAAAGAATCACAATCATACGATCACAATCATACATTCGCAATCATACAATCACAATCATACAATCACAATCATACAATCACAATCATACAATCACAATCATACAATCACAATCATACAATCACAATCACACAATCACAATCATACAATCACAATCAGACAATCACAATCATAAAATCACAATCATACAATCACAATTATACAATCACAATCATAAAATCACAGTCATACATAAACAATCATACAATCACAATCATACAATCACAATCATACAATCACAATCATACAATCACAATCATACGATCTCAATCATACAATCACAATCATACAATCACAATCTTACAATCACAATCATACAATCACAATCGTACAAAAACAATCATACAATCACAATCATAGAATCACAATCATACAATCACAATCATACAATCACAATCATACAATCACAATCATACAATCACAATCATACAATCACAATCATACGATCTCAATCATACAATCACAATCATACAATCACAATCTTACAATCACAATCATACAATCACAATCGTACAAAAACAATCATACAACCTTAATTATACAACCACAATCATACGATCACAATCATGCAATCACAATCATACAATCACAATCATACAATCACAATCATACAATCACAATCACACAATCACAATCAGACAATCACAATCGTACAATCATAATCATACAATCACAATCAAACAATCAGAACCATACAATCACTATCATACAATCACAATCATACAATCACAATCATACAATCACAATCATACAATCACAATCATACAATCACAATCATACAATCACAATCTTACAATCACAATCATACAATCACAATCGTACAAAAACAATCATACAACCTTAATTATACAACCACAATCATACGATCACAATCATGCAATCACAATCATACAATCACATTCATACAATCACAATCATGCAATCACAATCATACAATCACAATCATACAATCACAATCATACAATCACACTCATACAATCAAAACCATACAATCACAATCATACAATCACTATCATACAATCACAATCATACAATTACAATCATACAATCACAATCACAAAATCACAATCATACAATCACAATCATAGAATCACAATCATACAATCACAATCATACAATCACAATCATACAATCACAATCATACAATCACAATCATACAATCACAATCATACAATCACAATCATACGATCTCAATCACACAATCACAATCGTACAATCACAATCACAAAATCACAATCATACAATCACAATCATACAATCACAATCATACAATCACAATCATACAATCACAATCATACAATCACAATCATACAATCACAATCATACAATCACAATCATACAATCACAATCATACAATCACAACCATACCATCACAATCATACAATCACAATCATACAATCACAATCATACGATCACAATCATACGATCTCAATCATACAATCACAATCATACAATCACAATCATACATTCACAATCATACAATCACAATCAAACAATCAGAATAATACAATCACAATCATACAATCACAATCATACAATCGCAGTCATACAATTACAATCATACAATCACAATCATACAATCACAATCATACAATCACAATCATACAAGCACAATCACACCATCACTATCACACAATCACAATCATACAACCACAATCATACGATCACAATCATACCATCATAATCATACAATCACAATCATACAATCACAGTCATACAATCACAATCATACAATCACAATCATACAATCACAATCATACGATCTCAATCATACAATCACAATCATACAATCACAATCATACAATCACAATCATACAATCACAATCATACAAAAACAATCATACAACCTTAATTATACAACCACAATCATACAATCACAGTCATACATTCACAATCATACAATCACAATCAAACAATCAGAATAATACAATCACAATCATACAATCACAATCATACAATCACAGTCATACAATTGCAATCATACAATCACAATCATACAATCACAATCATACAATCACAATCATACAATCACAATCACACAATCACTATCACACAATCACAATCATACAACATCAATCATACGATCACAATCATACGATCACAATCATACAATTATTATCACACAATCACAATCATACGGTCTCAATCATACAATCACAATCATACAATCACAATCATACAATCACAATCATACAATCACAATCATACGATCTCAATCATACAATCACAATCATACAATCACAATCATACAATCACAGTCATACAATCACATTCATACAATCACAATCATACTATCACAATCATACAATCACAATCATACAATCACAATCATACAATCACAATCACAAAATCACAATCATACAATCACAATCGTACAATCACAATCATACAATCACAATCATAAAATCACAATCATACAATCACAGTCATACAATCACAATCATACAATCACAATCATACAATCACAATCATACGATTTCAATCATACAATCACAATCATACAATCACAATCATACAATCACAATCATACAATCACAATCATACAATCACAATCATACAATCACAATCACACAATCACAATCATACAATCACAGTCATACAATCGAAATCAAGGAATCACAATCATACACTCACAATAATACAGTCACAATCATACAATCACAATCATACAATCACAATCATACAAAAACAATCATACAACCTTTATTATACAAGCACAATCATACGATCACAATCATACAATCGCAATCATACAATCACAATCATACAATCACAATCATACAATCACAATCATACAATCACAATCATACAATCACAATCATACAATCACAATCATACAATCAGAATCATACAATCACAATCATACAATCACAGTCATACAATCACAATCATACAATCACAATCATACAATCACAATCATACAATCACAATCATACAATCACAATCATACAATCACAATCATACAATCACAATCATACAATCACAATCATAAAATCACAATCATAAAATCACAATCATACAATCACAATTATACAATCACAATCATACAATCACAGTCATACATAAACAATCATACAATCACAATCATACAATCACAATCATACAATCACAATCATACAATCACAATCATACAATCACAATCATACAATCACAATCATACAATCACAATCATACAATCACAATCATACGATCTCAATCATACAATCACAATCATACAATCACAATCTTACAATCACAATCATACAATCACAATCGTACAAAAACAATCATACAATCACAATCATAGAATCACAATCATACAATCACAATCATACAATCACAATCATACAATCACAATCATACAATCACAATCATACAATCACAATCATACAATCACAATCATACAATCACAATCATACAATCACAATCATACAATCACAGTCATACAATCACAATCATACAATCACAATCATACAATCACAATCATACGATTTCAATCATACAATCACAATCATACAATCACAATCATACAATCACAATCATACAATCACAATCATACAATCACAATCATACAATCACAATCATACAATCACAATCATACAATCACAATCATACAATCACAATCATACAATCACAATCATACAATCACAATCATACAATCACAATCATACAATCACAATCATACAATCACAATCATACAAAAACTATCATACAACATTAATTATACAAGCACAATCGTACAATCACAATCATACAATCACAATCATACGATCACAATCATACAATTACTATCATACAATCATAATCATACAATCACAATCATGGAATCACAATCATACGATCACAATCATACAATCACAATCATACGATCACAATCATAAAATCACAATCATACAATCACAATCATACAATCACAAAAATACAATCACAATCATACAATCACAATCACACAATCACAATCATACAATCACAGTCATACAATCGAAATCAAGGAATCACAATCATACAATCACAATAATACAGTCACAATCATACAATCACAATCATTCAATCACAATCATACAAAAACAATCATACAACCTTAATTATACAAGCACAATCATACAATCACAATCATACAGTCACAATCATACGATCACAATCATACAGTTACTATCACACAATCACAATCATACAATCACAATCATGCAATCACAATCATACGATCACAATCATACAATCACAATCATACGATCACAATCATAAAATCACAATCATACAATCACAATCATTCAATCACAATCATACAATCACAATCATACAATCACAATCACATAATCACAATCATACAATCACAGTCATACAATCGAAATCAAAGAATCACAATCATACGATCACAATCATACAATCGCAATCATACAATCACAATCATACAATCACAATCATACAATCACAATCATACAATCACAATCATACGATCACAATCATAAAATCACAATCATACAATCACAATCATACAATCACAATCATACAATCACAATCATACAATCAAAATCACATAATCACAATCATACAATCACAGTCATATAATCGAAATCAAAGAATCACAATCATACGATCACAATCATACAATCGCAATCATACAATCACAATCATGCAATCACAATCATACAATCACAATCATGCAATCACAATCATACAATCACAATCATACAATCACAATCACACAATCACAATCATACAATCACAATCAGACAATCACAATCATAAAATCACAATCATACAATCACAATTATACAATCACAATCATAAAATCACAGTCATACATAAACAATCATACAATCACAATCATACAATCACAATCATACAATCACAATCATACAATCACAATCATACAATCACAATCATACGATCTCAATCATACAATCACAATCATACAATCACAATCTTACAATCACAATCATACAATCACAATCGTACAAAAACAATCATACAATCACAATCATAGAATCACAATCATACAATCACAATCATACAATCACAATCATACAATCACAATCATACAATCACAATCATACAATCACAATCATACAATCACAATCATACGATCTCAATCATACAATCACAATCATACAATCACAATCTTACAATCACAATCATACAATCACAATCGTACAAAAACAATCATACAACCTTAATTATACAACCACAATCATACGATCACAATCATGCAACCACAATCATACAATCACAATCATACAATCACAATCATACAATCACAATCACACAATCACAATCAGACAATCACAATCGTACAATCACAATCATACAATCACAATCAAACAATCAGAACCATACAATCACTATCATACAATCACAATCATACAATCACAATCATACAATCACAATCATACAATCACAATCATACAATCACAATCTTACAATCACAATCATACAATCACAATCATACAATCACAATCATACGATCACAATCATAAAATCACAATCATACAATCACAATCTTACAATCACAATCATACAATCACAATCGTACAAAAACAATCATACAATCACAATCATAGAATCACAATCATACAATCACAATCATACAATCACAATCATACAATCACAATCATACAATCACAATCATACAATCACAATTATACTATCACAATCATACAAAAACAATCATACAACCTTAATTATACAACCACAATCATACGATCACAATCGTACAATCACAATCATACAATCACAATCAAACAATCAGAATCATACAATCACAATCATACAATCACAATCATACAATCACAATCATACAATCACAATCATACAATCACAATCACAAAATCACAATCATACAATCACAGTCATACAATCACAACCATACAATCACAATCATACGATCTCAATCATACAATCACAATCATACAATCACAATCATACAATCACAATCATACAATCACAATCATACAATCACAATCATACAAAAACAATCATACAACCTTAATTATACAACCACAATCATACGATCACAATCATACAATCACAATCATACGATCACAATCATACAATTACTATCATACAATCATAATCATACAATCACAATCATGGAATCACAATCATACGATCACAATCATACAATCACAATCATACAATCACAATAATACAGTCACAATCATACAATCACAATCATTCAATCACAATCATACAAAAACAATCATACAACCTTAATTATACAAGCACAATCATACAATCACAATCATACAATCACAATCATACGATCACAATCATACAATTACTATCACACAATCACAATCATACAACCACAATCATGCAATCACAATCATACGATCACAATCATACAATCACAATCATACGATCACAATCATAAAATCACAATCATACAATCACAATCATTCAATCACAATCATACAATCACAATCATACAATCACAATCACATAATCACAATCACACAATCACAGTCATACAATCGAAATCAAAGAATCACAATCATACGATCACAATCATACAATCGCAATCATACAATCACAATCATACAATCACAATCATACAATCACAATCATACAATCACAATCATACAATCACAATCATACAATCACAATCACACAATCACAATCATACAATCACAATCAGACAATCACAATCATACAATCACAATCATACAATCACAATCATACAATCACAATCATACAATCACAATCATACAATCACAATCATACAGTCACAATCATACAATCACAATCACACAATCACTATCACACAATCACAATCATACAACCACAATCATACGATCACAATCATACGATCACAATCGTACGATCACGATCATACGATCACAATCATACAATTACTATCACACAATCACAATCATACGATCTCAATCATACAATCACAATCATACAATCACAATCGTACAATCACAATCATACAATCACAATTATACTATCACAATCATACAAAAACAATCATACAACCTTAATTATACAACCACAATCATACGATCACAATCGTACAATCACAATCATACAATCACAATCAGACAATCACAATCATAAAATCACAATCATACAATCACAATTATACAATCACAATCATAAAATCACAGTCATATATAAACAATCATACAATCACAATCATACAATCACAATCATACAATCACAATCATACAATCACAATCATACGATCTCAATCATACAATCACAATCATACAATCACAATCTTACAATCACAATCATACAATCACAATCGTACAAAAACAATCATACAATCACAATCATAGAATCACAATCATACAATCACAGTCATACAATCACAATCACACAATCACAATCATACAATCACAATCAGACAATCACAATCATAAAATCACAATCATACAATCACAATTATACAATCACAATCATAAAATCACAGTCATACATAAACAATCATACAATCACAATCATACAATCACAATCATACAATCACAATCATACAATCACAATCATACGATCTCAATCATACAATCACAATCATACAATCACAATCTTACAATCACAATCATACAATCACAATCGTACAAAAACAATCATACAATCACAATCATAGAATCACAATCATACAATCACAGTCATACAATCACAATCATACTATCACAATCATACAATCACAATCATACAATCACAATCATACAATCACAATCATACAATCACAATCACAAAATCACAATCATACAATCACAATCATACAATCACAATCATACAATCACAATCATACAATCACAGTCATACAATCACAGTCATACAATCACAATCATACAATCACAATCATACAATCACAATCATACAATCACAATCATACGATTTCAATCATACAATCACAATCATACAATCACAATCATACAATCACAATCATACAATCACAATCATACAATCACAATCATACAATCACAATCATACGATTTCAATCATACAATCACAATCATACAATCACAATCATACAATCACAATCATACAATCACAGTCATACAATCGAAATCAAGGAATCACAATCATACAATCACAATAATACAGTCACAATCATACAATCACAATCATTCAATCACAATCATACAAAAACAATCATACAACCTTAATTATACAAGCACAATCATACAATCACAATAATACAATCACAATCATACGATCACAATCATACAACTACTATCACACAATCACAATCATACAATCACAATCATGCAATCACAATCATACGATCACAATCATACAATCACAATCATACGATCACAATCATAAAATCACAATCATACAATCACAATCATACAATCACAATCATACAACCACAATCATACAATCACAATCACATAATCACAATCATACAATCACAGTCATATAATCGAAATCAAAGAATCACAATCATACGATCACAATCATACAATCGCAATCATACAATCACAATCATACAATCACAATCATACAATCACAATCATACAATCACAATCATACAATCACAATCATACAATCACAATCACGCAATCACAATCATACAATCACAATCAGACAATCACAATCATAAAATCACAATCATACAATCACAATTATACAATCACAATCATAAAATCACAGTCATACATAAACAATCATACAATCACAATCATACAATCACAATCATACAATCACAATCATACAATCACAATCATACAATCACAATCATACGATCTCAATCATACAATCACAATCATACAATCACAATCTTACAATCACAATCATACAATCACAATCGTACAAAAACAATCATACAATCACAATCATACAATCACAATCATACAATCACAGTCATACAATCACAATCATACTATCACAATCATACAATCACAATCATACAATCACAATCATACAATCACAATCACAAAATCACAATCATACAATCACAATCATACAATCACAATCATACAATCACAATCATACAATCAGATTCATACAATCACAGTGATACAATCACAATCATTCAATCACAATCATACAAAAACAATCATACAACCTTAATTATACAAGCACAATCATACAATCACAATAATACAATCACAATCATACGATCACAATTATACAACTACTATCACACAATCACAATCATACAATCACAATCATGCAATCACAATCATACGATCACAATCATACAATCACAATCATACGATCACAATCATAAAATCACAATCATACAATCACAATCATACAATCACAATCATACAACCACAATCATACAATCACAATCACATAATCACAATCATACAATCACAGTCATACAATCGAAATCAAAGAATCACAATCATACGATCACAATCATACAATCGCAATCATACAATCACAATCATACAATCATAATCATACAATCACAATCATGGAATCACAATCATACGATCACAATCATACAATCACAATCATACGATCACAATCATAAAATCACAATCATACAATCACAATCATACAATCACAAAAATACAATCACAATCATACAATCACAATCACACAATCACAATCATACAATCACAGTCATACAATCGAAATCAAGGAGTCACAATCATACAATCACAATAATACAGTCACAATCATACAATCACAATCATTCAATCACAATCATACAAAAACAATCATACAACCTTAATTATACAAGCACAATCATACAATCACAATCATACAATCACAATCATACGATCACAATCATACAATTACTATCACACAATCACAATCATACAATCACAATCATGCAATCGCAATCATACGATCACAATCATACAATCACAATCATACGATCACAATCATAAAATCACAATCATACAATCACAATCATACAATCACAATCATACAATCACAATCATACAATCACAATCATACAATCACAATCATACAATCACAGTCATACAATCGCAATCAAAGAATCACAATCATACGATCACAATCATACAATCGCAATCATACAATCACAATCATACAATCACAATCAAACAATCAGAATCATACAATCACAATCATACAATCACAATCATACAATCACAATCACAAAATCACAATCATACAATCACAGTCATACAATCGAAATCAAGGAATCACAATCATACAATCACAATAATACAGTCACAATCATACAATCACCATCATACAATCACAATCATACAAAAACAATCATACAACCTTAATTGTCCAAGCACAATCATACAATCACAATTATACAATCACAGTCATACAATCGAAATCAAGGAATCACAATCATACAATCACAATAATACAGTCACAATCATACAATCACAATCATACAAAAACAATCATACAACCTTAATTATACAACCACAATCATACGATCACAATCATACAATCACAATCGTACAATCACAATCATACAATCACAATCAAACAATCAGAATCATACAATTACAATCATACAATCACAATTATACAATCACAATCATACAAAAACAATCATACAACCTTAATTATACAAGCACAATCATACAATCACAATCATACAATCACAATCATACGATCACAATCATACAACTACTATCACACAATCACAATCATACAATCACAATCATGCAATCACAATCATACGATCACAATCATACAATCACAATCATACGATCACAATCATAAAATCACAATCATACAATCACAATCATACAATCACAATCATACAACCACAATCATACAATCACAATCACATAATCACAATCATACAATCACAGTCATATAATCGAAATCAAAGAATCACAATCATACGATCACAATCATACAATCGCAATCATACAATCACAATCATACAATCACAATCATACAATCACAATCATACAATCACAATCATACAATCACAATCACGCAATCACAATCATACAATCACAATCAGACAATCACAATCATAAAATCACAATCATACAATCACAATTATACAATCACAATCATAAAATCACAGTCATACATAAACAATCATACAATCACAATCATACAATCACAATCATACAATCACAATCATACAATCACAATCATACAATCACAATCATACGATCTCAATCATACAATCACAATCATACAATCACAATCTTACAATCACAATCATACAATCACAATCGTACAAAAACAATCATACAATCACAATCATACAATCACAATCATACAATCACAGTCATACAATCACAATCATACTATCACAATCATACAATCACAATCATACAATCACAATCATACAATCACAATCACAAAATCACAATCATACAATCACAATCATACAATCACAATCATACAATCACAATCATACAATCAGAATCATACAATCACAGTGATACAATCACAATCATTCAATCACAATCATACAAAAACAATCATACAACCTTAATTATACAAGCACAATCATACAATCACAATAATACAATCACAATCATACGATCACAATCATACAACTACTATCACACAATCACAATCATACAATCACAATCATGCAATCACAATCATACGATCACAATCATACAATCACAATCATACGATCACAATCATAAAATCACAATCATACAATCACAATCATACAATCACAATCATACAACCACAATCATACAATCACAATCACATAATCACAATCATACAATCACAGTCATACAATCGAAATCAAAGAATCACAATCATACGATCACAATCATACAATCGCAATCATACAATCACAATCATACAATCATAATCATACAATCACAATCATGGAATCACAATCATACGATCACAATCATACAATCACAATCATACGATCACAATCATAAAATCACAATCATACAATCACAATCATACAATCACAAAAATACAATCACAATCATACAATCACAATCACACAATCACAATCATACAATCACAGTCATACAATCGAAATCAAGGAGTCACAATCATACAATCACAATAATACAGTCACAATCATACAATCACAATCATTCAATCACAATCATACAAAAACAATCATACAACCTTAATTATACAAGCACAATCATACAATCACAATCATACAATCACAATCATACGATCACAATCATACAATTACTATCACACAATCACAATCATACAATCACAATCATGCAATCGCAATCATACGATCACAATCATACAATCACAATCATACGATCACAATCATAAAATCACAATCATACAATCACAATCATACAATCACAATCATACAATCACAATCATACAATCACAATCATACAATCACAATCATACAATCACAGTCATACAATCGCAATCAAAGAATCACAATCATACGATCACAATCATACAATCGCAATCATACAATCACAATCATACAATCACAATCAAACAATCAGAATCATACAATCACAATCATACAATCACAATCATACAATCACAATCACAAAATCACAATCATACAATCACAGTCATACAATCGAAATCAAGGAATCACAATCATACAATCACAATAATACAGTCACAATCATACAATCACCATCATACAATCACAATCATACAAAAACAATCATACAACCTTAATTGTCCAAGCACAATCATACAATCACAATTATACAATCACAGTCATACAATCGAAATCAAGGAATCACAATCATACAATCACAATAATACAGTCACAATCATACAATCACAATCATACAAAAACAATCATACAACCTTAATTATACAACCACAATCATACGATCACAATCATACAATCACAATCGTACAATCACAATCATACAATCACAATCAAACAATCAGAATCATACAATTACAATCATACAATCACAATTATACAATCACAATCATACAAAAACAATCATACAACCTTAATTATACAAGCACAATCATACAATCACAATCATACAATCACAATCATACGATCACAATCATACAATCACAATCATAAAATCACAATCATACAATCACAATCATACAATCACAATCAAACAATCAGAATAATACAATCACAATCATACAATCACAATCATACAATCACAGTCATACAATTACAATCATACAATCACAATCATACAATCACAATCATACAATCACAATCACACAATCACTATCACACAATCACAATCATACAACCACAATCATACGATCACAATCATACGATCACAATCATACGATCACAATCATACGATCACAATCATACAATTACTATCACACAATCACAAGTATACGATCTCGATCATATAATCACAATCATACAATCACAATCATACAATCACAATCATACAATCACAATCATACGATCTCAATCATACAATCACAATCATACAATCACAATCATACAATCACAATCATACAATCACAATCATACAATCACAATCATACAATCACAATAATACAGTCACAATCATACAATCACAATCATACAAAAACAATCATACAACCTTAATTATACAAGCACAACCATACAATCACAATCATATAATCACAATCATACGATCACAATCATGCAATTACTATCATACAATCACAATCATACAATCACAATCATGCGATCACAATCATACGATCACAATCATACAATCACAATCATACGATCACAATCATAAAATCACAATCATACAATCACAATCATACAATCACAATCATACAATCACAATCACATAATCACAATCATACAATCACAGTCATATAATCGAAATCAAAGAATCACAATCATACGATCACAATCATACAATCGCAATCATACAATCACAATCATACAATCACAATCATACAATCACAATCATACAATCACAATCATACAATCACAATCATACAATCACAATCACACAATCACAATCATACAATCACAATCAGACAATCACAATCATAAAATCACAATCATACAATCACAATCATACGATCACAATCATACAATCACAATCATACGATCACAATCATAAAATCACAATCATACAATCACAATCATACAATCACAAAAATACAATCACAATCATACAATCACAGTCATACAATCACAATCATACAATCACAACCACAAAATCACAATCATACAATCACAATCATACAATCACAATCATACAATCACAATCATACAATCACAATCATACAATCACAGTCATACAATCACAATCATACAATCACAATCATACAATCACAATCATAAAATCACAATCATACAATCACAATCATA
Organism: Megachile rotundata; assembly: GCF_050947335.1. Taxonomy (NCBI): domain Eukaryota; kingdom Metazoa; phylum Arthropoda; class Insecta; order Hymenoptera; family Megachilidae; genus Megachile; species Megachile rotundata. The sequence continues at coordinate 263,934 of NW_027473394.1, forward strand.
CAATCACAATCATACAATCACAATCATACAATCACAATCATACAATCACAATCATACGATCTCAATCATACAATCACAATCATACAATCACAATCTTACAATCGCAATCATACAATCACAATCGTACAAAAACAATCATACAATCACAATCATAGAATCACAATCATACAATCACAGTCATACAATCACAATCATACTATCACAATCATACAATCACAATCATACAATCACAATCATACAATCACAACCACAAAATCACAATCATACAATCACAATCATACAATCACAATCATACAATCACAATCATACAATCACAATCATACAATCACAGTCATACAATCACAATCATACAATCACAATCATACAATCACAATCATACGATTTCAATCATACAATCACAATCATACAATCACAATCATACAATCACAATCATACAATCACAATCATACAATCACAATCATACAATCACAATCATACAATCACAATCATACAATCACAATCATACAATCACAATCATACAATTACAATCATACAAAAACAATCATACAACCTTAATTATACAAGCACAATCGTACAATCACAATCATACAATCACAATCATACGATCACAATCATACAATTACTATCATACAATCATAATCATACAATCACAATCATGGAATCACAATCATACGATCACAATCATACAATCACAAACATACGATCACAATCATAAAATCACAATCATACAATCACAATCATACAATCACAAAAATACAATCACAATCATACAATCACAATCACACAATCACAATCATACAATCACAGTCATACAATCGAAATCAAGGAATCACAATCATACAATCACAATAATACAGTCACAATCATACAATCACAATCATTCAATCACAATCATACAAAAACAATCATACAACCTTAATTATACAAGCACAATCATACAATCACAATCATACAATCACAATCATACAATCACAATCATACGATCACAATCATACAATTACTATCACACAATGACAATCATACAATCACAATCATGCAATCACAATCATACGATCACAATCATACAATCACAATCATACGATCACAATCATAAAATCACAATCATACAATCACAATCATACAATCACAATCATACAATCACAATCATACAATCACAATCACATAATCACAATCATACAATCACAGTCATACAATCGCAATCAAAGAATCACAATCATACGATCACAATCATACAATCGCAATCATACAATCACAATCATACAATCACAATCATACAATCACAATCATACAATCACAATCATACAATCACAATCATACAATCACAATCACATAATCACAATCATACAATCACAGTCATATAATCGAAATCAAAGAATCACAATCATACGATCACAATCATACAATCGCAATCATACAATCACAATCATACAATCACAATCATACAATCACAATCATACAATCACAATCATACAATCACAATCATACAATCACAATCACACAATCACAATCATACAATCACAATCAGACAATCACAATCATAAAATCACAATCATACAATCACAATTATACAATCACAATCATAAAATCACAGTCATACATAAACAATCATACAATCACAATCATACAATCACAATCATACAATCACAATCATACAATCACAATCATACGATCTCAATCATACAATCACAATCATACAATCACAATCATACAATCACAATTATACAATCACAATCATAAAATCACAGTCATACATAAACAATCATACAATCACAATCATACAATCACAATCATACAATCACAATCATACAATCACAATCATACAATCACAATCATACGATCTCAATCATACAATCACAATCATACAATCACAATCTTACAATCACAATCATACAATCACAATCGTACAAAAACAATCATACAATCACAATCATAGAATCACAATCATACAATCACAGTCATACAATCACAATCATACTATCACAATCATACAATCACAATCATACAATCACAATCATACAATCACAATCACAAAATCACAATCATACAATCACAATCATACAATCACAATCATACAATCACAATCAAACAATCACAATCATACAATAACAATCATACAATCACAATCATACAATCACAATTATACAATCACAATCATACAATCACAATCATACAATAACAATCATACAATCACAATCATACAATCACAGTCATACAATCACAATCATACAATCACAATCATACAGTCACAATCATACAATCACAATCATACAATCACAATCATACAATTACAATCATACAATCACAATCATACAATCACAATCATACGATTTCAATCATACAATCACAATCATACAACCACAATCATACAGTCACAATCACACAATCACTATCACACAATCACAATCATACAACCACAATCATACGATCACAATCATACGATCACAAGCATACGATCACAATCGTACGATCACAATCATACGATCACAATCATACAATTACTATCACACAATTCACAATCATACGATCTCAATCATACAATCACAATCATACAATCACAATCATACAATCACAATCATACAATCACAATCATACAAAAACAATCATACAACCTTAATTATACAACCACAATCATACGATCACAATCATACAATCACAATCATACAATCACAATCATACAATCACAATCAAACAATCAGAATCATACAATCACAATCATACAATCACAATCATACAATCACAATCACAAAATCACAATCATACAATCACAGTCATACAATCGAAATCAAGGAATCACAATCATACAATCACAATAATACAGTCACAATCATACAATCACCATCATACAATCACAATCATACAAAAACAATCATACAACCTTAATTGTCCAAGCACAATCATACAATCACAATTATACAATCACAGTCATACAATCGAAATCAAGGAATCACAATCATACAATCACAATAATACAGTCACAATCATACAATCACAATCATACAAAAACAATCATACAACCTTAATTATACAACCACAATCATACGATCACAATCATACAATCACAATCATACAATCACAATCATACAATCACAATCAAACAATCAGAATCATACAATCACAATCATACAATCACAATTATACAATCACAATCATACAAAAACAATCATACAACCTTAATTATACAAGCACAATCATACAATCACAATCATACAATCACAATCATACGATCTCAATCATACAATCACAATCATACAATCACAATCATGCAATCACAATCATACGATCACAATCATACAATCACAATCATACGATCACAATCATAAAATCACAATCATACAATCACAATCATTCAATCACAATCATACAATCACAATCATACAATCACAATCATACAATCACAATCACATAATCACAATCATACAATCACAGTCATACAATCGAAATCAAAGAATCACAATCATACGATCACAATCATACAATCGCAATCATACAATCACAATCATACAATCACAATCATACAATCACAATCATAGAATCACAATCATACGATCATAATCATAAAATCACAATCATACAATCACAATCATACAATCACAATCATACAATCACAATCATACAATCACAATCATACAATCACAATCATACAATCACAATCATACGATCTCAATCATACAATCACAATCATACAATCACAATCTTACAATCACAATCATACAATCACAATCGTACAAAAACAATCATACAATCACAATCATAGAATCACAATCATACAATCACAGTCATACAATCACAATCACACAATCACAATCATACAATCACAATCAGACAATCACAATCATAAAATCACAATCATACAATCACAATTATACAATCACAATCATAAAATCACAGTCATACATAAACAATCATACAATCACAATCATACAATCACAATCATACAATCACAATCATACGATCTCAATCATACAATCACAATCATACAATCACAATCTTACAATCACAATCATACAATCACAATCGTACAAAAACAATCATACAATCACAATCATAGAATCACAATCATACAATCACAGTCATACAATCACAATCATACTATCACAATCATACGATTTCAATCATACAATCACAATCATACAATCACAATCATACAATCACAATCATACAATCACAATCATACAATCACAATCATACAATCACAATCATACGATTTCAATCATACAATCACAATCATACAATCACAATCATACAATCACAATCATACAATCACAATCATACAATCACAATCATACAATCACAATCATACAATCACAATCATACAATCACAATCATACAATCACAATCATACAATCACAATCATACAATCACAATCATACAATCACAATCATACAATCACAATCATACGATCACAATCATACGATCACAATCATACAATCACAATCATACAATCACAATCATACAATCACAATCATACAATCACAATCATACAATCACAAAAATACAATCACAATCATACAATCACAATCACACAATCACAATCATACAATCACAGTCATACAATCGAAATCAAGGAATCACAATCATACAATCACAATAATACAGTCACAATCATACAATCACAATCATTCAATCACAATCATACAAAAACAATCATACAACCTTAATTATACAAGCACAATCATACAATCACAATAATACAATCACAATCATACGATCACAATCATACAACTACTATCACACAATCACAATCATACAATCACAATCATGCAATCACAATCATACGATCACAATCATACAATCACAATCATACGATCACAATCATAAAATCACAATCATACAATCACAATCATACAATCACAATCATACAACCACAATCATACAATCACAATCACATAATCACAATCATACAATCACAGTCATACAATCGAAATCAAAGAATCACAATCATATGATCACAATCATACAATCGCAATCATACAATCACAACCATACAATCACAATCATACAATCACAATCATACAATCACAATCATACAATCACAATCATACAATCACAATCATACAATCACAATCATACAATCACAATCATACAATCACAATCATACAATCACAATCATACAATCACAATCATACAATCACAATCATACAATCACAATCATACAATCACAATCATACAATCACAATCATAAAATCACAATCATACAATCACAGTCATACAATCGAAATCAAAGAATCACAATCATACGATCACAATCATACAATCGCAATCATACAATCACAATCATACAATCATAATCATACAGTCACAATCATACAATCACAATCATTCAATCACAATCATACAAAAACAATCATACAACCTTAATTATACAAGCACAATCATACAATCACAATAATACGATCACAATCATACGATCACAATCATACAACTACTATCACACAATCACAATCATACAATCACAATCATGCAATCACAATCATACGATCACAATCATACAATCACAATCATACGATCACAATCATAAAATCACAATCATACAATCACAATCATACAATCACAATCATACAACCACAATCATACAATCACAATCACATAATCACAATCATACAATCACAGTCATACAATCGAAATCAAAGAATCACAATCATACGATCACAATCATACAATCGCAATCATACAATCACAATCATACAATCATAATCATACAATCACAATCATGGAATCACAATCATACGATCACAATCATACAATCACAATCATACGATCACAATCATAAAATCACAATCATACAATCACAATCATACAATCACAAAAATACAATCACAATCATACAATCACAATCACACAATCACAATCATACAATCACAGTCATACAATCGAAATCAAGGAGTCACAATCATACAATCACAATAATACAGTCACAATCATACAATCACAATCATTCAATCACAATCATACAAAAACAATCATACAACCTTAATTATACAAGCACAATCATACAATCACAATCATACAATCACAATCATACGATCACAATCATACAATTACTATCACACAATCACAATCATACAATCACAATCATGCAATCGCAATCATACGATCACAATCATACAATCACAATCATACGATCACAATCATAAAATCACAATCATACAATCACAATCATACAATCACAATCATACAATCACAATCATACAATCACAATCATACAATCACAATCATACAATCACAGTCATACAATCGCAATCAAAGAATCACAATCATACGATCACAATCATACAATCGCAATCATACAATCACAATCATACAATCACAATCATACAATCACAATCATACAATCACAATCATACAATCACAATCACATAATCACAATCATACAATCACAGTCATATAAACGAAATCAAAGAATCACAATCATACGATCACAATCATACAATCGCAATCATACAATCACAATCATACAATCACAATCATACAATCACAATCATACAATCACAATCATACAATCACAATCATACAATCACAATCACACAATCACAATCATACAATCACAATCAGACAATCACAATCATAAAATCACAATCATACAATCACAATTATACAATCACAATCATAAAATCACAGTCATACATAAACAATCATACAATCACAATCATACAATCACAATCATACAATCACAATCATACAATCACAATCATACAATCACAATCATACGATCTCAATCATACAATCACAATCATACAATCACAATCTTACAATCACAATCATACAATCACAATCGTACAAAAACAATCATACAATCACAATCATAGAATCACAATCATACAATCACAGTCATACAATCACAATCATACTATCACAATCATACAATCACAATCATACAATCACAATCATACAATCACAATCACAAAATCACAATCATACAATCACAATCATACAATCACAATCAAACAATCACAATCATACAATAACAATCATACAATCACAATCATACAATCACAATTATACAATCACAATCAAACAATCACAATCATACAATCATAATCATACAATCACAATCATACAATCACAATCATACAATCACAATCATACAATCACAATCATACAGTCACAATGATGCAATCACAATCATACAATCACAATCATACAATTACAATCATACAATCACAATCATACAATCACAATCATACGATTTCAATCATACAATCACAATCATACAACCACAATCATACAGTCACAATCACACAATCACTATCACACAATCACAATCATACAACCACAATCATACGATCACAATCATACGATCACAAGCATACGATCACAATCGTACGATCACAATCATACGATCACAATCATACAATTACTATCACACAATCACAATCATACGATCTCAATCATACAATCACAATCATACAATCACAATCATACAATCACAATCATACAATCACAATCATACAATCACAATCATACAATCACAATCATACAAAAACAATCATACAACCTTAATTATACAACCACAATCATACGATCACAATCATACAATCACAATCATATAATCACAATCATACAATCACAATCAAACAATCAGAATCATACAATCACAATCATACAATCACAATCATACAATCACAATCACAAAATCACAATCATACAATCACAGTCATACAATCGAAATCAAGGAATCACAATCATACAATCACAATAATACAGTCACAATCATACAATCACCATCATACAATCACAATCATACAAAAACAATCATACAACCTTAATTGTCCAAGCACAATCATACAATCACAATTATACAATCACAGTCATACAATCGAAATCAAGGAATCACAATCATACAATCACAATAATACAGTCACAATCATACAATCACAATCATACAAAAACAATCATACAACCTTAATTATACAACCACAATCATACGATCACAATCATACAATCACAATCATACAATCACAATCATACAATCACAATCAAACAATCAGAATCATACAATCACAATCATACAATCACAATTATACAATCACAATCATACAAAAACAATCATACAACCTTAATTATACAAGCACAATCATACAATCACAATCATACAATCACAATCATACGATCACAATCATACAATCACAATCATAAAATCACAATCATACAATCACAATCATACAATCACAATCAAACAATCAGAATAATACAATCACAATCATACAATCACAATCATACAATCACAGTCATACAATTACAATCATACAATCACAATCATACAATCACAATCATACAATCACAATCACACAATCACTATCACACAATCACAATCATACAACCACAATCATACGATCACAATCATACGATCACAATCATACGATCACAATCATACAATTACTATCACACAATCACAAGTATACGATCTCGATCATATAATCACAATCATACAATCACAATCATACAATCACAATCATACAATCACAATCATACGATCTCAATCATACAATCACAATCATACAATCACAATCATACAATCACAATCATACAATCACAATCATACAATCACAATAATACAGTCACAATCATACAATCACAATCATACAAAAACAATCATACAACCTTAATTATACAAGCACAACCATACAATCACAATCATATAATCACAATCATACGATCACAATCATGCAATTACTATCATACAATCACAATCATACAATCACAATCATGCGATCACAATCATACGATCACAATCATACAATCACAATCATACGATCACAATCATAAAATCACAATCATACAATCACAATCATACAATCACAATCATACAATCACAATCACATAATCACAATCATACAATCACAGTCATATAATCGAAATCAAGAATCACAATCATACGATCACAATCATACAATCGCAATCATACAATCACAATCATACAATCACAATCATACAATCACAATCATACAATCACAATCATACAATCACAATCATACAATCACAATCACACAATCACAATCATACAATCACAATCAGACAATCACAATCATAAAATCACAATCATACAATCACAATCATACGATCACAATCATACAATCACAATCATACGATCACAATCATAAAATCACAATCATACAATCACAATCATACAATCACAAAAATACAATCACAATCATACAATCACAGTCATACAATCACAATCATACAACCACAACCACAAAATCACAATCATACAATCACAATCATACAATCACAATCATACAATCACAATCATACAATCACAGTCATACAATCACAATCATACAATCACAATCATACAATCACAATCATAAAATCACAATCATACAATCACAATCATACAATCACAATCATACAATCACAATCATACAATCACAATCATACAATCACAATCATACGATCTCAATCATACAATCACAATCATACAATCACAATCTTACAATCGCAATCATACAATCACAATCGTACAAAAACAATCATACAATCACAATCATAGAATCACAATCATACAATCACAGTCATACAATCACAATCATACTATCACAACCATACAATCACAATCATACAATCACAATCATACAATCACAACCACAAAATCACAATCATACAATCACAATCATACAATCACAATCATACAATCACAATCATACAATCACAATCATACAATCACAATCATACAATCACAGTCATACAATCACAATCATACAATCACAATCACACAATCACAAGTATACGATCTCGATCATATAATCACAATCATACAATCACAATCATACAATCACAATCATACAATCACAATCATACGACCTCAATCATACAATCACAATCATACAATCACAATCATACAATCACAATCATACAATCACAATCATACAATCACAATAATACAGTCACAATCATACAATCACAATCATACAAAAACAATCATACAACCTTAATTATACAAGCACAACCATACAATCACAATCATATAATCACAATCATACGATCACAATCATGCAATTACTATCATACAATCACAATCATACAATCACAATCATGCGATCACAATCATACGATCACAATCATACAATCACAATCATACGATCACAATCATAAAATCACAATCATACCATCACAATCATACAATCACAATCATACAATCACAATCACATAATCACAATCATACAATCACAGTCATATAATCGAAATCAAGAATCACAATCATACGATCACAATCATACAATCGCAATCATACAATCACAATCATACAATCACAATCATACAATCACAATCATACAATCACAATCATACAATCACAATCATACAATCACAATCACACAATCACAATCATACAATCACAATCAGACAATCACAATCATAAAATCACAATCATACAATCACAATCATACGATCACAATCATACAATCACAATCATACGATCACAATCATAAAATCACAATCATACAATCACAATCATACAATCACAAAAATACAATCACAATCATACAATCACAGTCATACAATCACAATCATACAATCACAACCACAAAATCACAATCATACAATCACAATCATACAATCACAATCATACAATCACAATCATACAATCACAGTCATACAATCACAATCATACAATCACAATCATACAATCACAATCATAAAATCACAATCATACAATCACAATCATACAATCACAATCATACAATCACAATCATACAATCACAATCATACAATCACAATCATACGATCTCAATCATACAATCACAATCATACAATCACAATCTTACAATCGCAATCATACAATCACAATCGTACAAAAACAATCATACAATCACAATCATAGAATCACAATCATACAATCACAGTCATACAATCACAATCATACTATCACAATCATACAATCACAATCATACAATCACAATCATACAATCACAACCACAAAATCACAATCATACAATCACAATCATACAATCACAATCATACAATCACAATCATACAATCACAATCATACAATCACAATCATACAATCACAGTCATACAATCACAATCATACAATCACAATCATACAATCACAATCATACGATTTCAATCATACAATCACAATCATACAATCACAATCATACAATCACAATCATACAATCACAATCATACAATCACAATCATACAATCACAATCATACAATCACAATCATACGATCACAATCATACAATTACTATCATACAATCATAATCATACAATCACAATCATGGAATCACAATCATACGATCACAATCATACAATCACAATCATACAATCACAATCAAACAATCACAATCATACAATAACAATCATACAATCACAATCATACAATCACAATTATACAATCACAATCATACAATCACAATCATACAATCACAATCATACAATCACAATCATACAATCACAGTCATACAATCACAATCATACAATCACAATCATACAGTCACAATCATACAATCACAATCATACGATCACAATCATACAATCACAATCATACGATCACAATCATAAAATCACAATCATACAATCACAATCATACAATCACAAAAATACAATCACAATCATACAATCACAGTCATACAATCACAATCATAGAATCACAATCATACAATCACAGTCATACAATCAGAATCATACTATCACAATCATACAATCACAATCATGCAATCACAATCATACAATCACAATCACAAAATCACAATCATACAATCACAATCATACAATCACAATCATACAATCACAATCAAACAATCACAATCATACAATAACAATCATACAATCACAATCATACAATCACAATTATACAATCACAATCATACAATCACAATCATACAATCACAATCATACAATCACAATCATACAATCACAGTCATACAATCACAATCATACAATCACAATCATACAGTCACAATCATACAATCACAATCATACAATCACAATCATACAATTACAATCATACAATCACAATCATACAATCACAATCATACGATTTCAATCATACAATCACAATCATACAACCACAATCATACAGTCACAATCACACAATCACTATCACACAATCACAATCATACAACCACAATCATACGATCACAATCATACGATCACAAGCATACGATCACAATCGTACGATCACAATCATACGATCACAATCATACAATTACTATCACACAATCACAATCATACGATCTCAATCATACAATCACAATCATACAATCACAATCATACAATCACAATCATACAATCACAATCATACAATCACAATCATACAATCACAATCATACAATCACAGTCATACAATCACAATCATACAATCACAATCACACAATCACAAGTATACGATCTCGATCATATAATCACAATCATACAATCACAATCATACAATCACAATCATACAATCACAATCATACAATCACAATCATACGATCTCAATCATACAATCACAATCATACAATCACAATCATACAATCACAATCATACAATCACAATCATACAATCACAATCATACAATCACAATAATACAGTCACAATCATACAATCACAATCATACAAAAACAATCATACAACCTTAATTATACAAGCACAACCATACAATCACAATCATATAATCACAATCATACGATCACAATCATGCAATTACTATCATACAATCACAATCATACAATCACAATCATGCGATCACAATCATACGATCACAATCATACAATCACAATCATACGATCACAATCATAAAATCACAATCATACAATCACAATCATACAATCACAATCATACAATCACAATCACATAATCACAATCATACAATCACAGTCATATAATCGAAATCAAGAATCACAATCATACGATCACAATCATACAATCGCAATCATACAATCACAATCATACAATCACAATCATACAATCACAATCATACAATCACAATCATACAATCACAATCATACAATCACAATCACACAATCACAATCATACAATCACAATCAGACAATCACAATCATAAAATCACAATCATACAATCACAATCATACGATCACAATCATACAATCACAATCATACGATCACAATCATAAAATCACAATCATACAATCACAATCATACAATCACAAAAATACAATCACAATCATACAATCACAGTCATACAATCACAATCATACAATCACAACCACAAAATCACAATCATACAATCACAATCATACAATCACAATCATACAATCACAATCATACAATCACAGTCATACAATCACAATCATACAATCACAATCATACAATCACAATCATAAAATCACAATCATACAATCACAATCATACAATCACAATCATACAATCACAATCATACAATCACAATCATACAATCACAATCATACGATCTCAATCATACAATCACAATCATACAATCACAATCTTACAATCGCAATCATACAATCACAATCGTACAAAAACAATCATACAATCACAATCATAGAATCACAATCATACAATCACAGTCATACAATCACAATCATACTATCACAATCATACAATCACAATCATACAATCACAATCATACAATCACAACCACAAAATCACAATCATACAATCACAATCATACAATCACAATCATACAATCACAATCATACAATCACAATCATACAATCACAATCATACAATCACAGTCATACAATCACAATCATACAATCACAATCATACAATCACAATCATACGATTTCAATCATACAATCACAATCATACAATCACAATCATACAATCACAATCATACAATCACAATCATACAATCACAATCATACAATCACAATCATACAATCACAATCATACGATCACAATCATACAATTACTATCATACAATCATAATCATACAATCACAATCATGGAATCACAATCATACGATCACAATCATACAATCACAATCATACAATCACAATCAAACAATCACAATCATACAATAACAATCATACAATCACAATCATACAATCACAATTATACAATCACAATCATACAATCACAATCATACAATCACAATCATACAATCACAATCATACAATCACAGTCATACAATCACAATCATACAATCACAATCATACAGTCACAATCATACAATCACAATCATACGATCACAATCATACAATCACAATCATACGATCACAATCATAAAATCACAATCATACAATCACAATCATACAATCACAAAAATACAATCACAATCATACAATCACAGTCATACAATCACAATCATAGAATCACAATCATACAATCACAGTCATACAATCACAATCATACTATCACAATCATACAATCACAATCATGCAATCACAATCATACAATCACAATCACAAAATCACAATCATACAATCACAATCATACAATCACAATCATACAATCACAATCAAACAATCACAATCATACAATCACAATCATACAATCACAGTCATACAATCACAATCATACAATCACAATCATACAGTCACAATCATACAATCACAATCATACAATCACAATCATACAATTACAATCATACAATCACAATCATACAATCACAATCATACGATTTCAATCATACAATCACAATCATACAACCACAATCATACAGTCACAATCACACAATCACTATCACACAATCACAATCATACAACCACAATCATACGATCACAATCATACGATCACAAGCATACGATCACAATCGTACGATCACAATCATACGATCACAATCATACAATTACTATCACACAATCACAATCATACGATCTCAATCATACAATCACAATCATACAATCACAATCATACAATCACAATCATACAATCACAATCATACAATCACAATCATACAATCACAATCATACAAAAACAATCATACAACCTTAATTATACAACCACAATCATACGATCACAATCATACAATCACAATCATACAATCACAATCATACAATCACAATCAAACAATCAGAATCATACAATCACAATCATACAATCACAATCATACAATCACAATCACAAAATCACAATCATACAATCACAGTCATACAATCGAAATCAAGGAATCACAATCATACAATCACAATAATACAGTCACAATCATACAATCACCATCATACAATCACAATCATACAAAAACAATCATACAACCTTAATTGTCCAAGCACAATCATACAATCACAATTATACAATCAGAGTCATACAATCGAAATCAAGGAATCACAATCATACAATCACAATAATACAGTCACAATCATACAATCACAATCATACAAAAACAATCATACAACCTTAATTATACAACCACAATCATACGATCACAATCATACGATCACAATCATACAATTACTATCACACAATCACAAGTATACGATCTCGATCATATAATCACAATCATACAATCACAATCATACAATCACAATCATACAATCACAATCATACGATCTCAATCATACAATCACAATCATACAATCACAATCATACAATCACAATCATACAATCACAATCATACAATCACAATCATACAATCACAATAATACAGTCACAATCATACAATCACAATCATACAAAAACAATCATACAACCTTAATTATACAAGCACAACCATACAATCACAATCATATAATCACAATCATACGATCACAATCATGCAATTACTATCATACAATCACAATCATACAATCACAATCATGCGATCACAATCATACGATCACAATCATACAATCACAATCATACGATCACAATCATAAAATCACAATCATACAATCACAATCATACAATCACAATCATACAATCACAATCACATAATCACAATCATACAATCACAGTCATATAATCGAAGTCAAAGAATCACAATCATACGATCACAATCATACAATCGCAATCATACAATCACAATCATACAATCACAATCATACAATCACAATCATACAATCACAATCATACAATCACAATCATACAATCACAATCACACAATCACAATCATACAATCACAATCAGACAATCACAATCATAAAATCACAATCATACAATCACAATCTTACAATCACAGTCATACAATCACAATCATACTATCACAATCATACAATCACAATCATACGATCACAATCATACAATCACAATCATACAATCACAATCATACGATCTCAATCATACAATCACAATCATACAATCACAATCTTACAATCGCAATCATACAATCACAATCGTACAAAAACAATCATACAATCACAATCATAGAATCACAATCATACAATCACAGTCATACAATCACAATCATACTATCACAATCATACAATCACAATCATACAATCACAATCATACAATCACAACCACAAAATCACAATCATACAATCACAATCATACAATCACAATCATAAAATCACAATCATACAATCACAATCATACAATCACAGTCATACAATCACAATCATACAATCACAATCATACAATCACAATCATACGATTTCAATCATACAATCACAATCATACAATCACAGTCATACAATCGAAATCAAGGAATCACAATCATACAATCACAATAATACAGTCACAATCATACAATCACAATCATTCAATCACAATCATACAAAAACAATCATACAACCTTAATTATACAAGCACAATCATACAATCACAATCATACAATCACAATCACATAATCACAATCATACAATCACAGTCATATAATCGAAGTCAAAGAATCACAATCATACGATCACAATCATACAATCGCAATCATACAATCACAATCATACAATCACAATCATACAATCACAATCATACAATCACAATCATACAATCACAATCATACAATCACAATCACACAATCACAATCATACAATCACAATCAGACAATCACAATCATAAAATCACAATCATACAATCACAATCTTACAATCACAGTCATACAATCACAATCATACTATCACAATCATACAATCACAATCATACGATCACAATCATACAATCACAATCATACAATCACAATCATACGATCTCAATCATACAATCACAATCATACAATCACAATCTTACAATCGCAATCATACAATCACAATCGTACAAAAACAATCATACAATCACAATCATAGAATCACAATCATACAATCACAGTCATACAATCACAATCATACTATCACAATCATACAATCACAATCATACAATCACAATCATACAATCACAACCACAAAATCACAATCATACAATCACAATCATACAATCACAATCATAAAATCACAATCATACAATCACAATCATACAATCACAGTCATACAATCACAATCATACAATCACAATCATACAATCACAATCATACGATTTCAATCATACAATCACAATCATACAATCGCAGTCATACAATCGAAATCAAGGAATCACAATCATACAATCACAATAATACAGTCACAATCATACAATCACAATCATTCAATCACAATCATACAAAAACAATCATACAACCTTAATTATACAAGCACAATCATACAATCACAATCATACAATCACAATCATACAATCACAATCATACAATCACAATCATACGATCACAATCATACAATTACTATCACACAATCACAATCATACAATCACAATCATGCAATCACAATCATACGATCACAATCATACAATCACAATCATACGATCACAATCATAAAATCACAATCATACAATCACAATCATACAATCACAATCATACAATCACAATCATACAATCACAATCATACAATCACAATCATACAATCACAATCACATAATCACAATCATACAATCACAGTCATACAATCGAAATCAAAGAATCACAATCATACGATCACAATCATACAATCGCAATCATACAATCACAATCATACAATCACAATCATACAATCACAATCATACAATCACAATCATAAAATCACAATCATACAATCACAATCATACAATCACAATCATACAATCACAATCATACAATCACAATCATACAATCACAATCATACAATCACAATCACATAATCACAATCATACAATCACAGTCATATAATCGAAATCAAAGAATCACAATCATACGATCACAATCATACAATCGCAATCATACAATCACAATCATACAATCACAATCATACAATCACAATCATACAATCACAATCATACAATCACAATCATACAATCACAATCACGCAATCACAATCATACAATCACAATCAGACAATCACAATCATAAAATCACAATCATACAATCACAATTATACAATCACAATCATAAAATCACAGTCATACATAAACAATCATACAATCACAATCATACAATCACAATCATACAATCACAATCATACGATCTCAATCATACAATCACAATCATACAATCACAATCTTACAATCACAATCATACAATCACAATCGTACAAAAACAATCATACAATCACAATCATAGAATCACAATCATACAATCACAGTCATACAATCACAATCATACTATCAGAATCATACAATCACAATCATACAATCACAATCATACAATCACAATCACAAAATCACAATCATACAATCACAATCATACAATCACAATCATACAATCACAATCATACAATCAGAATCATACAATCACAATCATACGATCACAATCATACGATCACAATCATACAATCACAATCATACAATCACAATCATACAATCACAATCATACAATCACAATCATTCAATCACAAAAATACAATCACAATCATACAATCACAATCACACAATCACAATCATACAATCACAGTCATACAATCGAAATCAAGGAATCACAATCATACAATCACAATAATACAGTCACAATCATACAATCACAATCATTCAATCACAATCATACAAAAACAATCATACAACCTTAATTATACAAGCACAATCATACAATCACAATAATACAATCACAATCATACGATCACAATCATACAACTACTATCACACAATCACAATCATACAATCACAATCATGCAATCACAATCATACGATCACAATCATACAATCACAATCATACGATCACAATCATAAAATCACAATCATACAATCACAATCATACAATCACAATCATAAAATCACAATCATAAAATCACAATCATACGATTTCAATCATACAATCACAATCATACAATCACAATCATACAATCACAATCATACAATCACAATCTTACAATCACAATCATACAATCACAATCGTACAAAAACAATCATACAATCACAATCATAGAATCACAATCATACAATCACAGTCATACAATCACAATCATACAATCACAATCATACAATCACAATCATACAATCACAATCATACAATCACAATCATACAATCACAATCATACAATCACAATCATACAATCACAATCATACAATCACAATCATTCAATCACAATCATACAAAAACAATCATACAACCTTAATTATACAAGCACAATCATACAATCACAATCATACAATCACAATCATACGATCACAATCATACAATTACTATCACACAATCACAATCATACAATCACAATCATGCAATCACAATCATACGATCACAATCATACAATCACAATCATACGATCACAATCATAAAATCACAATCATACAATCACAATCATACAATCACAATCATACAATCACAATCATACAATCACAATCACATAATCACAATCATACAATCACAGTCATACAATCGAAATCAAAGAATCACAACCATACGATCACAATCATACAATCGCAATCATACAATCACAATCAAACAATCACAATCATACAATCACAATCATACAATCACAATCATACGATCACAATCATAAAATCACAATCATACAATCACAATCATACAATCACAATCATACAATCACAATCATACAATCACAATCATACAATCACAATCACATAATCACAATCATACAATCACAGTCATATAATCGAAATCAAAGAATCACAATCATACGATCACAATCATACAATCGCAATCATACAATCACAATCATACAATCACAATCATACAATCACAATCATACAATCACAATCATACAATCACAATCACATAATCACAATCATACAATCACAGTCATACAATCGAAATCAGAGAATCACAAACATACGATCACAATCATACAATCGCAATCACACAATCACAATCATACAATCACAATCAGACAATCACAATCATAAAATCACAATCATAAAATCACAATCATACAATCACAATTATACAATCACAATCATAAAATCACAGTCATACATAAACAATCATACAATCACAATCATACAATCACAATCATACAATCACAATCATACAATCACAATCATACGATCTCAATCATACAATCACAATCATACAATCACAATCTTACAATCACAATCTTACAATCACAATCATACAATCACAATCGTACAAAAACAATCATACAATCACAATCATAGAATCACAATCATACAATCACAGTCATACAATCACAATCATACTATCACAATCATACAATCACAATCATACAATCACAATCATACAATCACAATCACAAAATCACAATCATACGATCACAATCATAAAATCACAATCATACAATCACAATCATACAATCACAAAAATACAATCACAATCATACAATCACAGTCATACAATCACAATCATAGAATCACAATCATACAATCACAGTCATACAATCACAATCATACTATCACAATCATACAATCACAATCATGCAATCACAATCATACAATCACAATCACAAAATCACAATCATACAATCACAATCATACAATCACAATCATACAATCACAATCAAACAATCACAATCATACAATAACAATCATACAATCACAATCATACAATCACAATTATACAATCACAATCATACAATCACAATCATACAATCACAATCATACAATCACAATCATACAATCACAGTCATACAATCACAATCATACAATCACAATCATACAGTCACAATCATACAATCACAATCATACAATCACAATCATACAATTACAATCATACAATCACAATCATACAATCACAATCATACGATTTCAATCATACAATCACAATCATACAACCACAATCATACAGTCACAATCACACAATCACTATCACACAATCACAATCATACAACCACAATCATACGATCACAATCATACGATCACAAGCATACGATCACAATCGTACGATCACAATCATACGATCACAATCATACAATTACTATCACACAATCACAATCATACGATCTCAATCATACAATCACAATCATACAATCACAATCATACAATCACAATCATACAATCACAATCATACAATCACAATCATACAAAAACAATCATACAACCTTAATTATACAACCACAATCATACGATCACAATCATACAATCACAATCATACAATCACAATCATACAATCACAATCAAACAATCAGAATCATACAATCACAATCATACAATCACAATCATACAATCACAATCACAAAATCACAATCATACAATCACAGTCATACAATCGAAATCAAGGAATCACAATCATACAATCACAATAATACAGTCACAATCATACAATCACCATCATACAATCACAATCATACAAAAACAATCATACAACCTTAATTGTCCAAGCACAATCATACAATCACAATTATACAATCAGAGTCATACAATCGAAATCAAGGAATCACAATCATACAATCACAATAATACAGTCACAATCATACAATCACAATCATACAAAAACAATCATACAACCTTAATTATACAACCACAATCATACGATCACAATCATACAATCACAATCATACAATCACAATCATACAATCACAATCAAACAATCAGAATCATACAATCACAATCATACAATCACAATTATACAATCACAATCATACAAAAACAATCATACAACCTTAATTATACAAGCACAATCATACAATCACAATCATACAATCACAATCTTACAATCACAATCATACAATCACAATCGTACAAAAACATTCATACAACCTTAGTTATACAACCACAATCATACGATCACAATCATGCAATCACAATCATACAATCACAATCATACAATCACAATCAAACAATCAGAATAATACAATCACAATCATACAATCACAATCATACAATCACAGTCATACAATTACAATCATACAACCACAATCATACAATCACAATCATACAATCACAATCACACAATCACTATCACACAATCACAATCATACAACCACAATCATACGATCACAATCATACGATCACAATCATACGATCACAATCATACGATCACAATCATACGATCACAATCATACAATTACTATCACACAATCACAAGTATACGATCTCGATCATATAATCACAATCATACAATCACAATCATACAATCACAATCATACAATCACAATCATACGATCTCAATCATACAATCACAATCATACAATCACAATCATACAATCACAATCATACAATCACAATCATACAATCACAATAATACAGTCACAATCATACAATCACAATCATACAAAAACAATCATACAACCTTAATTATACAAGCACAACCATACAATCACAATCATATAATCACAATCATACGATCACAATCATGCAATTACTATCATACAATCACAATCATACAATCACAATCATGCGATCACAATCATACGATCACAATCATACAATCACAATCATACGATCACAATCATAAAATCACAATCATACAATCACAATCATACAATCACAATCATACAATCACAATCACATAATCACAATCATACAATCACAGTCATATAATCGAAGTCAAAGAATCACAATCATACGATCACAATCATACAATCGCAATCATACAATCACAATCATACAATCACAATCATACAATCACAATCATACAATCACAATCATACAATCACAATCATACAATCACAATCACACAATCACAATCATACAATCACAATCAGACAATCACAATCATAAAATCACAATCATACAATCACAATCTTACAATCACAGTCATACAATCACAATCATACTATCACAATCATACAATCACAATCATACGATCACAATCATACAATCACAATCATACAATCACAATCATACGATCTCAATCATACAATCACAATCATACAATCACAATCTTACAATCGCAATCATACAATCACAATCGTACAAAAACAATCATACAATCACAATCATAGAATCACAATCATACAATCACAGTCATACAATCACAATCATACTATCACAATCATACAATCACAATCATACAATCACAATCATACAATCACAACCACAAAATCACAATCATACAATCACAATCATACAATCACAATCATAAAATCACAATCATACAATCACAATCATACAATCACAGTCATACAATCACAATCATACAATCACAATCATACAATCACAATCATACGATTTCAATCATACAATCACAATCATACAATCACAGTCATACAATCGAAATCAAGGAATCACAATCATACAATCACAATAATACAGTCACAATCATACAATCACAATCATTCAATCACAATCATACAAAAACAATCATACAACCTTAATTATACAAGCACAATCATACAATCACAATCATACAATCACAATCACATAATCACAATCATACAATCACAGTCATATAATCGAAGTCAAAGAATCACAATCATACGATCACAATCATACAATCGCAATCATACAATCACAATCATACAATCACAATCATACAATCACAATCATACAATCACAATCATACAATCACAATCATACAATCACAATCACACAATCACAATCATACAATCACAATCAGACAATCACAATCATAAAATCACAATCATACAATCACAATCTTACAATCACAGTCATACAATCACAATCATACTATCACAATCATACAATCACAATCATACGATCACAATCATACAATCACAATCATACAATCACAATCATACGATCTCAATCATACAATCACAATCATACAATCACAATCTTACAATCGCAATCATACAATCACAATCGTACAAAAACAATCATACAATCACAATCATAGAATCACAATCATACAATCACAGTCATACAATCACAATCATACTATCACAATCATACAATCACAATCATACAATCACAATCATACAATCACAACCACAAAATCACAATCATACAATCACAATCATACAATCACAATCATAAAATCACAATCATACAATCACAATCATACAATCACAGTCATACAATCACAATCATACAATCACAATCATACAATCACAATCATACGATTTCAATCATACAATCACAATCATACAATCACAGTCATACAATCGAAATCAAGGAATCACAATCATACAATCACAATAATACAGTCACAATCATACAATCACAATCATTCAATCACAATCATACAAAAACAATCATACAACCTTAATTATACAAGCACAATCATACAATCACAATCATACAATCACAATCATACAATCACAATCATACGATCACAATCATACAATTACTATCACACAATCACAATCATACAATCACAATCATGCAATCACAATCATACGATCACAATCATACAATCACAATCATACGATCACAATCATAAAATCACAATCATACAATCACAATCATACAATCACAATCATACAATCACAATCATACAATCACAATCATACAATCACAATCACATAATCACAATCATACAATCACAGTCATACAATCGAAATCAAAGAATCACAATCATACGATCACAATCATACAATCGCAATCATACAATCACAATCATACAATCACAATCATACAATCACAATCATACAATCACAATCATAAAATCACAATCATACAATCACAATCATACAATCACAATCATACAATCACAATCATACAATCACAATCATACAATCACAATCATACAATCACAATCACATAATCACAATCATACAATCACAGTCATATAATCGAAATCAAAGAATCACAATCATACGATCACAATCATACAATCGCAATCATACAATCACAATCATACAATCACAATCATACAATCACAATCATACAATCACAATCATACAATCACAATCATACAATCACAATCACGCAATCACAATCATACAATCACAATCAGACAATCACAATCATAAAATCACAATCATACAATCACAATTATACAATCACAATCATAAAATCACAGTCATACATAAACAATCATACAATCACAATCATACAATCACAATCATACAATCACAATCATACAATCACAATCATACGATCTCAATCATACAATCACAATCATACAATCACAATCTTACAATCACAATCATACAATCACAATCGTACAAAAACAATCATACAATCACAATCATAGAATCACAATCATAGAATCACAATCATACAATCACAGTCATACAATCACAATCATACTATCAGAATCATACAATCACAATCATACAATCACAATCATACAATCACAATCACAAAATCACAATCATACAATCACAATCATACAATCACAATCATACAATCACAATCATACAATCACAATCATACAATCAGAATCATACAATCACAATCATACGATCACAATCATACGATCACAATCATACAATCACAATCATACAATCACAATCATACAATCACAATCATACAATCACAATCATTCAATCACAAAAATACAATCACAATCATACAATCACAATCACACAATCACAATCATACAATCACAGTCATACAATCGAAATCAAGGAATCACAATCATACAATCACAATAATACAGTCACAATCATACAATCACAATCATTCAATCACAATCATACAAAAACAATCATACAACCTTAATTATACAAGCACAATCATACAATCACAATAATACAATCACAATCATACGATCACAATCATACAACTACTATCACACAATCACAATCATACAATCACAATCATGCAATCACAATCATACGATCACAATCATACAATCACAATCATACGATCACAATCATAAAATCACAATCATACAATCACAATCATACAATCACAATCATAAAATCACAATCATAAAATCACAATCATAAAATCACAATCATACGATTTCAATCATACAATCACAATCATACAATCACAATCATACAATCACAATCATACAATCACAATCTTACAATCACAATCATACAATCACAATCGTACAAAAACAATCATACAATCACAATCATAGAATCACAATCATACAATCACAGTCATACAATCACAATCATACAATCACAATCATACAATCACAATCATACAATCACAATCATACAATCACAATCATACAATCACAATCATACAATCACAATCATACAATCACAATCATACAATCACAATCATTCAATCACAATCATACAAAAACAATCATACAACCTTAATTATACAAGCACAATCATACAATCACAATCATACAATCACAATCATACGATCACAATCATACAATTACTATCACACAATCACAATCATACAATCACAATCATGCAATCACAATCATACGATCACAATCATACAATCACAATCATACGATCACAATCATAAAATCACAATCATACAATCACAATCATACAATCACAATCATACAATCACAATCATACAATCACAATCATACAATCACAATCACATAATCACAATCATACAATCACAGTCATACAATCGAAATCAAAGAATCACAACCATACGATCACAATCATACAATCGCAATCATACAATCACAATCAAACAATCACAATCATACAATCACAATCATACAATCACAATCACACGATCACAATCATAAAATCACAATCATACAATCACAATCATACAATCACAATCATACAATCACAATCATACAATCACAATCACATAATCACAATCATACAATCACAGTCATATAATCGAAATCAAAGAATCACAATCATACGATCACAATCATACAATCGCAATCATACAATCACAATCATACAATCACAATCATACAATCACAATCATACAATCACAATCATACAATCACAATCATACAATCACAATCACATAATCACAATCATACAATCACAGTCATACAATCGAAATCAAAGAATCACAAACATACGATCACAATCATACAATCGCAATCACACAATCACAATCATACAATCACAATCAGACAATCACAATCATAAAATCACAATCATAAAATCACAATCATACAATCACAATTATACAATCACAATCATAAAATCACAGTCATACATAAACAATCATACAATCACAATCATACAATCACAATCATACAATCACAATCATACAATCACAATCATACGATCTCAATCATACAATCACAATCATACAATCACAATCTTACAATCACAATCTTACAATCACAATCATACAATCACAATCGTACAAAAACAATCATACAATCACAATCATAGAATCACAATCATACAATCACAATCATACAATCACAATCATACGATCTCAATCATACAATCACAATCATACAATCACAATCTTACAATCACAATCATACAACCACAGTCGTACAAAAACAATCATACAACCTTAATTATACAACCACAATCATACGATCACAATCATGCAATCACAATCATACAATCACAATCATACAATCACAATCATACAATCACAATCATACAATCACAATCACACAATCACAATCAGACAATCACAATCGTACAATCACAATCATACAATCACAATCAAACAATCAGAACCATACAATCACTATCATACAATCACAATCATGCGATCACAATCATACGATCACAATCATACAATCACAATCATACGATCACAATCATAAAATCACAATCATACAATCACAATCATACAATCACAATCATACAATCACAATCATACAATCACAATCATACGATCTCAATCATACAATCACAATCATACAATCACAATCTTACAATCACAATCTTACAATCACAATCATACAATCACAATCGTACAAAAACAATCATACAATCACAATCATAGAATCACAATCATACAATCACAATCATACAATCACAATCATACGATCTCAATCATACAATCACAATCATACAATCACAATCTTACAATCACAATCATACAACCACAGTCGTACAAAAACAATCATACAACCTTAATTATACAACCACAATCATACGATCACAATCATGCAATCACAATCATACAATCACAATCATACAATCACAATCATACAATCACAATCATACAATCACAATCACACAATCACAATCAGACAATCACAATCGTACAATCACAATCATACAATCACAATCAAACAATCAGAACCATACAATCACTATCATACAATCACAATCATGCGATCACAATCATACGATCACAATCATACAATCACAATCATACGATCACAATCATAAAATCACAATCATACAATCACAATCATACAATCACAATCATACAATCACAATCACATAATCACAATCATACAATCACAGTCATATAATCGAAATCAAAGAATCACAATCATACAATCGCAATCATACAATCACAATCATACAATCACAATCATACAATCACAATCATACGATTTCAATCATACAATCACAATCATACAATCACAGTCATACAATCGAAATCAAGGAATCACAATCATACAATCACAATAATACAGTCACAATCATACAATCACAATCATTCAATCACAATCATACAAAAACAATCATACAACCTTAATTATACAAGCACAATCATACAATCACAATCATACAATCACAATCATACAATCACAATCATACGATCACAATCATACAATTACTATCACACAATCACAATCATACAATCACAATCATGCAATCACAATCATACGATCACAATCATACAATCACAATCATACGATCACAATCATAAAATCACAATCATACAATCACAATCATACAATCACAATCATACAATCACAATCATACAATCACAATCATACAATCACAATCATACAATCACAATCATACAATCACAATCACATAATCACAATCATACAATCACAGTCATACAATCGAAATCAAAGAATCACAATCATACGATCACAATCATACAATCGCAATCATACAATCACAATCATACAATCACAATCATACAATCACAATCATACAATCACAATCATAAAATCACAATCATACAATCACAATCATACAATCACAATCATACAATCACAATCATACAATCACAATCATACAATCACAATCATACAATCACAATCACATAATCACAATCATACAATCACAGTCATATAATCGAAATCAAAGAATCACAATCATACGATCACAATCATACAATCGCAATCATACAATCACAATCATACAATCACAATCATACAATCACAATCATACAATCACAATCATACAATCACAATCATACAATCACAATCACGCAATCACAATCATACAATCACAATCAGACAATCACAATCATAAAATCACAATCATACAATCACAATTATACAATCACAATCATAAAATCACAGTCATACATAAACAATCATACAATCACAATCATACAATCACAATCATACAATCACAATCATACAATCACAATCATACGATCTCAAATCACAATCATACAATCACAATCATACGATCTCAATCATACAATCACAATCATACAATCACAATCTTACAATCACAATCATACAATCACAATCGTACAAAAACAATCATACAATCACAATCATAGAATCACAATCATACAATCACAGTCATTACAATCACAATCATACTATCAGAATCATACAATCACAATCATACAATCACAATTATACAATCACAATCACATACAATCACAATCATACAATCCAATCACATCATACAATCACAATCATACAATCAAATCATACAATCACAATCATACAATCAGAATCATACAATCACAATCATACGATCACAATCATACGATCACAATCATACAATCACAATATACAATCACAATCATACAATCACAATCATACAATCACAATCATTCAATCACAAACATACAATCACATCATACAATCAAATCAAGGAAATCGAATCAATCATACAATCACAATAATACAGTCACAATCATACAATCACAATCATTCAATCACAATCATACAAAAACAATCATACAACCTTAATTATACAAGCACAATCATACAATCACAATAATACAATCACAATCATACGATCACAATCATACAACTACTATCACACAATCACAATCATACAATCACAATCATGCAATCACAATCATACGATCACAATCATACAATCACAATCATACGATCACAATCATAAAATCACAATCATACAATCACAATCATACAATCACAATCATAAAATCACAATCATAAAATCACAATCATACGATTTCAATCATACAATCACAATCATACAATCACAATCATACAATCACAATCATACAATCACAATCTTACAATCACAATCATACAATCACAATCGTACAAAAACAATCATACAATCACAATCATAGAATCACAATCATACAATCACAGTCATACAATCACAATCATACAATCACAATCATACAATCACAATCATACAATCACAATCATACAATCACAATCATACAATCACAATCATACAATCACAATCATACAATCACAATCATACAATCACAATCATTCAATCACAATCATACAAAAACAATCATACAACCTTAATTATACAAGCACAATCATACAATCACAATCATACAATCACAATCATACGATCACAATCATACAATTACTATCACACAATCACAATCATACAATCACAATCATGCAATCACAATCATACGATCACAATCATACAATCACAATCATACGATCACAATCATAAAATCACAATCATACAATCACAATCATACAATCACAATCATACAATCACAATCATACAATCACAATCACATAATCACAATCATACAATCACAGTCATACAATCGAAATCAAAGAATCACAACCATACGATCACAATCATACAATCGCAATCATACAATCACAATCAAACAATCACAATCATACAATCACAATCATACAATCACAATCATACGATCACAATCATAAAATCACAATCATACAATCACAATCATACAATCACAATCATACAATCACAATCATACAATCACAATCACATAATCACAATCATACAATCACAGTCATATAATCGAAATCAAAGAATCACAATCATACGATCACAATCATACAATCGCAATCATACAATCACAATCATACAATCACAATCATACAATCACAATCATACAATCACAATCATACAATCACAATCACATAATCACAATCATACAATCACAGTCATACAATCGAAATCAAAGAATCACAAACATACGATCACAATCATACAATCGCAATCACACAATCACAATCATACAATCACAATCAGACAATCACAATCATAAAATCACAATCATAAAATCACAATCATACAATCACAATTATACAATCACAATCATAAAATCACAGTCATACATAAACAATCATACAATCACAATCATACAATCACAATCATACAATCACAATCATACAATCACAATCATACGATCTCAATCATACAATCACAATCATACAATCACAATCTTACAATCACAATCTTACAATCACAATCATACAATCACAATCGTACAAAAACAATCATACAATCACAATCATAGAATCACAATCATACAATCACAATCATACAATCACAATCATACGATCTCAATCATACAATCACAATCATACAATCACAATATTACAATCACAATCATACAACCACAGTCGTACAAAAACAATCATACAACCTTAATTATACAACCACAATCATACGATCACAATCATGCAATCACAATCATACAATCACAATCATACAATCACAATCATACAATCACAATCATACAATCACAATCACACAATCACAATCAGACAATCACAATCGTACAATCACAATCATACAATCACAATCAAACAATCAGAACCATACAATCACTATCATACAATCACAATCATGCGATCACAATCATACGATCACAATCATACAATCACAATCATACGATCACAATCATAAAATCACAATCATACAATCACAATCATACAATCACAATCATACAATCACAATCACATAATCACAATCATACAATCACAGTCATATAATCGAAATCAAAGAATCACAATCATACAATCGCAATCATACAATCACAATCATACAATCACAATCATACAATCACAATCATACAATCACAATCATACAATCACAATCATACAATCACAATCACACAATCACAATCATACAATCACAATCAGACACTCACAATCATAAAATCACAATCATAAAATCACAATCATACAATCACAATTATACAATCACAATCATAAAATCACAGTCATACATAAACAATCATACAATCACAATCATACAATCACAATCATACAATCACAATCATACAATCACAATCATACAATCACAATCGTACGATCTCAATCATACAATCACAATCATACAATCACAATCATACAATCACAATCATACAATCACAATCGTACAAAAACAATCATACAATCACAATCATAGAATCACAATCATACAATCACAATCATACAATCACAATCATACGATCTCAATCATACAATCACAATCATACAATCACAATCTTACAATCACAATCATACAATCACAATCGTACAAAAACAATCATACAACCTTAATTATACAACCACAATCATACGATCACAATCATGCAATCACAATCATACAATCACAATCATACAATCACAATCATACAATCACAATCATACAATCACAATCACACAATCACAATCAGACAATCACAATCGTACAATCACAATCATACAATCACAATCAAACAATCAGAACCATACAATCACTATCATACAATCACAATCATGCGATCACAATCATACGATCACAATCATACAATCACAATCATACGATCACAATCATAAAATCACAATCATACAATCACAATCATACAATCACAATCATACAATCACAATCACATAATCACAATCATACAATCACAGTCATATAATCGAAATCAAAGAATCACAATCATACAATCGCAATCATACAATCACAATCATACAATCACAATCATACAATCACAATCATACAATCACAATCATACAATCACAATCATACAATCACAATCACACAATCACAATCATACAATCACAATCAGACACTCACAATCATAAAATCACAATCATAAAATCACAATCATACAATCACAATCATACAATCACAATCATACAATCACAATCATACAATCACAGTCATACAATCACAATCATACAATCACAATCATACAGTCACAATCATACAATCACAATCATACGATCACAATCATACAATCACAATCATACGATCACAATCATAAAATCACAATCATACAATCACAATCATACAATCACAAAAATACAATCACAATCATACAATCACAGTCATACAATCACAATCATAGAATCACAATCATACAATCACAGTCATACAATCACAATCATACTATCACAATCATACAATCACAATCATGCAATCACAATCATACAATCACAATCACAAAATCACAATCATACAATCACAATCATACAATCACAATCATACAATCACAATCAAACAATCACAATCATACAATAACAATCATACAATCACAATCATACAATCACAATTATACAATCACAATCATACAATCACAATCATACAATCACAATCATACAATCACAATCATACAATCACAGTCATACAATCACAATCATACAATCACAATCATACAGTCACAATCATACAATCACAATCATACAATCACAATCATACAATTACAATCATACAATCACAATCATACAATCACAATCATACGATTTCAATCATACAATCACAATCATACAACCACAATCATACAGTCACAATCACACAATCACTATCACACAATCACAATCATACAACCACAATCATACGATCACAATCATACGATCACAAGCATACGATCACAATCGTACGATCACAATCATACGATCACAATCATACAATTACTATCACACAATCACAATCATACGATCTCAATCATACAATCACAATCATACAATCACAATCATACAATCACAATCATACAATCACAATCATACAATCACAATCATACAAAAACAATCATACAACCTTAATTATACAACCACAATCATACGATCACAATCATACAATCACAATCATACAATCACAATCATACAATCACAATCAAACAATCAGAATCATACAATCACAATCATACAATCACAATCATACAATCACAATCACAAAATCACAATCATACAATCACAGTCATACAATCGAAATCAAGGAATCACAATCATACAATCACAATAATACAGTCACAATCATACAATCACCATCATACAATCACAATCATACAAAAACAATCATACAACCTTAATTGTCCAAGCACAATCATACAATCACAATTATACAATCAGAGTCATACAATCGAAATCAAGGAATCACAATCATACAATCACAATAATACAGTCACAATCATACAATCACAATCATACAAAAACAATCATACAACCTTAATTATACAACCACAATCATACGATCACAATCATACAATCACAATCATACAATCACAATCATACAATCACAATCAAACAATCAGAATCATACAATCACAATCATACAATCACAATTATACAATCACAATCATACAAAAACAATCATACAACCTTAATTATACAAGCACAATCATACAATCACAATCATACAATCACAATCTTACAATCACAATCATACAATCACAATCGTACAAAAACATTCATACAACCTTAGTTATACAACCACAATCATACGATCACAATCATGCAATCACAATCATACAATCACAATCATACAATCACAATCAAACAATCAGAATAATACAATCACAATCATACAATCACAATCATACAATCACAGTCATACAATTACAATCATACAACCACAATCATACAATCACAATCATACAATCACAATCACACAATCACTATCACACAATCACAATCATACAACCACAATCATACGATCACAATCATACGATCACAATCATACGATCACAATCATACGATCACAATCATACGATCACAATCATACAATTACTATCACACAATCACAAGTATACGATCTCGATCATATAATCACAATCATACAATCACAATCATACAATCACAATCATACAATCACAATCATACGATCTCAATCATACAATCACAATCATACAATCACAATCATACAATCACAATCATACAATCACAATCATACAATCACAATAATACAGTCACAATCATACAATCACAATCATACAAAAACAATCATACAACCTTAATTATACAAGCACAACCATACAATCACAATCATATAATCACAATCATACGATCACAATCATGCAATTACTATCATACAATCACAATCATACAATCACAATCATGCGATCACAATCATACGATCACAATCATACAATCACAATCATACGATCACAATCATAAAATCACAATCATACAATCACAATCATACAATCACAATCATACAATCACAATCACATAATCACAATCATACAATCACAGTCATATAATCGAAGTCAAAGAATCACAATCATACGATCACAATCATACAATCGCAATCATACAATCACAATCATACAATCACAATCATACAATCACAATCATACAATCACAATCATACAATCACAATCATACAATCACAATCACACAATCACAATCATACAATCACAATCAGACAATCACAATCATAAAATCACAATCATACAATCACAATCTTACAATCACAGTCATACAATCACAATCATACTATCACAATCATACAATCACAATCATACGATCACAATCATACAATCACAATCATACAATCACAATCATACGATCTCAATCATACAATCACAATCATACAATCACAATCTTACAATCGCAATCATACAATCACAATCGTACAAAAACAATCATACAATCACAATCATAGAATCACAATCATACAATCACAGTCATACAATCACAATCATACTATCACAATCATACAATCACAATCATACAATCACAATCATACAATCACAACCACAAAATCACAATCATACAATCACAATCATACAATCACAATCATAAAATCACAATCATACAATCACAATCATACAATCACAGTCATACAATCACAATCATACAATCACAATCATACAATCACAATCATACGATTTCAATCATACAATCACAATCATACAATCACAGTCATACAATCGAAATCAAGGAATCACAATCATACAATCACAATAATACAGTCACAATCATACAATCACAATCATTCAATCACAATCATACAAAAACAATCATACAACCTTAATTATACAAGCACAATCATACAATCACAATCATACAATCACAATCACATAATCACAATCATACAATCACAGTCATATAATCGAAGTCAAAGAATCACAATCATACGATCACAATCATACAATCGCAATCATACAATCACAATCATACAATCACAATCATACAATCACAATCATACAATCACAATCATACAATCACAATCATACAATCACAATCACACAATCACAATCATACAATCACAATCAGACAATCACAATCATAAAATCACAATCATACAATCACAATCTTACAATCACAGTCATACAATCACAATCATACTATCACAATCATACAATCACAATCATACGATCACAATCATACAATCACAATCATACAATCACAATCATACGATCTCAATCATACAATCACAATCATACAATCACAATCTTACAATCGCAATCATACAATCACAATCGTACAAAAACAATCATACAATCACAATCATAGAATCACAATCATACAATCACAGTCATACAATCACAATCATACTATCACAATCATACAATCACAATCATACAATCACAATCATACAATCACAACCACAAAATCACAATCATACAATCACAATCATACAATCACAATCATAAAATCACAATCATACAATCACAATCATACAATCACAGTCATACAATCACAATCATACAATCACAATCATACAATCACAATCATACGATTTCAATCATACAATCACAATCATACAATCACAGTCATACAATCGAAATCAAGGAATCACAATCATACAATCACAATAATACAGTCACAATCATACAATCACAATCATTCAATCACAATCATACAAAAACAATCATACAACCTTAATTATACAAGCACAATCATACAATCACAATCATACAATCACAATCATACAATCACAATCATACGATCACAATCATACAATTACTATCACACAATCACAATCATACAATCACAATCATGCAATCACAATCATACGATCACAATCATACAATCACAATCATACGATCACAATCATAAAATCACAATCATACAATCACAATCATACAATCACAATCATACAATCACAATCATACAATCACAATCATACAATCACAATCACATAATCACAATCATACAATCACAGTCATACAATCGAAATCAAAGAATCACAATCATACGATCACAATCATACAATCGCAATCATACAATCACAATCATACAATCACAATCATACAATCACAATCATACAATCACAATCATAAAATCACAATCATACAATCACAATCATACAATCACAATCATACAATCACAATCATACAATCACAATCATACAATCACAATCATACAATCACAATCACATAATCACAATCATACAATCACAGTCATATAATCGAAATCAAAGAATCACAATCATACGATCACAATCATACAATCGCAATCATACAATCACAATCATACAATCACAATCATACAATCACAATCATACAATCACAATCATACAATCACAATCATACAATCACAATCACGCAATCACAATCATACAATCACAATCAGACAATCACAATCATAAAATCACAATCATACAATCACAATTATACAATCACAATCATAAAATCACAGTCATACATAAACAATCATACAATCACAATCATACAATCACAATCATACAATCACAATCATACAATCACAATCATACGATCTCAATCATACAATCACAATCATACAATCACAATCTTACAATCACAATCATACAATCACAATCGTACAAAAACAATCATACAATCACAATCATAGAATCACAATCATAGAATCACAATCATACAATCACAGTCATACAATCACAATCATACTATCAGAATCATACAATCACAATCATACAATCACAATCATACAATCACAATCACAAAATCACAATCATACAATCACAATCATACAATCACAATCATACAATCACAATCATACAATCACAATCATACAATCAGAATCATACAATCACAATCATACGATCACAATCATACGATCACAATCATACAATCACAATCATACAATCACAATCATACAATCACAATCATACAATCACAATCATTCAATCACAAAAATACAATCACAATCATACAATCACAATCACACAATCACAATCATACAATCACAGTCATACAATCGAAATCAAGGAATCACAATCATACAATCACAATAATACAGTCACAATCATACAATCACAATCATTCAATCACAATCATACAAAAACAATCATACAACCTTAATTATACAAGCACAATCATACAATCACAATAATACAATCACAATCATACGATCACAATCATACAACTACTATCACACAATCACAATCATACAATCACAATCATGCAATCACAATCATACGATCACAATCATACAATCACAATCATACGATCACAATCATAAAATCACAATCATACAATCACAATCATACAATCACAATCATAAAATCACAATCATAAAATCACAATCATACGATTTCAATCATACAATCACAATCATACAATCACAATCATACAATCACAATCATACAATCACAATCTTACAATCACAATCATACAATCACAATCGTACAAAAACAATCATACAATCACAATCATAGAATCACAATCATACAATCACAGTCATACAATCACAATCATACAATCACAATCATACAATCACAATCATACAATCACAATCATACAATCACAATCATACAATCACAATCATACAATCACAATCATACAATCACAATCATACAATCACAATCATTCAATCACAATCATACAAAAACAATCATACAACCTTAATTATACAAGCACAATCATACAATCACAATCATACAATCACAATCATACGATCACAATCATACAATTACTATCACACAATCACAATCATACAATCACAATCATGCAATCACAATCATACGATCACAATCATACAATCACAATCATACGATCACAATCATAAAATCACAATCATACAATCACAATCATACAATCACAATCATACAATCACAATCATACAATCACAATCATACAATCACAATCACATAATCACAATCATACAATCACAGTCATACAATCGAAATCAAAGAATCACAACCATACGATCACAATCATACAATCGCAATCATACAATCACAATCAAACAATCACAATCATACAATCACAATCATACAATCACAATCACACGATCACAATCATAAAATCACAATCATACAATCACAATCATACAATCACAATCATACAATCACAATCATACAATCACAATCACATAATCACAATCATACAATCACAGTCATATAATCGAAATCAAAGAATCACAATCATACGATCACAATCATACAATCGCAATCATACAATCACAATCATACAATCACAATCATACAATCACAATCATACAATCACAATCATACAATCACAATCATACAATCACAATCACATAATCACAATCATACAATCACAGTCATACAATCGAAATCAAAGAATCACAAACATACGATCACAATCATACAATCGCAATCACACAATCACAA
The DNA here is from genome assembly GCF_050947335.1 of Megachile rotundata. Classification (NCBI taxonomy): domain Eukaryota; kingdom Metazoa; phylum Arthropoda; class Insecta; order Hymenoptera; family Megachilidae; genus Megachile; species Megachile rotundata. The sequence continues at coordinate 303,701 of NW_027473394.1, forward strand.
TCATACAATCACAATCAGACAATCACAATCATAAAATCACAATCATAAAATCACAATCATACAATCACAATTATACAATCACAATCATAAAATCACAGTCATACATAAACAATCATACAATCACAATCATACAATCACAATCATACAATCACAATCATACAATCACAATCATACGATCTCAATCATACAATCACAATCATACAATCACAATCTTACAATCACAATCTTACAATCACAATCATACAATCACAATCGTACAAAAACAATCATACAATCACAATCATAGAATCACAATCATACAATCACAATCATACAATCACAATCATACGATCTCAATCATACAATCACAATCATACAATCACAATCTTACAATCACAATCATACAACCACAGTCGTACAAAAACAATCATACAACCTTAATTATACAACCACAATCATACGATCACAATCATGCAATCACAATCATACAATCACAATCATACAATCACAATCATACAATCACAATCATACAATCACAATCACACAATCACAATCAGACAATCACAATCGTACAATCACAATCATACAATCACAATCAAACAATCAGAACCATACAATCACTATCATACAATCACAATCATGCGATCACAATCATACGATCACAATCATACAATCACAATCATACGATCACAATCATAAAATCACAATCATACAATCACAATCATACAATCACAATCATACAATCACAATCATACAATCACAATCATACGATCTCAATCATACAATCACAATCATACAATCACAATCTTACAATCACAATCTTACAATCACAATCATACAATCACAATCGTACAAAAACAATCATACAATCACAATCATAGAATCACAATCATACAATCACAATCATACAATCACAATCATACGATCTCAATCATACAATCACAATCATACAATCACAATCTTACAATCACAATCATACAACCACAGTCGTACAAAAACAATCATACAACCTTAATTATACAACCACAATCATACGATCACAATCATGCAATCACAATCATACAATCACAATCATACAATCACAATCATACAATCACAATCATACAATCACAATCACACAATCACAATCAGACAATCACAATCGTACAATCACAATCATACAATCACAATCAAACAATCAGAACCATACAATCACTATCATACAATCACAATCATGCGATCACAATCATACGATCACAATCATACAATCACAATCATACGATCACAATCATAAAATCACAATCATACAATCACAATCATACAATCACAATCATACAATCACAATCACATAATCACAATCATACAATCACAGTCATATAATCGAAATCAAAGAATCACAATCATACAATCGCAATCATACAATCACAATCATACAATCACAATCATACAATCACAATCATACGATTTCAATCATACAATCACAATCATACAATCACAGTCATACAATCGAAATCAAGGAATCACAATCATACAATCACAATAATACAGTCACAATCATACAATCACAATCATTCAATCACAATCATACAAAAACAATCATACAACCTTAATTATACAAGCACAATCATACAATCACAATCATACAATCACAATCATACAATCACAATCATACGATCACAATCATACAATTACTATCACACAATCACAATCATACAATCACAATCATGCAATCACAATCATACGATCACAATCATACAATCACAATCATACGATCACAATCATAAAATCACAATCATACAATCACAATCATACAATCACAATCATACAATCACAATCATACAATCACAATCATACAATCACAATCATACAATCACAATCATACAATCACAATCACATAATCACAATCATACAATCACAGTCATACAATCGAAATCAAAGAATCACAATCATACGATCACAATCATACAATCGCAATCATACAATCACAATCATACAATCACAATCATACAATCACAATCATACAATCACAATCATAAAATCACAATCATACAATCACAATCATACAATCACAATCATACAATCACAATCATACAATCACAATCATACAATCACAATCATACAATCACAATCACATAATCACAATCATACAATCACAGTCATATAATCGAAATCAAAGAATCACAATCATACGATCACAATCATACAATCGCAATCATACAATCACAATCATACAATCACAATCATACAATCACAATCATACAATCACAATCATACAATCACAATCATACAATCACAATCACGCAATCACAATCATACAATCACAATCAGACAATCACAATCATAAAATCACAATCATACAATCACAATTATACAATCACAATCATAAAATCACAGTCATACATAAACAATCATACAATCACAATCATACAATCACAATCATACAATCACAATCATACAATCACAATCATACGATCTCAATCATACAATCACAATCATACAATCACAATCTTACAATCACAATCATACAATCACAATCGTACAAAAACAATCATACAATCACAATCATAGAATCACAATCATACAATCACAGTCATACAATCACAATCATACTATCAGAATCATACAATCACAATCATACAATCACAATCATACAATCACAATCACAAAATCACAATCATACAATCACAATCATACAATCACAATCATACAATCACAATCATACAATCACAATCATACAATCAGAATCATACAATCACAATCATACGATCACAATCATACGATCACAATCATACAATCACAATCATACAATCACAATCATACAATCACAATCATACAATCACAATCATTCAATCACAAAAATACAATCACAATCATACAATCACAATCACACAATCACAATCATACAATCACAGTCATACAATCGAAATCAAGGAATCACAATCATACAATCACAATAATACAGTCACAATCATACAATCACAATCATTCAATCACAATCATACAAAAACAATCATACAACCTTAATTATACAAGCACAATCATACAATCACAATAATACAATCACAATCATACGATCACAATCATACAACTACTATCACACAATCACAATCATACAATCACAATCATGCAATCACAATCATACGATCACAATCATACAATCACAATCATACGATCACAATCATAAAATCACAATCATACAATCACAATCATACAATCACAATCATAAAATCACAATCATAAAATCACAATCATACGATTTCAATCATACAATCACAATCATACAATCACAATCATACAATCACAATCATACAATCACAATCTTACAATCACAATCATACAATCACAATCGTACAAAAACAATCATACAATCACAATCATACAATCACAATCATTCAATCACAATCATACAAAAACAATCATACAACCTTAATTATACAAGCACAATCATACAATCACAATCATACAATCACAATCATACGATCACAATCATACAATTACTATCACACAATCACAATCATACAATCACAATCATGCAATCACAATCATACGATCACAATCATACAATCACAATCATACGATCACAATCATAAAATCACAATCATACAATCACAATCATACAATCACAATCATACAATCACAATCATACAATCACAATCACATAATCACAATCATACAATCACAGTCATACAATCGAAATCAAAGAATCACAACCATACGATCACAATCATACAATCGCAATCATACAATCACAATCAAACAATCACAATCATACAATCACAATCATACAATCACAATCATACGATCACAATCATAAAATCACAATCATACAATCACAATCATACAATCACAATCATACAATCACAATCATACAATCACAATCACATAATCACAATCATACAATCACAGTCATATAATCGAAATCAAAGAATCACAATCATACGATCACAATCATACAATCGCAATCATACAATCACAATCATACAATCACAATCATACAATCACAATCATACAATCACAATCATACAATCACAATCACATAATCACAATCATACAATCACAGTCATACAATCGAAATCAAAGAATCACAAACATACGATCACAATCATACAATCGCAATCACACAATCACAATCATACAATCACAATCAGACAATCACAATCATAAAATCACAATCATAAAATCACAATCATACAATCACAATTATACAATCACAATCATAAAATCACAGTCATACATAAACAATCATACAATCACAATCATACAATCACAATCATACAATCACAATCATACAATCACAATCATACGATCTCAATCATACAATCACAATCATACAATCACAATCTTACAATCACAATCTTACAATCACAATCATACAATCACAATCGTACAAAAACAATCATACAATCACAATCATAGAATCACAATCATACAATCACAATCATACAATCACAATCATACGATCTCAATCATACAATCACAATCATACAATCACAATATTACAATCACAATCATACAACCACAGTCGTACAAAAACAATCATACAACCTTAATTATACAACCACAATCATACGATCACAATCATGCAATCACAATCATACAATCACAATCATACAATCACAATCATACAATCACAATCATACAATCACAATCACACAATCACAATCAGACAATCACAATCGTACAATCACAATCATACAATCACAATCAAACAATCAGAACCATACAATCACTATCATACAATCACAATCATGCGATCACAATCATACGATCACAATCATACAATCACAATCATACGATCACAATCATAAAATCACAATCATACAATCACAATCATACAATCACAATCATACAATCACAATCACATAATCACAATCATACAATCACAGTCATATAATCGAAATCAAAGAATCACAATCATACAATCGCAATCATACAATCACAATCATACAATCACAATCATACAATCACAATCATACAATCACAATCATACAATCACAATCATACAATCACAATCACACAATCACAATCATACAATCACAATCAGACACTCACAATCATAAAATCACAATCATAAAATCACAATCATACAATCACAATTATACAATCACAATCATAAAATCACAGTCATACATAAACAATCATACAATCACAATCATACAATCACAATCATACAATCACAATCATACAATCACAATCATACAATCACAATCGTACGATCTCAATCATACAATCACAATCATACAATCACAATCATACAATCACAATCATACAATCACAATCGTACAAAAACAATCATACAATCACAATCATAGAATCACAATCATACAATCACAATCATACAATCACAATCATACGATCTCAATCATACAATCACAATCATACAATCACAATCTTACAATCACAATCATACAATCACAATCGTACAAAAACAATCATACAACCTTAATTATACAACCACAATCATACGATCACAATCATGCAGTCACAATCATACAATCACAATCATACAATCACAATCATACAATCACAATCATACAATCACAATCACTCAATCACAATCAGACAATCACAATCGTACAATCACAATCATACAATCACAATCATACAATCACAATCATACAATCACAATCATACAAAAACAATCATACAACCTTAATTATACAACCACAATCATACGATCACAATCATACAATCACAATCATACAATCACAATCATACAATCACAATCACACAATCACAATCAGACAATCACAATCAGACAATCACAATCAAACAATCAGAACCATACAATCACTATCATACCATCACAATCATACAATCACAATCATACAATCACAATCATACAATCACAATCATACAATCACAATCATACAATCACAATCATACAATCACAGTCACACAATCACAATCAGACAATCACAATCGTACAATCACAATCATACAATCACAATCAAACAATCAGAACCATACAATCACTATCATACAATCACAATCATGCGATCACAATCATACGATCACAATCATACAATCACAATCATACGATCACAATCATAAAATCACAATCATACAATCACAATCATACAATCACAATCATACAATCACAATCACATAATCACAATCATACAATCACAGTCATATAATCGAAATCAAAGAATCACAATCATACGATCACAATCATACAATCGCAATCATACAATCACAATCATACAATCACAATCATACAATCACAATCATACAATCACAATCATACAATCACAATCATACAATCACAATCATACAATCACAATCACACAATCACAATCATACAATCACAATCAGACAATCACAATCATAAAATCACAATCATACAATCACAATTATACAATCACAATCATAAAATCACAGTCATACATAAACAATCATACAATCACAATCATACAATCACAATCATACAATCACAATCATACAATCACAATCATACAATCACAATCATACGATCTCAATCATACAATCACAATCATACAATCACAATCTTACAATCGCAATCATACAATCACAATCGTACAAAAACAATCATACAATCACAATCATAGAATCACAATCATACAATCACAGTCATACAATCACAATCATACTATCACAATCATACAATCACAATCATACAATCACAATCATACAATCACAACCACAAAATCACAATCATACAATCACAATCATACAATCACAATCATACAATCACAATCATACAATCACAGTCATACAATCACAATCATACAATCACAATCATACAATCACAATCATACAATCACAATCATACGATTTCAATCATACAATCACAATCATACAATCACAATCATACAATCACAATCATACAATCACAATCATACAATCACAATCATACAATCACAATCATACAATCACAATCATACAATCACAATCATACAATCACAATCATACAATCACAATCATACAATCACAATCATACAATCACAATCATACAAAAACAATCATACAACCTTAATTATACAAGCACAATCGTACAATCACAATCATACAATCACAATCATACGATCACAATCATACAATTACTATCATACAATCACAATCATACAATCACAATCATACAATCACAATCATACAATCACAATCATACAATCACAGTCATACAATCACAATCATACAATCACAATCATACAATCACAATCATACAATCACAATCATACGATTTCAATCATACAATCACAATCATACAATCACAATCATACAATCACAATCATACAATCACAATCATACAATCACAATCATACAATCACAATCATACAATCACAATCATACAATCACAATCATACAATCACAATCATACAATCACAATCATACAATCACAATCATACAATTACTATCACACAATCACAATCATACAATCACAATCATGCAATCACAATCATACGATCACAATCATACAATCACAATCATACGATCACAATCATAAAATCACAATCATACAATCACAATCATACAATCACAATCATACAATCACAATCATACAATCACAATCACATAATCACAATCATACAATCACAGTCATACAATCGAAATCAAAGAATCACAATCATACGATCACAATCATACAATCGCAATCATACAATCACAATCATACAGTCACAATCATACAATCACAATCATACAATCACAATCATAAAATCACAATCATACAATCACAATCATACAATCACAATCATACAATCACAATCATACAATCACAATCATACAATCACAATCACATCATCACAATCATACAATCACAGTCATATAATCGAAATCAAAGAATCACAATCATACGATCACAATCATACAATCGCAATCATACAATCACAATCATACAATCACAATCATACAATCACAATCATACAATCACAATCATACAATCACAATCATACAATCACAATCACGCAATCACAATCATACAATCACAATCAGACAATCACAATCATAAAATCACAATCATACAATCACAATTATACAATCACAATCATAAAATCACAGTCATACATAAACAATCATACAATCACAATCATACAATCACAATCATACAATCACAATCATACAATCACAATCATACAATCACAATCATACGATCTCAATCATACAATCACAATCATACAATCACAATCTTACAATCACAATCATACAATCACAATCGTACAAAAACAATCATACAATCACAATCATACAATCACAATCATACAATCACAGTCATACAATCACAATCATACTATCACAATCATACAATCACAATCATACAATCACAATCATACAATCACAATCACAAAATCACAATCATACAATCACAATCATACAATCACAATCATACAATCACAATCATACAATCAGAATCATACAATCACAGTGATACAATCACAATCATACAATCACAATCATACAATCACAATCATACGATTTCAATCATACAATCACAATCATACAATCACAATCATACAATCACAATCATACAATCACAATCATACAATCACAATCATACGATTTCAATCATACAATCACAATCATACAATCACAATCATACAATCACAACCATACAATCACAATCATACAATCACAATCATACAATCACAATCATACAATCAGAATCATACAATCACAATCATACGATCACAATCATACGATCACAATCATACAATCACAATCATACAATCACAATCATACAATCACAATCATACAATCACAATCATTCAATCACAAAAATACAATCACAATCATACAATCACAATCACACAATCACAATCATACAATCACAGTCATACAATCGAAATCAAGGAATCACAATCATACAATCACAATAATACAGTCACAATCATACAATCACAATCATACAATCACAATCATACAATCACAATCATACAATCACAATCATACAATCACAATCATACAATCACAATCATACAATCACAATCATACAATCACAATCATACAATCACAATCATACAATCACAATCATACAATCACAATCATACAAAAACAATCATACAACCTTAATTATACAAGCACAATCGTACAATCACAATCATACAATCACAATCATACGATCACAATCATACAATCACAAAAATACAATCACAATCATACAATCACAATCACACAATCACAATCATACAATCACAGTCATACAATCGAAATCAAGGAATCACAATCATACAATCACAATAATACAGTCACAATCATACAATCACAATCATTCAATCACAATCATACAAAAACAATCATACAACCTTAATTATACAAGCACAATCATACAATCACAATCATACAATCACAATCATACGATCACAATCATACAATTACTATCACACAATCACAATCATACAATCACAATCATGCAATCACAATCATACGATCACAATCATACAATCACAATCATACGATCACAATCATAAAATCACAATCATACAATCACAATCATACAATCACAATCATACAATCACAATCATACAATCACAATCATACAATCACAATCACATAATCACAATCATACAATCACAGTCATACAATCGAAATCAAAGAATCACAACCATACGATCACAATCATATAATCGCAATCATACAATCACAATCAAACAATCACAATCATACAATCACAATCATACAATCACAATCATACGATCACAATCATAAAATCACAATCATACAATCACAATCATACAATCACAATCATACAATCACAATCATACAATCACAATCACATAATCACAATCATACAATCACAGTCATATAATCGAAATCAAAGAATCACAATCATACGATCACAATCATACAATCGCAATCATACAATCACAATCATACAATCACAATCATACAATCACAATCATACAATCACAATCATACAATCACAATCATACAATCACAATCACACAATCACAATCATACAATCACAATCAGACACTCACAATCATAAAATCACAATCATAAAATCACAATCATACAATCACAATTATACAATCACAATCATACAATCACAGTCATACATAAACAATCATACAATCACAATCATACAATCACAATCATACAATCACAATCATACGATCTCAATCATACAATCACAATCATACAATCACAATCTTACAATCACAATCATACAATCACAATCGTACAAAAACAATCATACAATCACAATCATAGAATCACAATCATACAATCACAATCATACAATCACAATCATACAATCACAATCATACAATCACAATCATACAAAAACTATCATACAACCTTAATTATACAAGCACAATCGTACAATCACAATCATACAATCACAATCATACGATCACAATCATACAATTACTATCATACAATCATAATCATACAATCACAATCATGGAATCACAATCATACGATCACAATCATACAATCACAATCATACGATCACAATCATAAAATCACAATCATACAATCACAATCATACAATCACAAAAATACAATCACAATCATACAATCACAATCACACAATCACAATCATACAATCACAGTCATACAATCGAAATCGAGGAATCACAATCATACAATCACAATAATACAGTCACAATCATACAATCACAATCATACAATCACAATCATACAATCACAATCATACAATCACAATCATACAATCACAATCATACAATCACAATCATACAATCACAATCATACAATCACAATCATACAATCACAATCATACAATCACAATCATACAATCACAATCATACAATCACAATCATACAAAAACTATCATACAACCTTAATTATACAAGCACAATCGTACAATCACAATCATACAATCACAATCATACGATCACAATCATACGATCACAATCATACAATTACTATCATACAATCATAATCATACAATCACAATCATGGAATCACAATCATACGATCACAATCATACAATCACAATCATACGATCACAATCATTCAATCACAATCATACAAAAACAATCATACAACCTTAATTATACAAGCACAATCATACAATCACAATCATACAATTACAATCATACGATCACAATCATACAATTACTATCACACAATCACAATCATACAATCACAATCATGCAATCACAATCATACGATCACAATCATACAATCACAATCATACGATCACAATCATAAAATCACAATCATACAATCACAATCATTCAATCACAATCATACAATCACAATCATACAATCACAATCACATAATCACAATCATACAATCACAGTCATACAACCGAAATCAAAGAATCACAATCATACGATCACAATCATACAATCGCAATCATACAATCACAATCATACAATCACAATCATACAATCACAATCATACAATCACAATCATACGATCACAATCATAAAATCACAATCATACAATCACAATCATACAATCACAATCATACAGTCACAATCATACAATCACAATCACATAATCACAATCATACAATCACAGTCATATAATCGAAATCAAAGAGTCACAATCATACGATCACAATCATACAATCGCAATCATACAATCACAATCATACAATCACAATCATACAATCACAATCATACAATCACAATCATACGATCACAATCATATAATCACAATCATACGATCTCAATCATACAATCACAATCATACAATCACAATCTTACAATCACAATCATACAATCACAGTCATACAATCGAAATCAAGGAATCACAATCATACAATCACAATAATACAGTCACAATCATACAATCACAATCATTCAATCACAATCATACAAAAACAATCATACAACCTTAATTATACAAGCACAATCATACAATCACAATAATACAATCACAATCATACGATCACAATCATACAACTACTATCACACAATCACAATCATACAATCACAATCATGCAATCACAATCATACGATCACAATCATACAATCACAATCATACGATCACAATCATAAAATCACAATCATACAATCACAATCATACAATCACAATCATACAACCACAATCATACAATCACAATCACATAATCACAATCATACAATCACAGTCATACAATCGAAATCAAAGAATCACAATCATACGATCACAATCATGCAATCGCAATCATACGATCACAATCATACAATCACAATCATACGATTACAATCATAAAATCACAATCATACAATCACAATCATACAATCACAATCATACAATCACAATCATACAATCACAATCACATAATCACAATCATACAATCACAGTCATACAATCGCAATCAAAGAATCACAATCATACGATCACAATCATACAATCGCAATCATACAATCACAATCATACAATCACAATCATACAATCACAATCATACAATCACAATCATACAATCACAATCATACAATCACAATCACATAATCACAATCATACAATCACAGTCATATAATCGAAATCAAAGAATCACAATCATACGATCACAATCATACAATCGCAATCATACAATCACAATCATACAATCACAATCATACAATCACAATCATACAATCACAATCATACAATCACAATCATACAATCACAATCACACAATCACAATCATACAATCACAATCATACAATCACAATCAGACAATCACAATCATAAAATCACAATTATACAATCACAATCATAAAATCACAGTCATACATAAACAATCATACAATCACAATCATACAATCACAATCATACAATCACAATCATACAATCACAATCATACGATCTCAATCATACAATCACAATCATACAATCACAATCTTACAATCACAATCATACAATCACAATCGTACAAAAACAATCATACAATCACAATCATAGAATCACAATCATACAATCACAGTCATACAATCACAATCATACTATCACAATCATACAATCACAATCATACAATCACAATCATACAATCACAATCACAAAATCACAATCATACAATCACAATCATACAATCACAATCATACAATCACAATCAAACAATCACAATCATACAATCACAATCATACAATCACAATCATACAATCACAATCATACAATCACAATCATACAATCACAATTATACAATCACAATCATACAATCACAATCATACAATCACAATCATACAATCACAATCATACGATTTCAATCATACAATCACAATCATACAACCACAATCATACGATCACAATCATACGATCACAAGCATACGATCACAATCGTACGATCACAATCATACGATCACAATCATACAATTACTATCACACAATCACAATCATACGATCTCAATCATACAATCACAATCATACAATCACAATCATACAATCACAATCATACAATCGCAATCATACAATCACAATCATACAAAAACAATCATACAACCTTAATTATACAACCACAATCTTACGATCACAATCATACAATCACAATCATACAATCACAATCATACAATCACAATCAAACAATCAGAATCATACAATCACAATCATACAATCACAATCATACAATCACAATCACAAAATCACAATCATACAATCACAATCATACAATCACAGTCATACAATCGAAATCAAGGAATGACAATCATACAATCACAATAATACAGTCACAATCATACAATCACCATCATACAATCACAATCATACAAAAACAATCATACAACCTTAATTATCCAAGCACAATCATACAATCACAATCATACAATCACAGTCATACAATCGAAATCAAGGAATCACAATCATACAATCACAATAATACAGTCACAATCATACAATCACAATCATACAAAAACAATCATACAACCTTAATTATACAACCACAATCATACGATCACAATCATACAATCACAATCATACAATCACAATCATACAATCACAATCAAACAATCAGAATCATACAATCACAATCATACAATCACAATTATACAATCACAATCATACAAAAACAATCATACAACCTTAATTATACAAGCACAATCATACAATCACAATCATACAATCACAATCATACGATCACAATCATACAATCACAATCATAAAATCACAATCTTACAATCACAATCATACAATCACAATCATAAAATCACAATCATACAATCACAATTATACAATCACAATCATACAATCACAGTCATACATAAACAATCATACAATCACAATCATACAATCACAATCTTACAATCACAATCATACAATCACAATCGTACAAAAACATTCATACAACCTTAGTTATACAACCACAATCATACGATCACAATCATGCAATCACAATCATACAATCACAATCATACAATCACAATCAAACAATCAGAATCATACAATCACAATCATACAATCACAATCATACAATCACAATCACAAAATCACAATCATACAATCACAATCATACAATCACAGTCATACAATCGAAATCAAGGAATCACAATCATACAATCACAATAATACAGTCACAATCATACAATCACCATCATACAATCACAATCATACAAAAACAATCATACAACCTTAATTATCCAAGCACAATCATACAATCACAATCATACAATCACAGTCATACAATCGAAATCAAGGAATCACAATCATACAATCACAATAATACAGTCACAATCATACAATCACAATCATACAAAAACAATCATACAACCTTAATTATACAACCACAATCATACGATCACAATCATACAATCACAATCATACAATCACAATCATACAATCACAATCAAACAATCAGAATCATACAATCACAATCATACAATCACAATTATACAATCACAATCATACAAAAACAATCATACAACCTTAATTATACAAGCACAATCATACAATCACAATCATACAATCACAATCATACGATCACAATCATACAATCACAATCATAAAATCACAATCTTACAATCACAATCATACAATCACAATCATAAAATCACAATCATACAATCACAATTATACAATCACAATCATACAATCACAGTCATACATAAACAATCATACAATCACAATCATACAATCACAATCTTACAATCACAATCATACAATCACAATCGTACAAAAACATTCATACAACCTTAGTTATACAACCACAATCATACGATCACAATCATGCAATCACAATCATACAATCACAATCATACAATCACAATCAAACAATCAGAATAATACAATCACAATCATACAATCACAATCATACAATCACAGTCATACAATTACAATCATACAATCACAATCATACAATCACAATCATACAATCACAATCACACAATCACTATCACACAATCACAATCATACAACCACAATCATACGATCACAATCATACGATCACAATCATACGATCACAATCATACGATCACAATCATACAATTACTATCACACAATCACAAGTATACGATCTCGATCATATACTCACAATCATACAATCACAATCATACAATCACAATCATACAATCACAATCATACGATCTCAATCATACAATCACAATCATACAATCACAATCATACAATCACAATCATACAATCACAATCATACAATCACAATAATACAGTCACAATCATACAATCACAATCATACAAAAACAATCATACAACCTTAATTATACAAGCACAACCATACAATCACAATCATATAATCACAATCATACGATCACAATCATGCAATTACTATCATACAATCACAATCATACAATCACAATCATGCGATCACAATCATACGATCACAATCATACAATCACAATCATACGATCACAATCATAAAATCACAATCATACAATCACAATCATACAATCACAATCATACAATCACAATCATACAATCACAATCATACAATCACAATCATACAATCACAATCATACAATCACAATCATACAATCACAATCATACAATCACAATCATACAATCACAATCATACAATCACAATCATACAATCACAATCATACAATCACAATCATACAATCACAATCATACAATCACAATCATACAATCACAATCATACAATCACAATCATACAATCACAATCATACAATCACAACCATACAAAAACAATCATACAACCTTAATTATACAAGCACAATCGTACAATCACAATCATACAATCACAATCATACGATCACAATCATACAATTACTATCATACAATCATAATCATACAATCACAATCATGGAATCACAATCATACGATCACAATCATACAATCACAATCATACGATCACAATCATAAAATCACAATCATACAATCACAATCATACAATCACAAAAATACAATCACAATCATACAATCACAATCACACAATCACAATCATACAATCACAGTCATACAATCGAAATCAAGGAATCACAATCATACAATCACAATAATACAGTCACAATCATACAATCACAATCATTCAATCACAATCATACAAAAACAATCATACAACCTTAATTATACAAGCACAATCATACAATCACAATCATACAATCACAATCATACAATCACAATCATACGATCACAATCATACAATTACTATCACACAATCACAATCATACAATCACAATCATGCAATCACAATCATACGATCACAATCATACAATCACAATCATACGATCACAATCATAAAATCACAATCATACAATCACAATCATACAATCACAATCATACAATCACAATCATACAATCACAATCACATAATCACAATCATACAATCACAGTCATACAATCGAAATCAAAGAATCACAATCATACGATCACAATCATACAATCGCAATCATACAATCACAATCATACAATCACAATCATACAATCACAATCATACAATCACAATCATAAAATCACAATCATACAATCACAATCATACAATCACAATCATACAATCACAATCATACAATCACAATCATACAATCACAATCATACAATCACAATCACATAATCACAATCATACAATCACAGTCATATAATCGAAATCAAAGAATCACAATCATACGATCACAATCATACAATCGCAATCATACAATCACAATCATACAATCACAATCATACAATCACAATCATACAATCACAATCATACAATCACAATCATACAATCACAATCACACAATCACAATCATACAATCACAATCAGACAATCACAATCATAAAATCACAATCATACAATCACAAGTATACAATCACAATCATAAAATCACAGTCATACATAAACAATCATACAATCACAATCATACAATCACAATCATACAATCACAATCATACAATCACAATCATACGATCTCAATCATACAATCACAATCATACAATCACAATCTTACAATCACAATCATACAATCACAATCGTACAAAAACAATCATACAATCACAATCATAGAATCACAATCATACAATCACAGTCATACAATCACAATCATACTATCACAATCATACAATCACAATCATACAATCACAATCATACAATCACAATCACAAAATCACAATCATACAATCACAATCATACAATCACAATCATACAATCACAATCATACAATCACAATCATACAATCACAGTCATACAATCACAATCATACAATCACAATCATACAATCACAATCATACAATCACAATCATACGATTTCAATCATACAATCACAATCATACAATCACAATCATACAATCACAATCATACAATCACAATCATACAATCACAATCATACAATCACAATCATACGATTTCAATCATACAATCACAATCATACAATCACAATCATACAATCACAATCATACAATCACAATCATACAATCACAATCATACGATCTCAATCATACAATCACAATCATACAATCACAATCATACAATCACAATCATACAATCACAATCATACAATCACAATCATACAATCACAATCATACGATTTCAATCATACAATCACAATCATACAATCACAATCATACAATCACAATCATACAACCACAATCATACGATCACAATCATACCATCATAATCATACAATCACAATCATACAATCACAGTCATACAATCACAATCATACAATCACAATCATACAATCACAATCATACAATCACAAACACACAATCACAATCAGACAATCACAATCGTACAATCACAATCATACAATCACAATCAAACAATCAGAACCATACAATCACTATCATACAATCACAATCATACAATCACAATCATACAATCACAATCATACAATCGCAGTCATACAATTACAATCATACAATCACAATCATACAATCACAATCATACAATCACAATCATACAATCACAATCACATAATCACAATCATACAATCACAGTCATATAATCGAAATCAAAGAATCACAATCATACGATCACAATCATACAATCGCAATCATACAATCACAATCATACAATCACAATCATACAATCACAATCATACAATCACAATCATACAATCACAATCATACAATCACAATCATACAATCACAATCATACAATCACAATCATACAATCACAATCATACAATCACAATCATACAATCACAATCATACAATCACAATCATACAACCTTAATTATACAACCACAATCATACGATCACAATCATACAATCACAATCATACAATCACAATCATACAATCACAATCACACAATCACAATCAGACAATCACAATCATACAATCACAATCAAACAATCAGAACCATACAATCACTATCATACCATCACAATCATACAATCACAATCATACAATCACAATCATACAATCACAATCATACAATCACAATCATACAATCACAATCATACAATCACAATCATACAATCACAATCATACAATCACAATCATACAATCACAATCATACAATCACAATCATACAATCACAATCATACAATCACAATCATACAATCACAATCATACAATCACAGTCATACAATCACAGTCATACAATCACAATCATACTATCACAATCATACAATCACAATCATACAATCACAATCATACAATCACAGTCAGAAAATCACAATCATACAATCACAATCATAAAATCACAATCATACAATCACAGTCATACAATCACAATCATACAATCACAATCATACGATTTCAATCATACAATCACAGTCATACAATCACAATCATACAATCACAATCATACAATCACAATCATACAATCACAATCATACAATTACAATCATACAATCACAATCATACAATCACAATCATACAAAAACAATCATACAACCTTAATTATACAAGCACAATCGTACAATCACAATCATACAATCACAATCATACAATCACAATCATACAAAAACAATCATACAACCTTTATTATACAAGCACAATCATACAATCACAATCATACAATCACAATCATACAATCACAATCATACAATCACAATCATACGATCTCAATCATACAATCACAATCATACAATCACAATCATACAATCACAGTCATACAATCACAGTCATACAATCACAATCATACTATCACAATCATATAATCACAATCATACAATCACAATCATACAATCACAATCACAAAATCACAATCATACAATCACAATCATACAATCACAATCATACAATCACGATCATAAAATCACAATCATACAATCACAGTCATACAATCACAATCATACAATCACAATCATACAATCACAATCATACGATTTCAATCATACAATCACAATCATACAATCACAATCATACAATCACAATCATACAATCACAATCATACAATCACAATCATACAATCACAATCATACAATCACAATCATGCAAAAACAATCATACAACCTTAATTATACAAGCACAATCGTACAATCACAATCATACAATCACAATCATACGATCACAATCATACAATTACTATCATACAATCACAATCATACAATCACGATCATGCAATCGCAATCATACGATCACAATCATACAATCACAATCATACGATCACAATCATAAAATCACAATCATACAATCACAATCATACAATCACAATCATACAAAAACAATCATACAACCTTTATTATACAAGCACAATCATACAATCACAATCATACAATCACAATCATACGATCACAATCATACAATTACTATCATACAATCACAATCATACAATCACAATCATGCAATCACAATCATACGATCACAATCATACAATCACAATCATACGATCACAATCATAAAATCACAATCATACAATCACAATCATACAATCACAATCATACAATCACAATCATACAATCACAATCACATAATCACAATCATACAATCACAGTCATATAATCGAAATCAAAGAATCACAATCATACGATCACAATCATACAATCGCAATCATACAATCACAATCATACAATCACAATCATACAATCACAATCATACAATCACAATCATACAATCACAATCATACAATCACAATCATACAATCACAATCATACAATCACAATCGTACAAAAACAATCATACAATCATAATCATAGAATCACAATCATACAATCACAATCATACAATCACAATCATACGATCTCAATCATACAATCACAATCATACAATCACAATCTTACAATCACAATCATACAATCACAATCGTACAAAAACAATCATACAACCTTAATTATACAACCACAATCATACGATCACAATCATGCAATCACAATCATACAATCACAATCATACAATCACAATCATACAATCACAATCACACAATCACAATCAGACAATCACAATCGTACAATCACAATCATACAATCACAATCAAACAATCAGAACCATACAATCACTATCATACAATCACAATCATACAATCACAATCATACAATCACAATCATACAATCACAATCATACAATCACAATCATACAATCACAATCATACAATCACAATCATACAATCACAATCATACAATCACAATCATACAATCACAATCATACAATCACAATCATACAATCACAATCATACAATCACAATCATACAATCACAATCATACAAAAACAATCATACAACCTTAATTATACAACCACAATCATACGATCACAATCATACAATCACAATCATACAATCACAATCATACAATCACAATCACACAATCACAATCAGACAATCACAATCATACAATCACAATCAAACAATCAGAACCATACAATCACTATCATACCATCACAATCATACAATCAGAATCATACAATCACAATCATACAATCACAATCATACAATCACAATCATACAATCACAATCATACAATCACAATCATACAATCACAATCATACAATCACAATCATACAATCACAATCATACAATCACAATCATACAATCACAATCATACAATCACAATCATACAATCACAATCATACAATCACAGTCATACAATCACAGTCATACAATCACAATCATACTATCACAATCATACAATCACAATCATACAATCACAATCATACAATCACAGTCACAAAATCACAATCATACAATCACAATCATAAAATCACAATCATACAATCACAGTCATACAATCACAATCATACAATCACAATCATACGATTTCAATCATACAATCACAATCATACAATCACAATCATACAATCACAATCATACAATCACAATCATACAATCACAATCATACAATCACAATCATACAATCACAATCATACAAAAACAATCATACAACCTTAATTATACAAGCACAATCGTACAATCACAATCATACAATCACAATCATACAATCACAATCATACAAAAACAATCATACAACCTTTATTATACAAGCACAATCATACAATCACAATCATACAATCACAATCATACGATCACAATCATACAATTACTATCATACAATCACAATCATACAATCACAATCATGCAATCACAATCATACGATCACAATCATACAATCACAATCATACGATCACAATCATAAAATCACAATCATACAATCACAATCATACAATCACAGTCATACGATCGAAATCAAAGAATCACAATCATACGATCACAATCATACAATCGCAATCATACAATCACAATCATACAATCACAATCATACAATCACAATCATACAATCACAATCATACAATCACAATCATACAATCACAATCATACAATCACAATCATACAATCACAATCATACAATCACAATCATACAATCACAATCATACAATCACAATCATACAATCAGAATCATACAATCACAATCATACAATCACAATCATACAATCACAATCATACAATCACAATCATACAATCACAATCATACAGTCACAATCATAAAATCACAATCATAAAATCACAATCATACAATCACAATTATACAATCACAATCCTACAATCACAGTCATACATAAACAATCATACAATCACAATCATACAATCACAATCATACAATCACAATCATACAATCACAATCATACAATCACAATCATACAATCACAATCATACAATCACAATCATACAATCACAATCATACAATCACAATCATACGATCACAATCATACGATCTCAATCATACAATCACAATCTTACAATCACAATCATACAATCACAATCGTACAATCACAATCATAGAATCACAATCATACAATCACAATCATACAATCACAATCATACAATCACAATCATACAATCACAATCATACAATCACAATCATACAATCACAATCATATAATCACAGTCATACAATCACAGTCATACAATCACAATCATACAATCACAATCATACAATCACAATCATACGATTTCAATCATACAATCACAATCATACAATCACAATCATACAATCACAATCATACAATCACAATCATACAATCACAATCATACAATCACAATCATACAATCACAATCATACAATCACAATCATACAATCACAATCATACAATCACAATCATACAATCACAATCATACAATCACAATCATACAATCACAATCATACAATCACAATCATACAATCACAATCATACAATCACAATCATACAATCACAATCATACAATCACAATCATACAATCACAATCATACAATCACAATCATACAATCACAATCATACAAAAACTATCATACAACCTTAATTATACAAGCACAATCGTACAATCATAATCATACAATCACAATCATACGATCACAATCATACAATTACTAGCATACAATCATAATCATACAATCACAATCATGGAATCACAATCATACGATCACAATCATACAATCACAATCATACGATCACAATCATAAAATCACAATCATACAATCACAATCATACAATCACAAAAATACAATCACAATCATACAATCGAAATCAAGGAATCACAATCATACAATCACAATAATACAGTCACAATCATACAATCACAATCATTCAATCACAATCATACAAAAACAATCATACAACCTTAATTATACAAGCACAATCATACAATCACAATCATACAATCACAATCATACGATCACAATCATACAATTACTATCACACAATCACAATCATACAATCACAATCATGCAATCACAATCATACGATCACAATCATACAATCACAATCATACGATCACAATCATAAAATCACAATCATACAATCACAATCATTCAATCACAATCATACAATCACAATCATACAATCACAATCACATAATCACAATCATACAATCACAGTCATACAATCGAAATCAAAGAATCACAATCATACGATCACAATCATACAATCGCAATCATACAATCACAATCATACAATCACAATCATACAATCACAATCATACAATCACAATCATACGATCACAATCATAAAATCACAATCATACAATCACAATCATACAATCACAATCATACAATCACAATCATACAATCACAATCACATAATCGCAATCATACAATCACAGTCATATAATCGAAATCAAAGAATCACAATCATACGATCACAATCATACAATCGCAATCATACAATCACATTCATACAATCACAATCATACAATCGCAATCATACAATCACAATCATACAATCACAATCATACAATCACAATCACACAATCACAATCATACAATCACAATCAGACAATCACAATCATAAAATCACAATCATACAATCACAATTATACAATCACAATCATAAAATCACAGTCATACATAAACAATCATACAATCACAATCATACAATCACAATCATACAATCACAATCATACAATCACAATCATACAATCACAATCATACGATCTCAATCATACAATCACAATCATACAATCACAATCTTACAATCACAATCATACAATCACAATCGTACAAAAACAATCATATAATCACAATCATACAATCACAATCATACAATCACAATCACAAAATCACAATCATACAATCACAATCATACAATCACAATCATACAATCACGATCATAAAATCACAATCATACAATCACAGTCATACAATCACAATCATACAATCACAATCATACAATCACAATCATACGATTTCAATCATACAATCACAATCATACAATCACAATCATACAATCACAATCATACAATCACAATCATGCAATCACAATCATACAATCACAATCATACAATCACAATCATACAATCACAATCATACAATCACAATCATACAATCACAATCATACAATCACAATCATACAATCACAATCATACAATCACAATCATACAATCACAATCATACAATCACAATCATGCAAAAACAATCATACAACCTTAATTATACAAGCACAATCGTACAATCACAATCATACAATCACAATCATACGATCACAATCATACAATTACTATCATACAATCACAATCATACAATCACGATCATGCAATCATAATCATACGATCACAATCATACAATCACAATCATACGATCACAATCATAAAATCACAACCATACAATCACAATCATACAATCACAAAAATACAATCACAATCATACAATCACAATCACACAATCACAATCATACAATCACAGTCATACAATCGAAATCAAGGAATCACAATCATACAATCACAATAATACAGTCACAATCATACAATCACAATCATACAATCACAATCATACAAAAACAATCATACAACCTTTATTATACAAGCACAATCATACAATCACAATCATACAATCACAATCATACGATCACAATCATACAATTACTATCATACAATCACAATCATACAATCACAATCATGCAATCACAATCATACGATCACAATCATACAATCACAATCATACGATCACAATCATAAAATCACAATCATACAATCACAATCATACAATCACAGTCATACAATCGAAATCAAAGAATCACAATCATACGATCACAATCATACAATCGCAATCATACAATCACAATCATACAATCACAATCATACAATCACAATCATACAATCACAATCATACAATCACAATCATACAATCACAATCATACAATCACAATCATACAATCACAATCATACAATCACAATCATACAATCACAGTCATACAATCACAATCATACAATCACAATCATACAATCACAATCACACAATCACAATCAGACAATCACAATCGTACAATCACAATCATACAATCACAATCAAACAATGAGAACCATACAATCACTATCATACAATCACAATCATACAATCACAATCATACAATCACAATCATAGAATCACAATCATAGAATCACAATCATACAATCACAATCATACAATCACAATCATACAATCACAATCATACAATCACAATCATACAATCACAATCATACAATCACAATCATACGATCTCAATCATACGATCTCAATCATACAATCACAATCATACAATCACAATCTTACAATCACAATCATACAATCACAATCGTACAAAAACAATCATACAACCTTAATTATACAACCACAATCATACGATCACAATCATGCAATCACAATCATACAATCACAATCATACAATCACAATCATACAATCACAATCACACAATCACAATCAGACAATCACAATCGTACAATCACAATCATACAATCACAATCAAACAATCAGAACCATACAATCACTATCATACAATCACAATCATACAATCACAATCATACAATCACAATCATACAATCACAATCATACAATCACAATCTTACAATCACAATCATACAATCACAATCGTACAAAAACAATCATACAATCACAATCATACAATCACAATCATACAATCACAATCACACAATCACTATCACACAATCACAATCATACAACCACAATCATATGATCACAATCATACGATCACAATCGTACGATCACGATCATACGATCACAATCATACAATTACTATCACACAATCACAATCATACGATCTCAATCATACAATCACAATCATACAATCACAATCGTACAATCACAATCATACAATCACAATTATACTATCACAATCATACTAAAACAATCATACAACCTTAATTATACAACCACAATCATACGATCACAATCGTACAATCACAATCATACAATCACAATCAAACAATCAGAATCATACAATCACAATCATACAATCACAATCATACAATCACAATCATACAATCACAATCATACGATCACAATCATACAATCACAATCATACGATCACAATCATAAAATCACAATCATACAATCACAATCATACAATCACAAAAATACAATCACAATCATACAATCACAATCACACAATCACAATCATACAATCACAGTCATACAATCGAAATCAAGGAATCACAATCATACAATCACAATAATACAGTCACAATCATACAATCACAATCATTCAATCACAATCATACAAAAACAATCATACAACCTTAATTATACAAGCACAATCATACAATCACAATCATACAATCACAATCATACGATCACAATCATACAATTACTATCACACAATCACAATCATACAATCACAATCATGCAATCACAATCATACGATCACAATCATACAATCACAATCATACGATCACAATCATAAAATCACAATCATACAATCACAATCATTCAATCACAATCATACAATCACAATCATACAATCACAATCACATAATCACAATCATACAATCACAGTCATACAATCGAAATCAAAGAATCACAATCATACGATCACAATCATACAATCGCAATCATACAATCACAATCATACAATCACAATCATACAATCACAATCATACAATCACAATCATACGATCACAATCATAAAATCACAATCATACAATCACAATCATACAATCACAATCATACAATCACAATCATACTATCACAATCACATAATCACAATCATACAATCACAGTCATATAATCGAAATCAAAGAATCACAATCATACGATCACAATCATACAATCGCAATCATACAATCACAATCATACAATCACAATCATACAATCACAATCATACAATCACAATCATACAATCACAATCATACAATCACAATCACACAATCACAATCATACAATCACAATCAGACAATCACAATCATAAAATCACAATCATACAATCACAATTATACAATCACAATCATAAAATCACAGTCATACATAAACAATCATACAATCACAATCATACAATCACAATCATACAATCACAATCATACAATCACAATCATACGATCTCAATCATACAATCACAATCGTACAATCACAATCTTACAATCACAATCATACAATCACAATCGTACAAAAACAATCATACAATCACAATCATAGAATCACAATCATACAATCACAGTCATACAATCACAATCACACAATCACAATCATACAATCGCAATCAGACAATCACAATCATAAAATCACAATCATACAATCACAATTATACAATCACAATCATAAAATCACAGTCATACATAAACATTCATACAATCACAATCATACAATCACAATCATACAATCACAATCATACAATCACAATCATACGATCTCAATCATACAATCACAATCATACAATCACAATCTTACAATCACAATCATACAATCACAATCGTACAAAAACAATCATACAATCACAATCATAGAATCACAATCATACAATCACAGTCATACAATCACAATCATACTATCACAATCATACAATCACAATCATACAATCACAATCATACAATCACAATCACAAAATCACAATCATACAATCACAATCATACAATCACAATCATACAATCAGAATCATACAATCACAATCATACAATCACAGTCATACAATCACAATCATACAATCACAATCAAACAATCAGAATCATACAATCACAATCATACAATCACAATCATACAATCACAATCATACAATCACAATCATACAATCACAATCACAAAATCACAATCATACAATCACAGTCATACAATCACAACCATACAATCACAATCATACGATCTCAATCATACAATCACAATCATACAATCACAATCATACAATCACAATCATACAATCACAATCATACAATCACAATCATACAATCACAATCATACAATCACAATCATACAATCACAATCACATAATCACAATCATACAATCACAGTCATACAATCGCAATCAAAGAATCACAATCATACGATCACAATCATACAATCGCAATCATACAATCACAATCATACAATCACAATCATACAATCACAATCATACAATCACAATCATACAATCACAATCATACAATCACAATCATACAATCACAATCACATAATCACAATCATACAATCACAGTCATATAATCGAAATCAAAGAATCACAATCATACAATCACAGTCATACAATCGAAATCAAGGAATCACAATCATACAATCACAATAATACAGTCACAATCATACAATCACAATCATTCAATCACAATCATACAAAAACAATCATACAACCTTAATTATACAAGCACAATCATACAATCACAATAATACAATCACAATCATACGATCACAATCATACAACTACTATCACACAATCACAATCATACAATCACAATCATGCAATCACAATCATACGATCACAATCATACAATCACAATCATACGATCACAATCATAAAATCACAATAATACAATCACAATCATACAATCACAAAAATACAATCACAATCATACAATCACAATCACACAATCACAATCATACAATCACAGTCATACAATCGAAATCAAGGAATCACAATCATACAATCACAATAATACAGTCACAATCATACAATCACAATCATTCAATCACAATCATACAAAAACAATCATACAACCTTAATTATACAAGCACAATCATACAATCACAATCATACAATCACAATCATACGATCACAATCATACAATTACTATCACACAATCACAATCATACAATCACAATCATGCAATCGCAATCATACGATCACAATCATACAATCACAATCATACGATCACAATCATAAAATCACAATCATACAATCACAATCATACAATCACAATCATACAATCACAATCATACAATCACAATCACATAATCACAATCATACAATCACAGTCATACAATCGCAATCAAAGAATCACAATCATACGATCACAATCATACAATCGCAATCATACAATCACAATCATACAATCACAATCATACAATCACAATCATACAATCACAATCATACAATCACAATCATACAATCACAATCACATAATCACAATCATACAATCACAGTCATATAATCGAAATCAAAGAATCACAATCATACAATCACAGTCATACAATCGAAATCAAGGAATCACAATCATACAATCACAATAATACAGTCACAATCATACTATCACTATCATACAAAAACAATCATACAACCTTAATTATACAACCACAATCATACGATCACAATCATACAATCACAATCATACAATCACAATCATACAATCACAATCAAACAATCAGAATCATACAATCACAATCATACAATCACAATTATACAATCACAATCATACAAAAACAATCATACAACCTTAATTATACAAGCACAATCATACAATCACAATCATACAATCACAATCATACGATCACAATCATACAATCACAATCATAAAATCACAATCTTACAATCACAATCATACAATCACAATCA
Organism: Megachile rotundata; assembly: GCF_050947335.1. NCBI lineage: Eukaryota > Metazoa > Arthropoda > Insecta > Hymenoptera > Megachilidae > Megachile > Megachile rotundata. The sequence goes on from NW_027473394.1 coordinate 333,524, forward strand.
TAAAATCACAATCATACAATCACAATTATACAATCACAATCATACAATCACAGTCATACAATCACAATCATACAATCACAATCACATAATCACAATCATACAATCACAGTCATATAATCGAAATCAAAGAATCACAATCATACAATCACAGTCATACAATCGAAATCAAGGAATCACAATCATACAATCACAATAATACAGTCACAATCATACTATCACTATCATACAAAAACAATCATACAACCTTAATTATACAACCACAATCATACGATCACAATCATACAATCACAATCATACAATCACAATCATACAATCACAATCAAACAATCAGAATCATACAATCACAATCATACAATCACAATTATACAATCACAATCATACAAAAACAATCATACAACCTTAATTATACAAGCACAATCATACAATCACAATCATACAATCACAATCATACGATCACAATCATACAATCACAATCATAAAATCACAATCTTACAATCACAATCATACAATCACAATCATAAAATCACAATCATACAATCACAATTATACAATCACAATCATACAATCACAGTCATACATAAACAATCATACAATCACAATCATACAATCACAATCTTACAATCACAATCATACAATCACAATCGTACAAAAACATTCATACAACCTTAGTTATACAACCACAATCATACGATCACAATCATGCAATCACAATCATACAATCACAATCATACAATCACAATCAAACAATCAGAATAATACAATCACAATCATACAATCACAATCATACAATCACAGTCATACAATTACAATCATACAATCACAATCATACAATCACAATCATACATTCACAATCACACAATCACTATCACACAATCACAATCATAAAACCACAATCATACGATCACAATCATACGATCACAATCATACGATCACAATCATACAATTACTATCACACAATCACAAGTATACGATCTCGATCATATAATCACAATCATACAATCACAATCATACAATCACAATCATACAATCACAATCACATAATCACAATCATACAATCACAGTCATACAATCGAAATCAAAGAATCACAATCATACGATCACAATCATACAATCGCAATCATACAATCACAATCACACAATCACAATCATACAATCACAATCAGACAATCACAATCATAAAATCACAATCATACAATCACAATTATACAATCACAATCATAAAATCACAGTCATACATAAACAATCATACAATCACAATCATACAATCACAATCATACAATCACAATCATACAATCACAATCATACGATCTCAATCATACAATCACAATCATACAATCACAATCTTACAATCACAATCATACAATCACAATCGTACAAAAACAATCATACAATCACAATCATAGAATCACAATCATACAATCACAGTCATACAATCACAATCATACTATCACAATCATACAATCACAATCATACAATCACAATCATACAATCACAATCACACAATCACAATCATACAATCACAATCATGCAATCGCAATCATACGATCACAATCATACAATCACAATCATACGATCACAATCATAAAATCACAATCATACAATCACAATCATACAATCACAATCATACAATCACAATCATACAATCACAATCATACAATCACAATCACATAATCACAATCATACAATCACAGTCATACAATCGCAATCAAAGAATCACAATCATACGATCACAATCATACAATCGCAATCATACAATCACAATCATACAATCACAATCATACAATCACAATCATACAATCACAATCATACAATCACAATCATACAATCACAATCACATAATCACAATCATACAATCACAGTCATATAATCGAAATCAAAGAATCACAATCATACAATCACAGTCATACAATCGAAATCAAGGAATCACAATCATACAATCACAATAATACAGTCACAATCATACTATCACTATCATACAAAAACAATCATACAACCTTAATTATACAACCACAATCATACGATCACAATCATACAATCACAATCATACAATCACAATCATACAATCACAATCAAACAATCAGAATCATACAATCACAATCATACAATCACAATTATACAATCACAATCATACAAAAACAATCATACAACCTTAATTATACAAGCACAATCATACAATCACAATCATACAATCACAATCATACGATCACAATCATACAATCACAATCATAAAATCACAATCTTACAATCACAATCATACAATCACAATCATAAAATCACAATCATACAATCACAATTATACAATCACAATCATACAATCACAGTCATACATAAACAATCATACAATCACAATCATACAATCACAATCTTACAATCACAATCATACAATCACAATCGTACAAAAACATTCATACAACCTTAGTTATACAACCACAATCATACGATCACAATCATGCAATCACAATCATACAATCACAATCATACAATCACAATCAAACAATCAGAATAATACAATCACAATCATACAATCACAATCATACAATCACAGTCATACAATTACAATCATACAATCACAATCATACAATCACAATCATACTATCACAATCACACAATCACTATCACACAATCACAATCATAAAACCACAATCATACGATCACAATCATACGATCACAATCATACGATCACAATCATACAATTACTATCACACAATCACAAGTATACGATCTCGATCATATAATCACAATCATACAATCACAATCATACAATCACAATCATACAATCACAATCACATAATCACAATCATACAATCACAGTCATACAATCGAAATCAAAGAATCACAATCATACGATCACAATCATACAATCGCAATCATACAATCACAATCACACAATCACAATCATACAATCACAATCAGACAATCACAATCATAAAATCACAATCATACAATCACAATTATACAATCACAATCATAAAATCACAGTCATACATAAACAATCATACAATCACAATCATACAATCACAATCATACAATCACAATCATACAATCACAATCATACGATCTCAATCATACAATCACAATCATACAATCACAATCTTACAATCACAATCATACAATCACAATCGTACAAAAACAATCATACAATCACAATCATAGAATCACAATCATACAATCACAGTCATACAATCACAATCATACTATCACAATCATACAATCACAATCATACAATCACAATCATACAATCACAATCACAAAATCACAATCATACAATCACAATCATACAATCACAATCATACAATCACAATCATACAATCAGAATCATACAATCACAGTCATACAATCACAATCATACAATCACAATCATACAATCACAATCATACGATTTCAATCATACAATCACAATCATACAATCACAATCATACAATCACAATCATACAATCACAATCATACAATCACAATCATACGATTTCAATCATACAATCACAATCATACAAGCACAATCATACAATCACAATCATACAATCACAATCATACAATCACAATCATACAATCACAATCATACAATCACAATCATACAATCACAATCATACCATCACAATCATACGATCACAATCATACGATCACAATCATACGATCACAATCATACAATCACAATCATACAATCACAATCATACAATCACAATCATACAATCACAATCATACAATCACAACCATACAATCACAATCATTCAATCACAAAAATACAATCACAATCATACAATCACAATCACACAATCACAATCATACAATCACAGTCATACAATCGAAATCAAGGAATCACAATCATACAATCACAATAATACAGTCACAATTATACAATCACAATCATTCAATCACAATCATACAAAAACAATCATACAACCTTAATTATACAAGCACAATCATACAATCACAATAATACAATCACAATCATACGATCACAATCATACAACTACTATCACACAATCACAATCATACAATCACAATCATGCAATCACAATCATACGATCACAATCATACAATCACAATCATACGATCACAATCATAAAATCACAATCATACAATCACAATCATACAATCACAATCATAAAATCACAATCATAAAATCACAATCATACAATCACAATTATACAATCACAATCATACAATCACAGTCATACAATCACAATCATACAATCACAATCATACAATCACAATCATACAATCACAATCATACAATCACAATCATACAATCGCAATCATACAATCACAATCATACAATCACAATCATACAATCACAATCACACAATCACAATCATACAATCACAATCAGACAATCACAATCATAAAATCACAATCATACAATCACAATTATACAATCACAATCATAAAATCACAGTCATACATAAACAATCATACAATCACAATCATACAATCACAATCATACAATCACAATCATACAATCACAATCATACGATCTCAATCATACAATCACAATCATACAATCACAATCTTACAATCACAATCATACAATCACAATCGTACAAAAACAATCATATAATCACAATCATACAATCACAATCATACAATCACAATCACAAAATCACAATCATACAATCACAATCATACAATCACAATCATACAATCACGATCATAAAATCACAATCATACAATCACAGTCATACAATCACAATCATACAATCACAATCATACAATCACAATCATACGATTTCAATCATACAATCACAATCATACAATCACAATCATACAATCACAATCATACAATCACAATCATACAATCACAATCATACAATCACAATCATACAATCACAATCATACAATCACAATCATACAATCACAATCATACAATCACAATCATACAATCACAATCATACAATCACAATCATACAATCACAATCATGCAAAAACAATCATACAACCTTAATTATACAAGCACAATCGTACAATCACAATCATACAATCACAATCATACGATCACAATCATACAATTACTATCATACAATCACAATCATACAATCACGATCATGCAATCACAATCATACGATCACAATCATACAATCACAATCATACGATCACAATCATAAAATCACAACCATACAATCACAATCATACAATCACAAAAATACAATCACAATCATACAATCACAATCACACAATCACAATCATACAATCACAGTCATACAATCGAAATCAAGGAATCACAATCATACAATCACAATCATACAATCACAGTCATACAATCACAATCATACAATCACAATCATACAAAAACAATCATACAACCTTTATTATACAAGCACAATCATACAATCACAATCATACAATCACAATCATACGATCACAATCATACAATTACTATCATACAATCACAATCATACAATCACAATCATGCAATCACAATCATACGATCACAATCATACAATCACAATCATACGATCACAATCATAAAATCACAATCATACAATCACAATCATACAATCACAGTCATACAATCGAAATCAAAGAATCACAATCATACGATCACAATCATACAATCGCAATCATACAATCACAATCATACAATCACAATCATACAATCACAATCATACAATCACAATCATACAATCACAATCATACAATCACAATCATACAATCACAATCATACAATCACAATCATACAATCACAGTCATACAATCACAATCATACAATCACAATCATACAATCACAATCACACAATCACAATCAGACAATCACAATCGTACAATCACAATCATACAATCACAATCAAACAATGAGAACCATACAATCACTATCATACAATCACAATCATACAATCACAATCATACAATCACAATCATAGAATCACAATCATAGAATCACAATCATACAATCACAATCATACAATCACAATCATACAATCACAATCATACAATCACAATCATACAATCACAATCATACAATCACAATCATACGATCTCAATCATACGATCTCAATCATACAATCACAATCATACAATCACAATCTTACAATCACAATCATACAATCACAATCGTACAAAAACAATCATACAACCTTAATTATACAACCACAATCATACGATCACAATCATGCAATCACAATCATACAATCACAATCATACAATCACAATCATACAATCACAATCACACAATCACAATCAGACAATCACAATCGTACAATCACAATCATACAATCACAATCAAACATTCAGAACCATACAATCACTATCATACAATCACAATCATACAATCACAATCATACAATCACAATCATACAATCACAATCATACAATCACAATCTTACAATCACAATCATACAATCACAATCGTACAAAAACAATCATACAATCACAATCATACAATCACAATCATACAATCACAATCACACAATCACTATCACACAATCACAATCATACAACCACAATCATATGATCACAATCATACGATCACAATCGTACGATCACGATCATACGATCACAATCATGCAATCACAATCATACAATCACAATCATACAATCACAATCATACAATCACAATCACACAATCACAATCAGACAATCACAATCGTACAATCACAATCATACAATCACAATCAAACATTCAGAACCATACAATCACTATCATACAATCACAATCATACAATCACAATCATACAATCACAATCATACAATCACAATCATACAATCACAATCTTACAATCACAATCATACAATCACAATCATACAAAAACAATCATACAACCTTAATTATACAACCACAATCATACGATCACAATCATACAATCACAATCATACGATCACAATCATACAATTACTATCATACAATCATAATCATACAATCACAATCATGGAATCACAATCATACGATCACAATCATACAATCACAATCATACGATCACAATCATAAAATCACAATCATACAATCACAATCATACAATCACAAAAATACAATCACAATCATACAATCACAATCACACAATCACAATCATACAATCACAGTCATACAATCGAAATCAAGGAATCACAATCATACAATCACAATAATACAGTCACAATCATACAATCACAATCATTCAATCACAATCATACAAAAACAATCATACAACCTTAATTATACAAGCACAATCATACAATCACAATCATACAATCACAATCATACGATCACAATCATACAATTACTATCACACAATCACAATCATACAATCACAATCATGCAATCACAATCATACGATCACAATCATACAATCACAATCATACGATCACAATCATAAAATCACAATCATACAATCACAATCATTCAATCACAATCATACAATCACAATCATACAATCACAATCACATAATCACAATCATACAATCACAGTCATACAATCGAAATCAAAGAATCACAATCATACGATCACAATCATACAATCGCAATCATACAATCACAATCATACAATCACAATCATACAATCACAATCATACAATCACAATCATAAAATCACAATCATAAAATCACAATCATACAATCACAATCATACAATCACAATCATACAATCACAATCATACTATCACAATCACATAATCACAATCATACAATCACAGTCATATAATCGAAATCAAAGAATCACAATCATACGATCACAATCATACAATCGCAATCATACAATCACAATCATACAATCACAATCATACAATCACAATCATACAATCACAATCATACAATCACAATCATACAATCACAATCACACAATCACAATCATACAATCACAATCAGACAATCACAATCATAAAATCACAATCATACAATCACAATTATACAATCACAATCATAAAATCACAATCATACAATCACAATTATACAATCACAATCATAAAATCACAGTCATACATAAACAATCATACAATCACAATCATACAATCACAATCATACAATCACAATCATACAATCACAATCATACGATCTCAATCATACAATCACAATCGTACAATCACAATCTTACAATCACAATCATACAATCACAATCGTACAAAAACAATCATACAATCACAATCATAGAATCACAATCATACAATCACAGTCATACAATCACAATCACACAATCACAATCATACAATCGCAATCAGACAATCACAATCATAAAATCACAATCATACAATCACAATTATACAATCACAATCATAAAATCACAGTCATACATAAACATTCATACAATCACAATCATACAATCACAATCATACAATCACAATCATACAATCACAATCATACAATCACAATCATACGATCTCAATCATACAATCACAATCATACAATCACAATCTTACAATCACAATCATACAATCACAATCGTACAAAAACAATCATACAATCACAATCATAGAATCACAATCATACAATCACAGTCATACAATCACAATCATACTATCACAATCATACAATCACAATCATACAATCACAATCATACAATCACAATCACAAAATCACAATCATACAATCACAATCATACAATCACAATCATACAATCAGAATCATACAATCACAATCATACAATCACAGTCATACAATCACAATCATACAATCACAATCAAACAATCAGAATCATACAATCACAATCATACAATCACAATCATACAATCACAATCATACAATCACAATCATACAATCACAATCACAAAATCACAATCATACAATCACAGTCATACAATCACAACCATACAATCACAATCATACGATCTCAATCATACAATCACAATCATACAATCACAATCATACAATCACAATCATACAATCACAATCATACAATCACAATCATACAATCACAATCATACAATCACAAAAATACAATCACAATCATACAATCACAATCACACAATCACAATCATACAATCACAGTCATACAATCGAAATCAAGGAATCACAATCATACAATCACAATAATACAGTCACAATCATACAATCACAATCATTCAATCACAATCATACAAAAACAATCATACAACCTTAATTATACAAGCACAATCATACAATCACAATAATACAATCACAATCATACGATCACAATCATACAACTACTATCACACAATCACAATCATACAATCACAATCATGCAATCACAATCATACGATCACAATCATACAATCACAATCATACGATCACAATCATAAAATCACAATCATACAATCACAATCATACAATCACAAAAATACAATCACAATCATACAATCACAATCACACAATCACAATCATACAATCACAGTCATACAATCGAAATCAAGGAATCACAATCATACAATCACAATAATACAGTCACAATCATACAATCACAATCATTCAATCACAATCATACAAAAACAATCATACAACCTTAATTATACAAGCACAATCATACAATCACAATCATACAATCACAATCATACGATCACAATCATACAATTACTATCACACAATCACAATCATACAATCACAATCATGCAATCGCAATCATACGATCACAATCATACAATCACAATCATACGATCACAATCATAAAATCACAATCATACAATCACAATCATACAATCACAATCATACAATCACAATCATACGATCACAATCATACGATCACAATCATACAATCACAATCATACAATCACAATCATACAATCACAATCATACAATCACAATCATACAATCACAACCATACAATCACAATCATTCAATCACAAAAATACAATCACAATCATACAATCACAATCACACAATCACAATCATACAATCACAGTCATACAATCGAAATCAAGGAATCACAATCATACAATCACAATAATACAGTCACAATTATACAATCACAATCATTCAATCACAATCATACAAAAACAATCATACAACCTTAATTATACAAGCACAATCATACAATCACAATAATACAATCACAATCATACGATCACAATCATACAACTACTATCACACAATCACAATCATACAATCACAATCATGCAATCACAATCATACGATCACAATCATACAATCACAATCATACGATCACAATCATAAAATCACAATCATACAACCACAATCATACAATCACAATCATAAAATCACAATCATAAAATCACAATCATACAATCACAATTATACAATCACAATCATACAATCACAGTCATACAATCACAATCATACAATCACAATCATACGATCTCAATCATACAATCACAATCATACAATCACAATCTTACAATCACAATCATACAATCACAATCGTACAAAAACAATCATACAATCACAATCATAGAATCACAATCATACAATCACAGTCATACAATCACAATCATACAATCACAATCATACGATTTCAATCATACAATCACAATCATACAATCACAATCATACAATCACAATCATACAATCACAATCATACAATCACAATCATACAATCACAATCATACAATCACAATCATACAATCACAATCATACAATCACAATCATACAATCACAATCATACAATCACAATCATACAATCACAATCATACAATCACAATCATACAATCACAATCATACAAAAACAATCATACAACCTTAATTATACAAGCACAATCGTACAATCACAATCATACAATCACAATCATACGATCACAATCATACAATTACTATCATACAATCACAATCATACAATCACAATCATGCAATCACAATCATACGATCACAATCATACAATCACAATCATACGATCACAATCATAAAATCACAATCATACAATCACAATCATACAATCACAGTCATACAATCGAAATCAAAGAATCACAATCATACGATCACAATCATACAATCGCAATCATACAATCACAATCATACAATCACAATCATACAATCACAATCATACAATCACAATCATACAATCACAATCATACAATCACAATCATACAATCACAATCATACAATCACAATCATACAATCACAGTCATACAATCACAATCATACAATCACAATCATACAATCACAATCACACAATCACAATCAGACAATCACAATCGTACAATCACAATCATACAATCACAATCAAACAATGAGAACCATACAATCACTATCATACAATCACAATCATACAATCACAATCATACAATCACAATCATAGAATCACAATCATAGAATCACAATCATACAATCACAATCATACAATCACAATCATACAATCACAATCATACAATCACAATCATACAATCACAATCATACAATCACAATCATACGATCTCAATCATACGATCTCAATCATACAATCACAATCATACAATCACAATCTTACAATCACAATCATACAATCACAATCGTACAAAAACAATCATACACCCTTAATTATACAACCACAATCATACGATCACAATCATGCAATCACAATCATACAATCACAATCATACAATCACAATCATACAATCACAATCACACAATCACAATCAGACAATCACAATCGTACAATCACAATCATACAATCACAATCAAACAATCAGAACCATACAATCACTATCATACAATCACAATCATACAATCACAATCATACAATCACAATCATACAATCACAATCATACAATCACAATCTTACAATCACAATCATACAATCACAATCGTACAAAAACAATCATACAATCACAATCATACAATCACAATCATACAATCACAATCACACAATCACTATCACACAATCACAATCATACAACCACAATCATATGATCACAATCATACGATCACAATCGTACGATCACGATCATACGATCACAATCATACAATTACTATCACACAATCACAATCATACGATCTCAATCATACAATCACAATCATACAATCACAATCGTACAATCACAATCATACAATCACAATTATACTATCACAATCATACTAAAACAATCATACAACCTTAATTATACAACCACAATCATACGATCACAATCGTACAATCACAATCATACAATCACAATCAAACAATCAGAATCATACAATCACAATCATACAATCACAATCATACAATCACAATCATACAATCACAATCATACAATCACAATCACAAAATCACAATCATACAATCACAGTCATACAATCACAACCATACAATCACAATCATACGATCTCAATCATACAATCACAATCATACAATCACAATCATACAATCACAATCATACAATCACAATCATACAAAAACAATCATACAACCTTAATTATACAACCACAATCATACGATCACAATCATACAATCACAATCATACGATCACAATCATACAATTACTATCATACAATCATAATCATACAATCACAATCATGGAATCACAATCATACGATCACAATCATACAATCACAATCATACGATCACAATCATAAAATCACAATCATACAATCACAATCATACAATCACAAAAATACAATCACAATCATACAATCACAATCACACAATCACAATCATACAATCACAGTCATACAATCGAAATCAAGGAATCACAATCATACAATCACAATAATACAGTCACAATCATACAATCACAATCATTCAATCACAATCATACAAAAACAATCATACAACCTTAATTATACAAGCACAATCATACAATCACAATCATACAATCACAATCATACGATCACAATCATACAATTACTATCACACAATCACAATCATACAATCACAATCATGCAATCACAATCATACGATCACAATCATACAATCACAATCATACGATCACAATCATAAAATCACAATCATACAATCACAATCATTCAATCACAATCATACAATCACAATCGTACAATCACAATCACATAATCACAATCATACAATCACAGTCATACAATCGAAATCAAAGAATCACAATCATACGATCACAATCCTACAATCGCAATCATACAATCACAATCATACAATCACAATCATACAATCACAATCATACAATCACAATCATACGATCACAATCATAAAATCACAATCATACAATCACAATCATACAATCACAATCATACAATCACAATCATACTATCACAATCACATAATCACAATCATACAATCACAGTCATATAATCGAAATCAAAGAATCACAATCATACGATCACAATCATACAATCGCAATCATACAATCACAATCATACAATCACAATCATACAATCACAATCATACAATCACAATCATACAATCACAATCATACAATCACAATCACACAATCACAATCATACAATCACAATCAGACAATCACAATCATAAAATCACAATCATACAATCACAATTATACAATCACAATCATAAAATCACAGTCATACATAAACAATCATACAATCACAATCATACAATCACAATCATACAATCACAATCATACAATCACAATCATACGATCTCAATCATACAATCACAATCGTACAATCACAATCTTACAATCACAATCATACAATCACAATCGTACAAAAACAATTATACAATCACAATCATAGAATCACAATCATACAATCACAGTCATACAATCACAATCACACAATCACAATCATACAATCGCAATCAGACAATCACAATCATAAAATCACAATCATACAATCACAATTATACAATCACAATCATAAAATCACAGTCATACATAAACATTCATACAATCACAATCATACAATCACAATCATACAATCACAATCATACAATCACAATCATACGATCTCAATCATACAATCACAATCATACAATCACAATCTTACAATCACAATCATACAATCACAATCGTACAAAAACAATCATACAATCACAATCATAGAATCACAATCATACAATCACAGTCATACAATCACAATCATACTATCACAATCATACAATCACAATCATACAATCACAATCATACAATCACAATCACAAAATCACAATCATACAATCACAATCATACAATCACAATCATACAATCAGAATCATACAATCACAATCATACAATCACAGTCATACAATCACAATCATACAATCACAATCAAACAATCAGAATCATACAATCACAATCATACAATCACAATCATACAATCACAATCATACAATCACAATCATACAATCACAATCACAAAATCACAATCATACAATCACAGTCATACAATCACAACCATACAATCACAATCATACGATCTCAATCATACAATCACAATCATACAATCACAATCATACAATCACAATCATACAATCACAATCATACAATCACAATCATACAATCACAATCATACAATCACAAAAATACAATCACAATCATACAATCACAATCACACAATCACAATCATACAATCACAGTCATACAATCGAAATCAAGGAATCACAATCATACAATCACAATAATACAGTCACAATCATACAATCACAATCATTCAATCACAATCATACAAAAACAATCATACAACCTTAATTATACAAGCACAATCATACAATCACAATAATACAATCACAATCATACGATCACAATCATACAACTACTATCACACAATCACAATCATACAATCACAATCATGCAATCACAATCATACGATCACAATCATACAATCACAATCATACGATCACAATCATAAAATCACAATCATACAATCACAATCATACAATCACAAAAATACAATCACAATCATACAATCACAATCACACAATCACAATCATACAATCACAGTCATACAATCGAAATCAAGGAATCACAATCATACAATCACAATAATACAGTCACAATCATACAATCACAATCATTCAATCACAATCATACAAAAACAATCATACAACCTTAATTATACAAGCACAATCATACAATCACAATCATACAATCACAATCATACGATCACAATCATACAATTACTATCACACAATCACAATCATACAATCACAATCATGCAATCGCAATCATACGATCACAATCATACAATCACAATCATACGATCACAATCATAAAATCACAATCATACAATCACAATCATACAATCACAATCATACAATCACAATCATACAATCACAATCACATAATCACAATCATACAATCACAGTCATACAATCGCAATCAAAGAATCACAATCATACGATCACAATCATACAATCGCAATCATACAATCACAATCATACAATCACAATCATACAATCACAATCATACAATCACAATCATACAATCACAATCACATAATCACAATCATACAATCACAGTCATATAATCGAAATCAAAGAATCACAATCATACAATCACAGTCATACAATCGAAATCAAGGAATCACAATCATACAATCACAATAATACAGTCACAATCATACTATCACTATCATACAAAAACAATCATACAACCTTAATTATACAACCACAATCATACGATCACAATCATACAATCACAATCATACAATCACAATCATACAATCACAATCAAACAATCAGAATCATACAATCACAATCATACAATCACAATTATACAATCACAATCATACAAAAACAATCATACAACCTTAATTATACAAGCACAATCATACAATCACAATCATACAATCACAATCATACGATCACAATCATACAATCACAATCATAAAATCACAATCTTACAATCACAATCATACAATCACAATCATAAAATCACAATCATACAATCACAATTATACAATCACAATCATACAATCACAGTCATACATAAACAATCATACAATCACAATCATACAATCACAATCTTACAATCACAATCATACAATCACAATCGTACAAAAACATTCATACAACCTTAGTTATACAACCACAATCATACGATCACAATCATGCAATCACAATCATACAATCACAATCATACAATCACAATCAAACAATCAGAATAATACAATCACAATCATACAATCACAATCATACAATCACAGTCATACAATTACAATCATACAATCACAATCATACAATCACAATCATACAATCACAATCACACAATCACTATCACACAATCACAATCATAAAACCACAATCATACGATCACAATCATACGATCACAATCATACGATCACAATCATACAATTACTATCACACAATCACAAGTATACGATCTCGATCATATAATCACAATCATACAATCACAATCATACAATCACAATCATACAATCACAATCACATAATCACAATCATACAATCACAGTCATACAATCGAAATCAAAGAATCACAATCATACGATCACAATCATACAATCGCAATCATACAATCACAATCACACAATCACAATCATACAATCACAATCAGACAATCACAATCATAAAATCACAATCATACAATCACAATTATACAATCACAATCATAAAATCACAGTCATACATAAACAATCATACAATCACAATCATACAATCACAATCATACAATCACAATCATACAATCACAATCATACGATCTCAATCATACAATCACAATCATACAATCACAATCTTACAATCACAATCATACAATCACAATCGTACAAAAACAATCATACAATCACAATCATAGAATCACAATCATACAATCACAGTCATACAATCACAATCATACTATCACAATCATACAATCACAATAAATACAATCGCAATCATACAATCACAATCACAAAATCACAATCATACAATCACAATCATACAATCACAATCATACAATCACAATCATACAATCAGAATCATACAATCACAGTCATACAATCACAATCATACAATCACAATCATACAATCACAATCAGACGATTTCAATCATACAATCACAATCATTCAATCACAATCATACAATCACAATCATACAATCACAATCATACAATCACAATCATACGATTTCAATCATACAATCACAATCATACAAGCACAATCATACAATCACAATCATACAATCACAATCATACAATCACAATCATACAATCACAATCATACAATCACAATCATACAATCACAATCATACAATCACAATCATACGATCACAATCATACGATCACAATCATACAATCACAATCATACAATCACAATCATACAATCACAATCATACAATCACAATCATACAATCACAACCATACAATCACAATCATTCAATCACAAAAATACAATCACAATCATACAATCACAATCACACAATCACAATCATACAATCACAGTCATACAATCGAAATCAAGGAATCACAATCATACAATCACAATAATACAGTCACAATTATACAATCACAATCATTCAATCACAATCATACAAAAACAATCATACAACCTTAATTATACAAGCACAATCATACAATCACAATAATACAATCACAATCATACGATCACAATCATACAACTACTATCACACAATCACAATCATACAATCACAATCATGCAATCACAATCATACGATCACAATCATACAATCACAATCATACGATCACAATCATAAAATCACAATCATACAATCACAATCATACAATCACAATCATAAAATCACAATCATAAAATCACAATCATACAATCACAATTATACAATCACAATCATACAATCACAGTCATACAATCACAATCATACAATCACAATCATACAATCACAATCATACAATCACAATCATACAATCACAATCATACAATCGCAATCATACAATCACAATCATACAATCACAATCATACAATCACAATCACACAATCACAATCATACAATCACAATCAGACAATCACAATCATAAAATCACAATCATACAATCACAATTATACAATCACAATCATAAAATCACAGTCATACATAAACAATCATACAATCACAATCATACAATCACAATCATACAATCACAATCATACAATCACAATCATACGATCTCAATCATACAATCACAATCATACAATCACAATCTTACAATCACAATCATACAATCACAATCGTACAAAAACAATCATATAATCACAATCATACAATCACAATCATACAATCACAATCACAAAATCACAATCATACAATCACAATCATACAATCACAATCATACAATCACGATCATAAAATCACAATCATACAATCACAGTCATACAATCACAATCATACAATCACAATCATACAATCACAATCATACGATTTCAATCATACAATCACAATCATACAATCACAATCATACAATCACAATCATACAATCACAATCATACAATCACAATCATACAATCACAATCATACAATCACAATCATACAATCACAATCATACAATCACAATCATACAATCACAATCATACAATCACAATCATACAATCACAATCATACAATCACAATCATACAATCACAATCATACAATCACAATCATACAATCACAATCATACAATCACAATCATGCAAAAACAATCATACAACCTTAATTATACAAGCACAATCGTACAATCACAATCATACAATCACAATCATACGATCACAATCATACAATTACTATCATACAATCACAATCATACAATCACGATCATGCAATCACAATCATACGATCACAATCATACAATCACAATCATACGATCACAATCATAAAATCACAACCATACAATCACAATCATACAATCACAAAAATACAATCACAATCATACAATCACAATCACACAATCACAATCATACAATCACAGTCATACAATCGAAATCAAGGAATCACAATCATACAATCACAATAATACAGTCACAATCATACAATCACAATCATACAATCACAATCATACAAAAACAATCATACAACCTTTATTATACAAGCACAATCATACAATCACAATCATACAATCACAATCATACGATCACAATCATACAATTACTATCATACAATCACAATCATACAATCACAATCATGCAATCACAATCATACGATCACAATCATACAATCACAATCATACGATCACAATCATAAAATCACAATCATACAATCACAATCATACAATCACAGTCATACAATCGAAATCAAAGAATCACAATCATACGATCACAATCATACAATCGCAATCATACAATCACAATCATACAATCACAATCATACAATCACAATCATACAATCACAATCATACAATCACAATCATACAATCACAATCATACAATCACAATCATACAATCACAATCATACAATCACAGTCATACAATCACAATCATACAATCACAATCATACAATCACAATCACACAATCACAATCAGACAATCACAATCGTACAATCACAATCATACAATCACAATCAAACAATGAGAACCATACAATCACTATCATACAATCACAATCATACAATCACAATCATACAATCACAATCCTAGAATCACAATCATAGAATCACAATCATACAATCACAATCATACAATCACAATCATACAATCACAATCATACAATCACAATCATACAATCACAATCATACAATCACAATCATACGATCTCAATCATACGATCTCAATCATACAATCACAATCATACAATCACAATCTTACAATCACAATCATACAATCACAATCGTACAAAAACAATCATACAACCTTAATTATACAACCACAATCATACGATCACAATCATGCAATCACAATCATACAATCACAATCATACAATCACAATCATACAATCACAATCACACAATCACAATCAGACAATCACAATCGTACAATCACAATCATACAATCACAATCAAACAATCAGAACCATACAATCACTATCATACAATCACAATCATACAATCACAATCATACAATCACAATCATACAATCACAATCATACAATCACAATCATACAATCACAATCTTACAATCACAATCATACAATCACAATCGTACAAAAACAATCATACAATCACAATCATACAATCACAATCATACAATCACAATCACACAATCACTATCACACAATCACAATCATACAACCACAATCATATGATCACAATCATACGATCACAATCGTACGATCACGATCATACGATCACAATCATACAATTACTATCACACAATCACAATCATACGATCTCAATCATACAATCACAATCATACAATCACAATCGTACAATCACAATCATACAATCACAATTATACTATCACAATCATACTAAAACAATCATACAACCTTAATTATACAACCACAATCATACGATCACAATCGTACAATCACAATCATACAATCACAATCAAACAATCAGAATCATACAATCACAATCATACAATCACAATCATACAATCACAATCATACAATCACAATCATACAATCACAATCACAAAATCACAATCATACAATCACAGTCATACAATCACAACCATACAATCACAATCATACGATCTCAATCATACAATCACAATCATACAATCACAATCATACAATCACAATCATACAATCACAATCATACAAAAACAATCATACAACCTTAATTATACAACCACAATCATACGATCACAATCATACAATCACAATCATACGATCACAATCATACAATTACTATCATACAATCATAATCATACAATCACAATCATGGAATCACAATCATACGATCACAATCATACAATCACAATCATACGATCACAATCATAAAATCACAATCATACAATCACAATCATACAATCACAAAAATACAATCACAATCATACAATCACAATCACACAATCACAATCATACAATCACAGTCATACAATCGAAATCAAGGAATCACAATCATACAATCACAATAATACAGTCACAATCATACAATCACAATCATTCAATCACAATCATACAAAAACAATCATACAACCTTAATTATACAAGCACAATCATACAATCACAATCATACAATCACAATCATACGATCACAATCATACAATTACTATCACACAATCACAATCATACAATCACAATCATGCAATCACAATCATACGATCACAATCATACAATCACAATCATACGATCACAATCATAAAATCACAATCATACAATCACAATCATTCAATCACAATCATACAATCACAATCATACAATCACAATCACATAATCACAATCATACAATCACAGTCATACAATCGAAATCAAAGAATCACAATCATACGATCACAATCATACAATCGCAATCATACAATCACAATCATACAATCACAATCATACAATCACAATCATACAATCACAATCATACGATCACAATCATAAAATCACAATCATACAATCACAATCATACAATCACAATCATACAATCACAATCATACTATCACAATCACATAATCACAATCATACAATCACAGTCATATAATCGAAATCAAAGAATCACAATCATACGATCACAATCACACAATCACAATCATACAATCACAATCATGCAATCACAATCATACGATCACAATCATACAATCACAATTATACAATCACAATCATAAAATCACAATCATACAATCACAATTATACAATCACAATCATAAAATCACAGTCATACATAAACAATCATACAATCACAATCATACAATCACAATCATACAATCACAGTCATACAATCACAATCATACGATCTCAATCATACAATCACAATCGTACAATCACAATCTTACAATCACAATCATACAATCACAATCGTACAAAAACAATCATACAATCACAATCATAGAATCACAATCATACAATCACAGTCATACAATCACAATCACACAATCACAATCATACAATCGCAATCAGACAATCACAATCATAAAATCACAATCATACAATCACAATTATACAATCACAATCATAAAATCACAGTCATACATAAACATTCATACAATCACAATCATACAATCACAATCATACAATCACAATCATACAATCACAATCATACGATCTCAATCATACAATCACAATCATACAATCACAATCTTACAATCACAATCATACAATCACAATCGTACAAAAACAATCATACAATCACAATCATAGAATCACAATCATACAATCACAGTCATACAATCACAATCATACTATCACAATCATACAATCACAATCATACAATCACAATCATACAATCACAATCACAAAATCACAATCATACAATCACAATCATACAATCACAATCATACAATCAGAATCATACAATCACAATCATACAATCACAGTCATACAATCACAATCATACAATCACAATCAAACAATCAGAATCATACAATCACAATCATACAATCACAATCATACAATCACAATCATACAATCACAATCATACAATCACAATCACAAAATCACAATCATACAATCACAGTCATACAATCACAACCATACAATCACAATCATACGATCTCAATCATACAATCACAATCATACAATCACAATCATACAATCACAATCATACAATCACAATCATACAATCACAATCATACAATCACAATCATACAATCACAAAAATACAATCACAATCATACAATCACAATCACACAATCACAATCATACAATCACAGTCATACAATCGAAATCAAGGAATCACAATCATACAATCACAATAATACAGTCACAATCATACAATCACAATCATTCAATCACAATCATACAAAAACAATCATACAACCTTAATTATACAAGCACAATCATACAATCACAATAATACAATCACAATCATACGATCACAATCATACAACTACTATCACACAATCACAATCATACAATCACAATCATGCAATCACAATCATACGATCACAATCATACAATCACAATCATACGATCACAATCATAAAATCACAATCATACAATCACAATCATACAATCACAAAAATAAAATCACAATCATACAATCACAATCACACAATCACAATCATACAATCACAGTCATACAATCGAAATCAAGGAATCACAATCATACAATCACAATAATACAGTCACAATCATACAATCACAATCATTCAATCACAATCATACAAAAACAATCATACAACCTTAATTATACAAGCACAATCATACAATCACAATCATACAATCACAATCATACGATCACAATCATACAATTACTATCACACAATCACAATCATACAATCACAATCATGCAATCGCAATCATACGATCACAATCATACAATCACAATCATACGATCACAATCATAAAATCACAATCATACAATCACAATCATACAATCACAATCATACAATCACAATCATACAATCACAATCACATAATCACAATCATACAATCACAGTCATACAATCGCAATCAAAGAATCACAATCATACGATCACAATCATACAATCGCAATCATACAATCACAATCATACAATCACAATCATACAATCACAATCATACAATCACAATCATACAATCACAATCATACAATCACAATCACATAATCACAATCATACAATCACAGTCATATAATCGAAATCAAAGAATCACAATCATACAATCACAGTCATACAATCGAAATCAAGGAATCACAATCATACAATCACAATAATACAGTCACAATCATACTATCACAATCATACAAAAACAATCATACAACCTTAATTATACAACCACAATCATACGATCACAATCATACAATCACAATCATACAATCACAATCATACAATCACAATCAAACAATCAGAATCATACAATCACAATCATACAATCACAATTATACAATCACAATCATACAAAAACAATCATACAACCTTAATTATACAAGCACAATCATACAATCACAATCATACAATCACAATCATACGATCACAATCATACAATCACAATCATAAAATCACAATCTTACAATCACAATCATACAATCACAATCATAAAATCACAATCATACAATCACAATTATACAATCACAATCATACAATCACAGTCATACATAAACAATCATACAATCACAATCATACAATCACAATCTTACAATCACAATCATACAATCACAATCGTACAAAAACATTCATACAACCTTAGTTATACAACCACAATCATACGATCACAATCATGCAATCACAATCATACAATCACAATCATACAATCACAATCAAACAATCAGAATAATACAATCACAATCATACAATCACAATCATACAATCACAGTCATACAATTACAATCATACAATCACAATCATACAATCACAATCATACAATCACAATCACACAATCACTATCACACAATCACAATCATAAAACCACAATCATACGATCACAATCATACGATCACAATCATACGATCACAATCATACGATCACAATCATACAATTACTATCACACAATCACAAGTATACGATCTCGATCATATAATCACAATCATACAATCACAATCATACAATCACAATCATACAATCACAATCATACAATCACAATCACATAATCACAATCATACAATCACAGTCATACAATCGAAATCAAAGAATCACAATCATACGATCACAATCATACAATCGCAATCATACAATCACAATCACACAATCACAATCATACAATCACAATCAGACAATCACAATCATAAAATCACAATCATACAATCACAATTATACAATCACAATCATAAAATCACAGTCATACATAAACAATCATACAATCACAATCATACAATCACAATCATACAATCACAATCATACAATCACAATCATACAATCACAATCATACGATCTCAATCATACAATCACAATCATACAATCACAATCTTACAATCACAATCATACAATCACAATCGTACAAAAACAATCATACAATCACAATCATAGAATCACAATCATACAATCACAGTCATACAATCACAATCATACTATCGCAATCATACAATCACAATCATACAATCACAATCATACAATCACAATCACAAAATCACAATCATACAATCACAATCATACAATCACAATCATACAATCACAATCATACAATCAGAATCATACAATCACAGTCATACAATCACAATCATACAATCACAATCATACAATCACAATCATACGATTTCAATCATACAATCACAATCATACAATCACAATCATACAATCACAATCATACAATCACAATCATACAATCACAATCATACGATTTCAATCATACAATCACAATCATACAAGCACAATCATACAATCACAATCATACAATCACAATCATACAATCACAATCATACAATCACAATCATACAATCACAATCATACAATCACAATCATACGATCACAATCATACGATCACAATCATACGATCACAATCATACGATCACAATCATACAATCACAATCATACAATCACAATCATACAATCACAATCATACAATCACAATCATACAATCACAATCATACAATCACAACCATACAATCACAATCATTCAATCACAAAAATACAATCACAATCATACAATCACAATCACACAATCACAATCATACAATCACAGTCATACAATCGAAATCAAGGAATCACAATCATACAATCACAATAATACAGTCACAATTATACAATCACAATCATTCAATCACAATCATACAAAAACAATCATACAACCTTAATTATACAAGCACAATCATACAATCACAATAATACAATCACAATCATACGATCACAATCATACAACTACTATCACACAATCACAATCATACAATCACAATCATGCAATCACAATCATACGATCACAATCATACAATCACAATCATACGATCACAATCATAAAATCACAATCATACAATCACAATCATACAATCACAATCATAAAATCACAATCATAAAATCACAATCATACAATCACAATTATACAATCACAATCATACAATCACAGTCATACAATCACAATCATACAATCACAATCATACAATCACAATCATACAATCACAATCATACAATCACAATCATACAATCACAATCATACAATCACAATCATACAATCACAATCATACGATCTCAATCATACAATCACAATCATACAATCACAATCTTACAATCACAATCATACAATCACAATCGTACAAAAACAATCATACAATCACAATCATAGAATCACAATCATACAATCACAGTCATACAATCACAATCATACAATCACAATCATACGATTTCAATCATACAATCACAATCATACAATCACAATCATACAATCACAATCATACAATCACAATCATACAATCACAATCATACAATCACAATCATACAATCACAATCATACAATCACAATCATACAATCACAATCATACAATCACAACCATACAATCACAATCATACAATCACAATCATACAATCACAATCATACAAAAACAATCATACAACCTTAATTATACAAGCACAATCGTACAATCACAATCATACAATCACAATCATACGATCACAATCATACAATTACTATCATACAATCATAATCATACAATCACAATCATGGAATCACAATCATACGATCACAATCATACAATCACAGTCATACGATCACAATCATAAAATCACAATCATACAATCACAATCATACAATCACAAAAATACAATCACAATCATACAATCACAATCACACAATCACAATCATACAATCACAGTCATACAATCGAAATCAAGGAATCACAATCATACAATCACAATAATACAGTCACAATCATACAATCACAATCATTCAATCACAATCATACAAAAACAATCATACAACCTTAATTATACAAGCACAATCATACAATCACAATCATACAATCACAATCATACGATCACAATCATACAATTACTATCACACAATCACAATCATGCAATCACAATCATGCAATCACAATCATACGATCACAATCATACAATCACAATCATACGATCACAATCATAAAATCACAATCATACAATCACAATCATACAATCACAATCATACAATCACAATCATACAATCACAATCACATAATCACAATCATACAATCACAGTCATACAATCGAAATCAAAGAATCACAATCATACGATCACAATCATACAATCGCAATCATACAATCACAATCAAACAATCACAATCATACAATCACAATCATACAATCACAGTCATACGATCACAATCATAAAATCACAATCATACAATCACAATCATACAATCACAATCATACAATCACAATCATACAATCACAATCACATAATCACAATCATACATTCACAGTCATATAATCGAAATCAAAGAATAACAATCATACGATCACAATCATACAATCGCAATCATACAATCACAATCATACAATCACAATCATACAATCACAATCATACAATCACAATCATACAATCACAATCATACAATCACAATCACACAATCACAATCATACAATCACAATCACACAATCACAATCATAAAATCACAATCATAAAATCACAATCATACAATCACAATTATACAATCACAATCATAAAATCACAGTCATACATAAACAATCATACAATCACAATCATACAATCACAATCATACAATCACAATCATACAATCACAATCATACGATCTCAATCATACAATCACAATCATACAATCACAATCTTACAATCACAATCATACAATCACAATCGTACAAAAACAATCATACAATCACAATCATAGAATCACAATCATACAATCACAATCATACAATCACAATCATACGATCTCAATCATACAATCACAATCATACAATCACAATCTTACAATCACAATCATACAATCACAATCGTACAAAAACAATCATACAACCTTAATTATACAACCACAATCATACGATCACAATCATGCAATCACAATCATACAATCACAATCATACAATCACAATCATACAATCACAATCATACAATCACAATCACACAATCACAATCAGACAATCACAATCGTACAATCACAATCATGCAATCACAATCAAACAATCAGAACCATACAATCACTATCATACAATCACAATCATACAATCACAATCATACAATCACAATCATACAATCACAATCATACAATCACAATCATACAATCACAATCATACAATCACAATCATACAATCACAATCATACAATCACAATCATACAATCACAATCATACAATCACAATCATACAAAAACAATCATACAACCTTAATTATACAACCACAATCATACGATCACAATCATACAATCACAATCATACAATCACAATCATACAATCACAATCACACAATCACAATCAGACAATCACAATCATACAATCACAATCAAACAATCAGAACCATACAATCACTATCATACCATCACAATCATACAATCACAATCATACAATCACAATCATACAATCACAATCATACAATCACAATCATACAATCACAATCATACAATCACAATCATACAATCACAATCATACAATCACAATCATACAATCACAATCATACAATCACAATCATACAATCACAATCATACAATCACAGTCATACAATCACAGTCATACAATCACAATCATACTATCACAATCATACAATCACAATCATACAATCAGAATCATACAATCACAATCACAAAATCACAATCATACAATCACAATCATACAATCACAATCATACAATCACAATCATAAAATCACAATCATACAATCACAGTCCTACAATCACAATCATACAATCACAATCATACAATCACAATCATACGATTTCAATCATACAATCACAATCATACAATCACAATCATACAATCACAATCATACAATCACAATCATACAATCACAATCATACAAAAACAATCATACAACCTTAATTATACAAGCACAATCGTACAATCACAATCATACAATCACAATCATACGATCACAATCATACAATTACTATCATACAATCACAATCATACAATCACGATCATGCAATCACAATCATACGATCACAATCATACAACCACAATCATACGATCACAATCATAAAATCACAATCATACAATCACAATCATACAATCACAAAAATACAATCACAATCATACAATCACAATCACACAATCACAATCATACAATCACAGTCATACAATCGAAATCAAGGAATCACAATCATACAATCACAATAATACAGTCACAATCATACAATCACAATCATACAATCACAATCATACAAAAACAATCATACAACCTTTATTATGCAAGCACAATCATACAATCACAATCATACGATCACAATCATACAATTACTATCATACAATCACAATCATACAATCACAATCATGCAATCACAATCATACGATCACAATCATACAATCACAATCATACGATCACAATCATAAAATCACAATCATACAATCACAATCATACAATCACAGTCATACAATCGAAATCAAAGAATCACAATCATACGATCACAATCATACAATCGCAATCATACAATCACAATCATACAATCACAATCATACAATCACAATCATACAATCACAATCACAAAATCACAATCATACAATCACAATCATACAATCACAATCATACAATCACAATCATACAATCAGAATCATACAATCACAGTCATACAATCACAATCATACAATCACAATCATACAATCACAATCATACGATTTCAATCATACAATCACAATCATACAATCACAATCATACAATCACAATCATACAATCACAATCATACAATCACAATCATACAATCACAATCATACGATTTCAATCATACAATCACAATCATACAATCACAATCATACAATCACAATCATACAATCACAATCATACAATCACAATCATACAATCACAATCATACAATCACAATCATACAATCACAATCATACAATCACAATCATACAATCACAATCATACGATCACAATCATACGATCACAATCATACAATCACAATCATACAATCACAATCATACAATCACAATCATACAATCACAATCATACAATCACAATCATTCAATCACAAAAATACAATCACAATCATACCATCACAATCACACAATCACAATCATACAATCACAGTCATACAATCGAAATCAAGGAATCACAATCATACAATCACAATAATACAGTCACAATCATACAATCACAATCATTCAATCACAATCATACAAAAACAATCATACAACCTTAATTATACAAGCACAATCATACAATCACAATAATACAATCACAATCATACGATCACAATCATACAACTACTATCACACAATCACAATCATACAATCACAATCATGCAATCACAATCATACGATCACAATCATACAATCACAATCATACGATCACAATCATAAAATCACAATCATACAATCACAATCATACAATCACAATCATAAAATCACAATCATAAAATCACAATCATACAATCACAATTATACAATCACAATCATACAATCACAGTCATACAATCACAATCATACAATCACAATCATACAATCACAATCATACAATCACAATCATACAATCACAATCATACAATCACAATCATACAATCACAATCATACAATCACAATCATACGATCTCAATCATACAATCACAATCATACAATCACAATCTTACAATCACAATCATACAATCACAATCGTACAAAAACAATCATACAATCACAATCATAGAATCACAATCATACAATCACAGTCATACAATCACAATCATACAATCACAATCATACGATTTCAATCATACAATCACAATCATACAATCACAATCATACAATCACAATCATACAATCACAATCATACAATCACAATCATACAATCACAATCATACAATCACAATCATACAATCACAATCATACAATCACAATCATACAATCACAATCATACAATCACAATCATACAATCACAATCATACAATCACAATCATACAATCACAATCATACAATCACAATCATACAAAAACAATCATACAACCTTAATTATACAAGCACAATCGTACAATCACAATCATACAATCACAATCATACGATCACAATCATACAATTACTATCATACAATCATAATCATACAATCACAATCATGGAATCACAATCATACGATCACAATCATACAATCACAGTCATACGATCACAATCATAAAATCACAATCATACAATCACAATCATACAATCACAAAAATACAATCACAATCATACAATCACAATCACACAATCACAATCATACAATCACAGTCATACAATCGAAATCATGGAATCACAATCATACAATCACAATAATACAGTCACAATCATACAATCACAATCATTCAATCACAATCATACAAAAACAATCATACAACCTTAATTATACAAGCACAATCATACAATCACAATCATACAATCACAATCATACGATCACAATCATACAATTACTATCACACAATCACAATCATACAATCCCAATCATGCAATCACAATCATACGATCACAATCATAAAATCACAATCATACAATCACAATCATACAATCACAATCATACAATCACAATCATACAATCACAATCATACAATCACAATCATACAATCACAATCATACGATCACAATCATAAAATCACAATCATACAATCACAATCATACAATCACAATCATACAATCACAATCATACAATCACAATCACATAATCACAATCATACATTCACAGTCATATAATCGAAATCAAAGAATCACAATCATACGATCACAATCATACAATCGCAATCATACAATCACAATCATACAATCACAATCATACAATCACAATCATACAATCACAATCATACAATCACAATCATACAATCACAATCATACAATCACAATCACACAATCACAATCATACAATCACAATCACACAATCACAATCATAAAATCACAATCATAAAATCACAATCATACAATCACAATTATACAATCACAATCATAAAATCACAGTCATACATAAACAATCATACAATCACAATCATACAATCACAATCATACAATCACAATCATACAATCACAATCATACAATCACAATCATACGATCTCAATCATACAATCACAATCATACAATCACAATCTTACAATCACAATCATACAATCACAATCGTACAAAAACAATCATACAATCACAATCATAGAATCACAATCATACAATCACAATCATACAATCACAATCATACGATCTCAATCATACAATCACAATCATACAATCACAATCTTACAATCACAATCATACAATCACAATCGTACAAAAACAATCATACAACCTTAATTATACAACCACAATCATACGATCACAATCATGCAATCACAATCATACAATCACAATCATACAATCACAATCATACAATCACAATCACACAATCACAATCAGACAATCACAATCGTATAATCACAATCATGCAATCACAATCAAACAATCAGAACCATACAATCACTATCATACAATCACAATCATACAATCACAATCATACAATCACAATCATACAATCACAATCATACAATCACAATCATACAATCACAGTCATACAATCACAGTCATACAATCACAATCATACAATCACAATCATACAATCACAATCATACGATTTCAATCATACAATCACAATCATACAATCACAATCATACAATCACAATCATACAATCACAATCATACAATCACAATCATACAAAAACAATCATACAACCTTAATTATACAAGCACAATCGTACAATCACAATCATACAATCACAATCATACGATCACAATCATACAATTACTATCATACAATCACAATCATACAATCACGATCATGCAATCACAATCATACGATCACAATCATACAACCACAATCATACGATCACAATCATAAAATCACAATCATACAATCACAATCATACAATCACAAAAATACAATCACAATCATACAATCACAATCACACAATCACAATCATACAATCACAGTCATACAATCGAAATCAAGGAATCACAATCATACAATCACAATAATACAGTCACAATCATACAATCACAATCATACAATCACAATCATACAAAAACAATCATACAACCTTTATTATACAAGCACAATCATACAATCACAATCATACGATCACAATCATACAATTACTATCATACAATCACAATCATACAATCACAATCATGCAATCACAATCATACGATCACAATCATACAATCACAATCATACGATCACAATCATAAAATCACAATCATACAATCACAATCATACAATCACAGTCATACAATCGAAATCAAAGAATCACAATCATACGATCACAATCATACAATCGCAATCATACAATCACAATCATACAATCACAATCATACAATCACAATCATACAATCACAATCATACAATCACAATCATACAATCACAATCATACAATCACAATCATACAATCACAATCATACAATCACAATCATACAATCACAATCATACAATCACAATCATACAATCACAATCATACAATCACAATCATACAATCACAATCATACAATCACAATCATACAATCACAATCATACAATCACAATCATACAATCACAATCATACAATCACAATCATAAAATCACAATCATAAAATCACAATCATACAATCACAATTATACAATCACAATCATACAATCACAGTCATACATAAACAATCATACAATCACAATCATACAATCACAATCATACAATCACAATCATACAATCACAATCATACAATCACAATCAGACAATCACAATCATACAATCACAATCATACGATCTCAATCATACAATCACAATCATACAATCACAATCTTACAATCACAATCGTACAATCACAATCGTACAAAAACAATCATACCATCACAATCATAGAATCACAATCATACAATCACAATCATACAATCACAATCATACAATCACAATCATACAATCACAATCATACGATCACAATCATAAAATCACAATCATACAATCACAATCATACAATCACAAAAATACAATCACAATCATACAATCACAATCACACAATCACAATCATACAATCACAGTCGTACAATCGAAATCAAGGAATCACAATCATACAATCACAATAATACAGTCACAATCATACAATCACAATCATTCAATCACAATCATACAATCACGATCATGCAATCACAATCATACGATCACAATCATACAATCACAATCATACAATCACAATCATAAAATCACAATCATACAATCACAGTCATACAATCACAATCATACAATCACAATCATACAATCACAATCATACGATTTCAATCATACAATCACAATCATACGATTTCAATCATACAATCACAATCATACAATCACAATCATACAATCACAATCATACAATCACAATCATACAATCACAATCATACAATCACAATCATACAATCACAATCATACAATCACAATCATACAATCACAATCATACAATCACAATCATACAATCACAATCATACAATCACAATCATACAATCACAATCATACAATCACAATCATACAAAAACTATCATACAATCACAATCATACAATCACAATCACATAATCACAATCATACAATCACAGTCATATAATCGAAATCAAAGAATCACAATCATACGATCACAATCATACAATCGCAATCATACAATCACAATCATACAATCACAATCATACAATCACAATCATACAATCACAATCATACAATCACAATCATACAATCACAATCACACAATCACAATCACACAATCACAATCATACAATCACAATCAGACAATCACAATCATAAAATCACAATCATACAATCACAATCATAAAATCACAGTCATACATAAACAATCATACAATCACAATCATACAATCACAATCATACAATCACAATCATACAATCACAATCATACGATCTCAATCATACAATCACAATCATACAATCACAATCTTACAATCACAATCATACAATCACAATCGTACAAAAACAATCATACAATCACAATCATAGAATCACAATCATACAATCACAATCATACAATCACAATCATACAATCACAATCATACAATCACAATCATACAATCACAATCATACAATCACAATCATATGACCTCAATCATACAATCACAATCATACAATCACAATCTTACAATCACAATCATACAATCACAATCGTACAAAAACAATCATACAACCTTAATTATACAACCACAATCATACGATCACAATCATGCAATCACAATCATACAATCACAATCATACAATCACAATCATACAATCACAATCACACAATCACAATCAGACAATCACAATCGTACAATCACAATCATACAATCACAATCAAACAATCAGAACCATACAATCACTATCATGCAATCACAATCATACAATCACAATCATACAATCACAATCATACAATCACAATCATACAATCACAATCTTACAATCACAATCATACAATCACAATCGTACAAAAACAATCATACAACCTTAATTATACAACCACAATCATACGATCACAATCATGCAATCACAATCATACAATCACATTCATACAATCACAATCATGCAATCACAATCATACAATCACAATCATACAATCACAATCATACAATCACAATCATACAATCAAAACCATACAATCACAATCATACAATCACTATCATACAATCACAGTCATACAATTACAATCATACAATCACAATCACAAAATCACAATCATACAATCACAATCATAGAATCACAATCATACAATCACAATCATACAATCACAATCATACAATCACAATCATACAATCACAATCATACAATCACAATCATACGATCTCAATCATACGATCACAATCGTACAATCACAATCATACAATCACAATCATACAATCACAATCATACAATCACAATCATACAATCACAATCATACAATCACAATCATACAGTCACAATCATACAATCACAATCATACAATCACAACCATACCATCACAGTCATACAATCACAATCATACAATCACAATCATACGATCACAATCATACGATCTCAATCATACAATCACAATCATACAATCACAATCATACATTCACAATCATACAATCACAATCAAACAATCAGAATAATACAATCACAATCATACAATCACAATCATACAATCACAGTCATACAAAAACAATCATACAATCACAATCATACAATCACAATCATACAATCACAATCATACAATCACAATCATACAATCACAATCATACAATCACAATCATACAATCACAATCATACAATCACAATCATACAATCACAATCATACAATCACAATCATACAATCACAATCATACAATCACAGTCATACAATCACAATCATACAATCACAATCATACAATCACAATCATACGATTTCAATCATACAATCACAATCATACAATCACAATCATACAATCACAATCATACAATCACAATCATACAATCCCAATCATACAATCGCAATCATAAAATCACAATCATACAATCACAATCATACAATCACAATCATACAATCACAATCATACAATCTCAATCATACAATCACAATCATACAATCACAATCATACGATCACAATCATACAATTACTATCATACAATCATAATCATACAATCACAATCATGGAATCACAATCATACGATCACAATCATACAATCACAATCATACGATCACAATCATAAAATCACAATCATACAATCACAATCATACAATCACAAAAATACAATCACAATCATACAGTCACAATCACACAATCACAATCATACAATCACAGTCATACAATCGAAATCAAGGAATCACAATCATACAATCACAATAATACAGTCACAATCATACAATCACAATCATTCAACCACAATCATACAAAAACAATCATACAACCTTAATTATACAAGCACAATCATACAATCACAATCATACAATCACAATCATACGATCACAATCATACAATTACTATCACACAATCACAATCATACAATCACAATCATGCAATCACAATCATACGATCACAATCATACAATCACAATCATACGATCACAATCATAAAATCACAATCATACAATCACAATCATTCAATCACAATCATACAATCACAATCATACAATCACAATCACATAATCACAATCATACAATCACAGTCATACAATCGAAATCAAAGAATCACAATCATACGATCACAATCATACAATCGCAATCATACAATCACAATCATACAATCACAATCATACAATCACAATCATACAATCACAATCATACGATCACAATCATAAAATCACAATCATACAATCACAATCATACAATCACAATCATACAATCACAATCATACAATCACAATCACATAATCACAATCATACAATCACAGTCATATAATCGAAATCAAAGAATCACAATCATACGATCACAATCATACAATCGCAATCATACAATCACAATCATACAATCACAATCATACAATCACAATCATACAATCACAATCATACAATCACAATCATACAATCACAATCACACAATCACAATCATACAATCACAATCAGACAATCACAATCATAAAATCACAATCATACAATCACAATTATACAATCACAATCATAAAATCACAGTCATACATAAACAATCATACAATCACAATCATACAATCACAATCATACAATCACAATCATACAATCACAATCATACAATCACAATCATACGATCTCAATCATACAATCACAATCATACAATCACAATCTTACAATCACAATCATACAATCACAATCGTACAAAAACAATCATACAATCACAATCATAGAATCACAATCATACAATCACAATCATACAATCACAATCATACAATCACAATCATACAATCACAATCATACAATCACAATCATACAATCACAATCATACGATCTCAATCATACAATCACAAACATACAATCACAATCTTACAATCACAATCATACAATCACAATCGTACAAAAACAATCATACAACCTTAATTATACAACCACAATCATACGATCACAATCATGCAATCACAATCATACAATCACAATCATACAATCACAATCACATAATCACAATCATACAATCACAGTCATACAATCGAAATCAAAGAATCACAATCATACGATCACAATCATACAATCGCAATCATACAATCACAATCAAACAATCACAATCATACAATCACAATCATACAATCACAATCATACGATCACAATCATAAAATCACAATCATACAATCACAATCATACAATCACAATCATACAATCACAATCATACAATCACAATCACATAATCACAATCATACATTC
This sequence comes from Megachile rotundata, assembly GCF_050947335.1. Lineage (NCBI taxonomy): Eukaryota > Metazoa > Arthropoda > Insecta > Hymenoptera > Megachilidae > Megachile > Megachile rotundata. The sequence goes on from NW_027473394.1 coordinate 371,332, forward strand.
ACAGTCATATAATCGAAATCAAAGAATCACAATCATACGATCACAATCATACAATCGCAATCATACAATCACAATCATACAATCACAATCATACAATCACAATCATACAATCACAATCATACAATCACAATCATACAATCACAATCACACAATCACAATCATACAATCACAATCACACAATCACAATCATAAAATCACAATCATAAAATCACAATCATACAATCACAATTATACAATCACAATCATAAAATCACAGTCATACATAAACAATCATACAATCACAATCATACAATCACAATCATACAATCACAATCATACAATCACAATCATACGATCTCAATCATACAATCACAATCATACAATCACAATCTTACAATCACAATCATACAATCACAATCGTACAAAAACAATCATACAATCACAATCATAGAATCACAATCATACAATCACAATCATACAATCACAATCATACGATCTCAATCATACAATCACAATCATACAATCACAATCTTACAATCACAATCATACAATCACAATCGTACAAAAACAATCATACAACCTTAATTATACAACCACAATCATACGATCACAATCATGCAATCACAATCATACAATCACAATCATACAATCACAATCATACAATCACAATCACACAATCACAATCAGACAATCACAATCGTACAATCACAATCATGCAATCACAATCAAACAATCAGAACCATACAATCACTATCATACAATCACAATCATACAATCACAATCATACAATCACAATCATACAATCACAATCATACAATCACAATCATACAATCACAATCATACAATCACAATCATACAATCACAATCATACAATCACAATCATACAATCACAATCATACAATCACAATCATACAATCACAATCATACAAAAACAATCATACAACCTTAATTATACAACCACAATCATACGATCACAATCATACAATCACAATCATACAATCACAATCATACAATCACAATCACACAATCACAATCAGACAATCACAATCATACAATCACAATCAAACAATCAGAACCATACAATCACTATCATACCATCACAATCATACAATCACAATCATACAATCACAATCATACAATCACAATCATACAATCACAATCATACAATCACAATCATACAATCACAATCATACAATCACAATCATACAATCACAATCATACAATCACAATCATACAATCACAATCATACAATCACAATCATACAATCACAGTCATACAATCACAGTCATACAATCACAATCATACTATCACAATCATACAATCACAATCATACAATCAGAATCATACAATCACAATCACAAAATCACAATCATACAATCACAATCATACAATCACAATCATACAATCACAATCATAAAATCACAATCATACAATCACAGTCATACAATCACAATCATACAATCACAATCATACAATCACAATCATACGATTTCAATCATACAATCACAATCATACAATCACAATCATACAATCACAATCATACAATCACAATCATACAATCACAATCATACAAAAACAATCATACAACCTTAATTATACAAGCACAATCGTACAATCACAATCATACAATCACAATCATACGATCACAATCATACAATTACTATCATACAATCACAATCATACAATCACGATCATGCAATCACAATCATACGATCACAATCATACAATCACAATCATACGATCACAATCATAAAATCACAATCATACAATCACAATCATACAATCACAAAAATACAATCGCAATCATACAATCACAATCACACAATCACAATCATACAATCACAGTCATACAATCGAAATCAAGGAATCACAATCATACAATCACAATAATACAGTCACAATCATACAATCACAATCATACAATCACAATCATACAAAAACAATCATACAACCTTTATTATACAAGCACAATCATACAATCACAATCATACGATCACAATCATACAATTACTATCATACAATCACAATCACACAATCACAATCATACAATCACAGTCATACAATCGAAATCAAGGAATCACAATCATACAATCACAATAATACAGTCACAATCATACAATCACAATCATACAATCACAATCATACAAAAACAATCATACAACCTTTATTATACAAGCACAATCATACAATCACAATCATACAATCACAATCATACGATCACAATCATAAAATCACAATCATACAATCACAATCATACAATCACAAAAATACAATCACAATCATACAATCACAATCACACAATCACAATCATACAATCACAGTCGTACAATCGAAATCAAGGAATCACAATCATACAATCACAATAATACAGTCACAATCATACAATCACAATCATTCAATCACAATCATACAATCACGATCATGCAATCACAATCATACGATCACAATCATACAATCACAATCATACAATCACAATCATAAAATCACAATCATACAATCACAGTCATACAATCACAATCATACAATCACAATCATACAATCACAATCATACGATTTCAATCATACAATCACAATCATACGATTTCAATCATACAATCACAATCATACAATCACAATCATACAATCACAATCATACAATCACAATCATACAATCACAATCATACAATCACAATCATACAATCACAATCATACAATCACAATCATACAATCACAATCATACAATCACAATCATACAATCACAATCATACAATCACAATCATACAATCACAATCATACAATCACAATCATACAAAAACTATCATACAACCTTAATTATACAAGCACAATCGTACAATCACAATCATACAATCACAATCATACGATCACAATCATAGAATTACTATCATACAATCATAATCATACAATCACAATCATAAAATCACAATCATACAATCACAATCATACAATCACAAAAATACAATCACAATCATACAATCACAATCACACAATCACAATCATACAATCACAGTCATACAATCGAAATCAAGGAATCACAATCATACAATCACAATAATACAGTCACAATCATACAATCACAATCATTCAATCACAATCATACAAAAACAATCATACAACCTTAATTATACAAGCACAATCATACAATCACAATCATACAATCACAATCATACAATCACAATCATACGATCACAATCATACAATTACTATCACACAATCACAATCATACAATCACAATCATGCAATCACAATCATACGATCACAATCATACAATCACAATCATACGATCACAATCATAAAATCACAATCATACAATCACAATCATTCAATCACAATCATACAATCACAATCATACAATCACAATCACATAATCACAATCATACAATCACAGTCATACAACCGAAATCAAAGAATCACAATCATACGATCACAATCATACAATCGCAATCATACAATCACAATCATACAATCACAATCATACAATCACAATCATACAATCACAATCATACAATCACTATCATACGATCACAATCATAAAATCACAATCATACAATCACAATCATACAATCACAATCATACAATCACAATCATACAATCACAATCACATAATCACAATCATACAATCACAGTCATATAATCGAAATCAAAGAATCACAATCATACGATCACAATCATACAATCGCAATCATACAATCGCAATCATACAATCACAATCATACAATCACAATCATACAATCACAATCATACAATCACAATCATACAATCACAATCACACAATCACAATCACACAATCACAATCATACAATCACAATCAGACAATCACAATCATAAAATCACAATCATACAATCACAATCATAAAATCACAGTCATACATAAACAATCATACAATCACAATCATACAATCACAATCATACAATCACAATCATACAATCACAATCATACGATCTCAATCATACAATCACAATCATACAATCACAATCTTACAATCACAATCATACAATCACAATCGTACAAAAACAATCATACAATCACAATCATAGAATCACAATCATACAATCACAATCATACAATCACAATCATACAATCACAATCATACAATCACAATCATACAATCACAATCATACAATCACAATCATACGACCTCAATCATACAATCACAATCATACAATCACAATCTTACAATCACAATCATACAATCACAATCGTACAAAAACAATCATACAACCTTAATTATACAACCACAATCATACGATCACAATCATGCAATCACAATCATACAATCACAATCATACAATCACAATCATACAATCACAATCACACAATCACAATCAGACAATCACAATCGTACAATCACAATCATACAATCACAATCAAACAATCAGAACCATACAATCACTATCATGCAATCACAATCATACAATCACAATCATACAATCACAATCATACAATCACAATCATACAATCACAATCTTACAATCACAATCATACAATCACAATCGTACAAAAACAATCATACAACCTTAATTATACAACCACAATCATACGATCACAATCATGCAATCACAATCATACAATCACATTCATACAATCACAATCATGCAATCACAATCATACAATCACAATCATACAATCACAATCATACAATCACAATCATACAATCAAAACCATACAATCACAATCATACAATCACTATCATACAATCACAGTCATACAATTACAATCATACAATCACAATCACAAAATCACAATCATACAATCACAATCATAGAATCACAATCATACAATCACAATCATACAATCACAATCATACAATCACAATCATACAATCACAATCATACAATCACAATCATACGATCTCAATCATACGATCACAATCGTACAATCACAATCATACAATCACAATCATACAATCACAATCATACAATCACAATCATACAATCACAATCATACAATCACAATCATACAGTCACAATCATACAATCACAATCATACAATCACAACCATACCATCACAGTCATACAATCACAATCATACAATCACAATCATACGATCACAATCATACGATCTCAATCATACAATCACAATCATACAATCACAATCATACATTCACAATCATACAATCACAATCAAACAATCAGAATAATACAATCACAATCATACAATCACAATCATACAATCACAGTCATACAAAAACAATCATACAATCACAATCATACAATCACAATCATACAATCACAATCATACAATCACAATCATACAATCACAATCATACAATCACAATCATACAATCACAATCATGCAATCACAATCATACAATCACAATCATACAATCACAATCATACAATCACAGTCATACAATCACAATCATACAATCACAATCATACAATCACAATCATACGATTTCAATCATACAATCACAATCATACAATCACAATCATACAATCACAATCATACAATCACAATCATACAATCCCAATCATACAATCGCAATCATACAATCACAATCATACAATCACAATCATACAATCACAATCATACAATCACAATCATACAATCTCAATCATACAATCACAATCATACAATCACAATCATACGATCACAATCATACAATTACTATCATACAATCATAATCATACAATCACAATCATGGAATCACAATCATACGATCACAATCATACAATCACAATCATACGATCACAATCATAAAATCACAATCATACAATCACAATCATACAATCACAAAAATACAATCACAATCATACAGTCACAATCACACAATCACAATCATACAATCACAGTCATACAATCGAAATCAAGGAATCACAATCATACAATCACAATAATACAGTCACAATCATACAATCACAATCATTCAACCACAATCATACAAAAACAATCATACAACCTTAATTATACAAGCACAATCATACAATCACAATCATACAATCACAATCATACGATCACAATCATACAATTACTATCACACAATCACAATCATACAATCACAATCATGCAATCACAATCATACGATCACAATCATACAATCACAATCATACGATCACAATCATAAAATCACAATCATACAATCACAATCATTCAATCACAATCATACAATCACAATCATACAATCACAATCACATAATCACAATCATACAATCACAGTCATACAATCGAAATCAAAGAATCACAATCATACGATCACAATCATACAATCGCAATCATACAATCACAATCATACAATCACAATCATACAATCACAATCATACAATCACAATCATACAATCACAAAAATACAATCGCAATCATACAATCACAATCACACAATCACAATCATACAATCACAGTCATACAATCGAAATCAAGGAATCACAATCATACAATCACAATAATACAGTCACAATCATACAATCACAATCATACAATCACAATCATACAAAAACAATCATACAACCTTTATTATACAAGCACAATCATACAATCACAATCATACGATCACAATCATACAATTACTATCATACAATCACAATCACACAATCACAATCATACAATCACAGTCATACAATCGAAATCAAGGAATCACAATCATACAATCACAATAATACAGTCACAATCATACAATCACAATCATACAATCACAATCATACAAAAACAATCATACAACCTTTATTATACAAGCACAATCATACAATCACAATCATACGATCACAATCATACAATTACTATCATACAATCACAATCATACAATCACAATCATGCAATCACAATCATACGATCACAATCATACAATCACAATCATACGATCACAATCATAAAATCACAATCATACAATCACAATCATACAATCACAGTCATACAATCGAAATCAAAGAATCACAATCATACGATCACAATCATACAATCGCAATCATACAATCACAATCATACAATCACAATCATACAATCACAATCATACAATCACAATCATACAATCACAATCATACAATCACAATCATACAATCACAATCATACAATCACAATCATACAATCACAATCATACAATCACAATCATACAATCACAATCATACAATCACAATCATACAATCACAATCATACAATCACAATCATACAATCACAATCATACAATCACAATCATACAATCACAATCATACAATCACAATCATACAATCACAATCATACAATCACAATCATAAAATCACAATCATAAAATCACAATCATACAATCACAATTATACAATCACAATCATACAATCACAGTCATACATAAACAATCATACAATCACAATCATACAATCACAATCATACAATCACAATCATACAATCACAATCATACAATCACAATCATACAATCACAATCATACAATCACAATCATACGATCTCAATCATACAATCACAATCATACAATCACAATCTTACAATCACAATCGTACAATCACAATCGTACAAAAACAATCATACCATCACAATCATAGAATCACAATCATACAATCACAATCATACAATCACAATCATACAATCACAATCATACAATCACAATCATACGATCACAATCATAAAATCACAATCATACAATCACAATCATACAATCACAAAAATACAATCACAATCATACAATCACAATCACACAATCACAATCATACAATCACAGTCGTACAATCGAAATCAAGGAATCACAATCATACAATCACAATAATACAGTCACAATCATACAATCACAATCATTCAATCACAATCATACAATCACGATCATGCAATCACAATCATACGATCACAATCATACAATCACAATCATACAATCACAATCATAAAATCACAATCATACAATCACAGTCATACAATCACAATCATACAATCACAATCATACAATCACAATCATACGATTTCAATCATACAATCACAATCATACGATTTCAATCATACAATCACAATCATACAATCACAATCATACAATCACAATCATACAATCACAATCATACAATCACAATCATACAATCACAATCATACAATCACAATCATACAATCACAATCATACAATCACAATCATACAATCACAATCATACAATCACAATCATACAATCACAATCATACAATCACAATCATACAAAAACTATCATACAACCTTAATTATACAAGCACAATCGTACAATCACAATCATACAATCACAATCATACGATCACAATCATAGAATTACTATCATACAATCATAATCATACAATCACAATCATAAAATCACAATCATACAATCACAATCACATAATCACAATCATACAATCACAGTCATACAACCGAAATCAAAGAATCACAATCATACGATCACAATCATACAATCGCAATCATACAATCACAATCATACAATCACAATCATACAATCACAATCATACAATCACTATCATACGATCACAATCATAAAATCACAATCATACAATCACAATCATACAATCACAATCATACAATCACAATCATACAATCACAATCACATAATCACAATCATACAATCACAGTCATATAATCGAAATCAAAGAATCACAATCATACGATCACAATCATACAATCGCAATCATACAATCACAATCATACAATCACAATCATACAATCACAATCATACAATCACAATCATACAATCACAATCATACAATCACAATCACACAATCACAATCACACAATCACAATCATACAATCACAATCAGACAATCACAATCATAAAATCACAATCATACAATCACAATCATAAAATCACAGTCATACATAAACAATCATACAATCACAATCATACAATCACAATCATACAATCACAATCATACAATCACAATCATACAATCACAATCATACAATCACAATCATACGATCTCAATCATACAATCACAATCATACAATCACAATCTTACAATCACAATCGTACAATCACAATCGTACAAAAACAATCATACCATCACAATCATAGAATCACAATCATACAATCACAATCATACAATCACAATCATACAATCACAATCATACAATCACAATCATACGATCACAATCACAAAATCACAATCATACAATCACAATCATAGAATCACAATCATACAATCACAATCATACAATCACAATCATACAATCACAATCATACAATCACAATCATACAATCACAATCATACGATCTCAATCATACGATCACAATCGTACAATCACAATCATACAATCACAATCATACAATCACAATCATACAATCACAATCATACAATCACAATCATACAATCACAATCATACAGTCACAATCATACAATCACAATCATACAATCACAACCATACCATCACAGTCATACAATCACAATCATACAATCACAATCATACGATCACAATCATACGATCTCAATCATACAATCACAATCATACAATCACAATCATACATTCACAATCATACAATCACAATCAAACAATCAGAATAATACAATCACAATCATACAATCACAATCATACAATCACAGTCATACAAAAACAATCATACAATCACAATCATACAATCACAATCATACAATCACAATCATACAATCACAATCATACAATCACAATCATACAATCACAATCATACAATCACAATCATACAATCACAATCATACAATCACAATCATACAATCACAATCATACAATCACAATCATACAATCACAGTCATACAATCACAATCATACAATCACAATCATACAATCACAATCATACGATTTCAATCATACAATCACAATCATACAATCACAATCATACAATCACAATCATACAATCACAATCATACAATCCCAATCATACAATCGCAATCATAAAATCACAATCATACAATCACAATCATACAATCACAATCATACAATCACAATCATACAATCTCAATCATACAATCACAATCATACAATCACAATCATACGATCACAATCATACAATTACTATCATACAATCATAATCATACAATCACAATCATGGAATCACAATCATACGATCACAATCATACAATCACAATCATACGATCACAATCATAAAATCACAATCATACAATCACAATCATACAATCACAAAAATACAATCACAATCATACAGTCACAATCACACAATCACAATCATACAATCACAGTCATACAATCGAAATCAAGGAATCACAATCATACAATCACAATAATACAGTCACAATCATACAATCACAATCATTCAACCACAATCATACAAAAACAATCATACAACCTTAATTATACAAGCACAATCATACAATCACAATCATACAATCACAATCATACGATCACAATCATACAATTACTATCACACAATCACAATCATACAATCACAATCATGCAATCACAATCATACGATCACAATCATACAATCACAATCATACGATCACAATCATAAAATCACAATCATACAATCACAATCATTCAATCACAATCATACAATCACAATCATACAATCACAATCACATAATCACAATCATACAATCACAGTCATACAATCGAAATCAAAGAATCACAATCATACGATCACAATCATACAATCGCAATCATACAATCACAATCATACAATCACAATCATACAATCACAATCATACAATCACAATCATACGATCACAATCATAAAATCACAATCATACAATCACAATCATACAATCACAATCATACAATCACAATCATACAATCACAATCACATAATCACAATCATACAATCACAGTCATATAATCGAAATCAAAGAATCACAATCATACGATCACAATCATACAATCGCAATCATACAATCACAATCATACAATCACAATCATACAATCACAATCATACAATCACAATCATACAATCACAATCATACAATCACAATCACACAATCACAATCATACAATCACAATCAGACAATCACAATCATAAAATCACAATCATACAATCACAATTATACAATCACAATCATAAAATCACAGTCATACATAAACAATCATACAATCACAATCATACAATCACAATCATACAATCACAATCATACAATCACAATCATACAATCACAATCATACGATCTCAATCATACAATCACAATCATACAATCACAATCTTACAATCACAATCATACAATCACAATCGTACAAAAACAATCATACAATCACAATCATAGAATCACAATCATACAATCACAATCATACAATCACAATCATACAATCACAATCATACAATCACAATCATACAATCACAATCATACAATCACAATCATACGATCTCAATCATACAATCACAAACATACAATCACAATCTTACAATCACAATCATACAATCACAATCGTACAAAAACAATCATACAACCTTAATTATACAACCACAATCATACGATCACAATCATGCAATCACAATCATACAATCACAATCATACAATCACAATCACATAATCACAATCATACAATCACAGTCATACAATCGAAATCAAAGAATCACAATCATACGATCACAATCATACAATCGCAATCATACAATCACAATCAAACAATCACAATCATACAATCACAATCATACAATCACAATCATACGATCACAATCATAAAATCACAATCATACAATCACAATCATACAATCACAATCATACAATCACAATCATACAATCACAATCACATAATCACAATCATACATTCACAGTCATATAATCGAAATCAAAGAATCACAATCATACGATCACAATCATACAATCGCAATCATACAATCACAATCATACAATCACAATCATACAATCACAATCATACAATCACAATCATACAATCACAATCATACAATCACAATCACACAATCACAATCATACAATCACAATCACACAATCACAATCATAAAATCACAATCATAAAATCACAATCATACAATCACAATTATACAATCACAATCATAAAATCACAGTCATACATAAACAATCATACAATCACAATCATACAATCACAATCATACAATCACAATCATACAATCACAATCATACGATCTCAATCATACAATCACAATCATACAATCACAATCTTACAATCACAATCATACAATCACAATCGTACAAAAACAATCATACAATCACAATCATAGAATCACAATCATACAATCACAATCATACAATCACAATCATACGATCTCAATCATACAATCACAATCATACAATCACAATCTTACAATCACAATCATACAATCACAATCGTACAAAAACAATCATACAACCTTAATTATACAACCACAATCATACGATCACAATCATGCAATCACAATCATACAATCACAATCATACAATCACAATCATACAATCACAATCACACAATCACAATCAGACAATCACAATCGTACAATCACAATCATGCAATCACAATCAAACAATCAGAACCATACAATCACTATCATACAATCACAATCATACAATCACAATCATACAATCACAATCATACAATCACAATCATACAATCACAATCATACAATCACAATCATACAATCACAATCATACAATCACAATCATACAATCACAATCATACAATCACAATCATACAATCACAATCATACAATCACAATCATACAAAAACAATCATACAACCTTAATTATACAACCACAATCATACGATCACAATCATACAATCACAATCATACAATCACAATCATACAATCACAATCACACAATCACAATCAGACAATCACAATCATACAATCACAATCAAACAATCAGAACCATACAATCACTATCATACCATCACAATCATACAATCACAATCATACAATCACAATCATACAATCACAATCATACAATCACAATCATACAATCACAATCATACAATCACAATCATACAATCACAATCATACAATCACAATCATACAATCACAATCATACAATCACAATCATACAATCACAATCATACAATCACAGTCATACAATCACAGTCATACAATCACAATCATACTATCACAATCATACAATCACAATCATACAATCAGAATCATACAATCACAATCACAAAATCACAATCATACAATCACAATCATACAATCACAATCATACAATCACAATCATAAAATCACAATCATACAATCACAGTCATACAATCACAATCATACAATCACAATCATACAATCACAATCATACGATTTCAATCATACAATCACAATCATACAATCACAATCATACAATCACAATCATACAATCACAATCATACAATCACAATCATACAAAAACAATCATACAACCTTAATTATACAAGCACAATCGTACAATCACAATCATACAATCACAATCATACGATCACAATCATACAATTACTATCATACAATCACAATCATACAATCACGATCATGCAATCACAATCATACGATCACAATCATACAATCACAATCATACGATCACAATCATAAAATCACAATCATACAATCACAATCATACAATCACAAAAATACAATCGCAATCATACAATCACAATCACACAATCACAATCATACAATCACAGTCATACAATCGAAATCAAGGAATCACAATCATACAATCACAATAATACAGTCACAATCATACAATCACAATCATACAATCACAATCATACAAAAACAATCATACAACCTTTATTATACAAGCACAATCATACAATCACAATCATACGATCACAATCATACAATTACTATCATACAATCACAATCACACAATCACAATCATACAATCACAGTCATACAATCGAAATCAAGGAATCACAATCATACAATCACAATAATACAGTCACAATCATACAATCACAATCATACAATCACAATCATACAAAAACAATCATACAACCTTTATTATACAAGCACAATCATACAATCACAATCATACAATCACAATCATACGATCACAATCATAAAATCACAATCATACAATCACAATCATACAATCACAAAAATACAATCACAATCATACAATCACAATCACACAATCACAATCATACAATCACAGTCGTACAATCGAAATCAAGGAATCACAATCATACAATCACAATAATACAGTCACAATCATACAATCACAATCATTCAATCACAATCATACAATCACGATCATGCAATCACAATCATACGATCACAATCATACAATCACAATCATACAATCACAATCATAAAATCACAATCATACAATCACAGTCATACAATCACAATCATACAATCACAATCATACAATCACAATCATACGATTTCAATCATACAATCACAATCATACGATTTCAATCATACAATCACAATCATACAATCACAATCATACAATCACAATCATACAATCACAATCATACAATCACAATCATACAATCACAATCATACAATCACAATCATACAATCACAATCATACAATCACAATCATACAATCACAATCATACAATCACAATCATACAATCACAATCATACAATCACAATCATACAATCACAATCATACAAAAACTATCATACAACCTTAATTATACAAGCACAATCGTACAATCACAATCATACAATCACAATCATACGATCACAATCATAGAATTACTATCATACAATCATAATCATACAATCACAATCATAAAATCACAATCATACAATCACAATCATACAATCACAAAAATACAATCACAATCATACAATCACAATCACACAATCACAATCATACAATCACAGTCATACAATCGAAATCAAGGAATCACAATCATACAATCACAATAATACAGTCACAATCATACAATCACAATCATTCAATCACAATCATACAAAAACAATCATACAACCTTAATTATACAAGCACAATCATACAATCACAATCATACAATCACAATCATACAATCACAATCATACGATCACAATCATACAATTACTATCACACAATCACAATCATACAATCACAATCATGCAATCACAATCATACGATCACAATCATACAATCACAATCATACGATCACAATCATAAAATCACAATCATACAATCACAATCATTCAATCACAATCATACAATCACAATCATACAATCACAATCACATAATCACAATCATACAATCACAGTCATACAACCGAAATCAAAGAATCACAATCATACGATCACAATCATACAATCGCAATCATACAATCACAATCATACAATCACAATCATACAATCACAATCATACAATCACAATCATACAATCACTATCATACGATCACAATCATAAAATCACAATCATACAATCACAATCATACAATCACAATCATACAATCACAATCATACAATCACAATCACATAATCACAATCATACAATCACAGTCATATAATCGAAATCAAAGAATCACAATCATACGATCACAATCATACAATCGCAATCATACAATCGCAATCATACAATCACAATCATACAATCACAATCATACAATCACAATCATACAATCACAATCATACAATCACAATCACACAATCACAATCACACAATCACAATCATACAATCACAATCAGACAATCACAATCATAAAATCACAATCATACAATCACAATCATAAAATCACAGTCATACATAAACAATCATACAATCACAATCATACAATCACAATCATACAATCACAATCATACAATCACAATCATACGATCTCAATCATACAATCACAATCATACAATCACAATCTTACAATCACAATCATACAATCACAATCGTACAAAAACAATCATACAATCACAATCATAGAATCACAATCATACAATCACAATCATACAATCACAATCATACAATCACAATCATACAATCACAATCATACAATCACAATCATACAATCACAATCATACGACCTCAATCATACAATCACAATCATACAATCACAATCTTACAATCACAATCATACAATCACAATCGTACAAAAACAATCATACAACCTTAATTATACAACCACAATCATACGATCACAATCATGCAATCACAATCATACAATCACAATCATACAATCACAATCATACAATCACAATCACACAATCACAATCAGACAATCACAATCGTACAATCACAATCATACAATCACAATCAAACAATCAGAACCATACAATCACTATCATGCAATCACAATCATACAATCACAATCATACAATCACAATCATACAATCACAATCATACAATCACAATCTTACAATCACAATCATACAATCACAATCGTACAAAAACAATCATACAACCTTAATTATACAACCACAATCATACGATCACAATCATGCAATCACAATCATACAATCACATTCATACAATCACAATCATGCAATCACAATCATACAATCACAATCATACAATCACAATCATACAATCACAATCATACAATCAAAACCATACAATCACAATCATACAATCACTATCATACAATCACAGTCATACAATTACAATCATACAATCACAATCACAAAATCACAATCATACAATCACAATCATAGAATCACAATCATACAATCACAATCATACAATCACAATCATACAATCACAATCATACAATCACAATCATACAATCACAATCATACGATCTCAATCATACGATCACAATCGTACAATCACAATCATACAATCACAATCATACAATCACAATCATACAATCACAATCATACAATCACAATCATACAATCACAATCATACAGTCACAATCATACAATCACAATCATACAATCACAACCATACCATCACAGTCATACAATCACAATCATACAATCACAATCATACGATCACAATCATACGATCTCAATCATACAATCACAATCATACAATCACAATCATACATTCACAATCATACAATCACAATCAAACAATCAGAATAATACAATCACAATCATACAATCACAATCATACAATCACAGTCATACAAAAACAATCATACAATCACAATCATACAATCACAATCATACAATCACAATCATACAATCACAATCATACAATCACAATCATACAATCACAATCATACAATCACAATCATGCAATCACAATCATACAATCACAATCATACAATCACAATCATACAATCACAGTCATACAATCACAATCATACAATCACAATCATACAATCACAATCATACGATTTCAATCATACAATCACAATCATACAATCACAATCATACAATCACAATCATACAATCACAATCATACAATCCCAATCATACAATCGCAATCATACAATCACAATCATACAATCACAATCATACAATCACAATCATACAATCACAATCATACAATCTCAATCATACAATCACAATCATACAATCACAATCATACGATCACAATCATACAATTACTATCATACAATCATAATCATACAATCACAATCATGGAATCACAATCATACGATCACAATCATACAATCACAATCATACGATCACAATCATAAAATCACAATCATACAATCACAATCATACAATCACAAAAATACAATCACAATCATACAGTCACAATCACACAATCACAATCATACAATCACAGTCATACAATCGAAATCAAGGAATCACAATCATACAATCACAATAATACAGTCACAATCATACAATCACAATCATTCAACCACAATCATACAAAAACAATCATACAACCTTAATTATACAAGCACAATCATACAATCACAATCATACAATCACAATCATACGATCACAATCATACAATTACTATCACACAATCACAATCATACAATCACAATCATGCAATCACAATCATACGATCACAATCATACAATCACAATCATACGATCACAATCATAAAATCACAATCATACAATCACAATCATTCAATCACAATCATACAATCACAATCATACAATCACAATCACATAATCACAATCATACAATCACAGTCATACAATCGAAATCAAAGAATCACAATCATACGATCACAATCATACAATCGCAATCATACAATCACAATCATACAATCACAATCATACAATCACAATCATACAATCACAATCATACAATCACAAAAATACAATCGCAATCATACAATCACAATCACACAATCACAATCATACAATCACAGTCATACAATCGAAATCAAGGAATCACAATCATACAATCACAATAATACAGTCACAATCATACAATCACAATCATACAATCACAATCATACAAAAACAATCATACAACCTTTATTATACAAGCACAATCATACAATCACAATCATACGATCACAATCATACAATTACTATCATACAATCACAATCACACAATCACAATCATACAATCACAGTCATACAATCGAAATCAAGGAATCACAATCATACAATCACAATAATACAGTCACAATCATACAATCACAATCATACAATCACAATCATACAAAAACAATCATACAACCTTTATTATACAAGCACAATCATACAATCACAATCATACGATCACAATCATACAATTACTATCATACAATCACAATCATACAATCACAATCATGCAATCACAATCATACGATCACAATCATACAATCACAATCATACGATCACAATCATAAAATCACAATCATACAATCACAATCATACAATCACAGTCATACAATCGAAATCAAAGAATCACAATCATACGATCACAATCATACAATCGCAATCATACAATCACAATCATACAATCACAATCATACAATCACAATCATACAATCACAATCATACAATCACAATCATACAATCACAATCATACAATCACAATCATACAATCACAATCATACAATCACAATCATACAATCACAATCATACAATCACAATCATACAATCACAATCATACAATCACAATCATACAATCACAATCATACAATCACAATCATACAATCACAATCATACAATCACAATCATACAATCACAATCATACAATCACAATCATACAATCACAATCATAAAATCACAATCATAAAATCACAATCATACAATCACAATTATACAATCACAATCATACAATCACAGTCATACATAAACAATCATACAATCACAATCATACAATCACAATCATACAATCACAATCATACAATCACAATCATACAATCACAATCATACAATCACAATCATACAATCACAATCATACGATCTCAATCATACAATCACAATCATACAATCACAATCTTACAATCACAATCGTACAATCACAATCGTACAAAAACAATCATACCATCACAATCATAGAATCACAATCATACAATCACAATCATACAATCACAATCATACAATCACAATCATACAATCACAATCATACGATCACAATCATAAAATCACAATCATACAATCACAATCATACAATCACAAAAATACAATCACAATCATACAATCACAATCACACAATCACAATCATACAATCACAGTCGTACAATCGAAATCAAGGAATCACAATCATACAATCACAATAATACAGTCACAATCATACAATCACAATCATTCAATCACAATCATACAATCACGATCATGCAATCACAATCATACGATCACAATCATACAATCACAATCATACAATCACAATCATAAAATCACAATCATACAATCACAGTCATACAATCACAATCATACAATCACAATCATACAATCACAATCATACGATTTCAATCATACAATCACAATCATACGATTTCAATCATACAATCACAATCATACAATCACAATCATACAATCACAATCATACAATCACAATCATACAATCACAATCATACAATCACAATCATACAATCACAATCATACAATCACAATCATACAATCACAATCATACAATCACAATCATACAATCACAATCATACAATCACAATCATACAATCACAATCATACAAAAACTATCATACAACCTTAATTATACAAGCACAATCGTACAATCACAATCATACAATCACAATCATACGATCACAATCATAGAATTACTATCATACAATCATAATCATACAATCACAATCATAAAATCACAATCATACAATCACAATCACATAATCACAATCATACAATCACAGTCATACAACCGAAATCAAAGAATCACAATCATACGATCACAATCATACAATCGCAATCATACAATCACAATCATACAATCACAATCATACAATCACAATCATACAATCACTATCATACGATCACAATCATAAAATCACAATCATACAATCACAATCATACAATCACAATCATACAATCACAATCATACAATCACAATCACATAATCACAATCATACAATCACAGTCATATAATCGAAATCAAAGAATCACAATCATACGATCACAATCATACAATCGCAATCATACAATCACAATCATACAATCACAATCATACAATCACAATCATACAATCACAATCATACAATCACAATCATACAATCACAATCACACAATCACAATCACACAATCACAATCATACAATCACAATCAGACAATCACAATCATAAAATCACAATCATACAATCACAATCATAAAATCACAGTCATACATAAACAATCATACAATCACAATCATACAATCACAATCATACAATCACAATCATACAATCACAATCATACGATCTCAATCATACAATCACAATCATACAATCACAATCTTACAATCACAATCATACAATCACAATCGTACAAAAACAATCATACAATCACAATCATAGAATCACAATCATACAATCACAATCATACAATCACAATCATACAATCACAATCATACAATCACAATCATACAATCACAATCATACAATCACAATCATACGACCTCAATCATACAATCACAATCATACAATCACAATCTTACAATCACAATCATACAATCACAATCGTACAAAAACAATCATACAACCTTAATTATACAACCACAATCATACGATCACAATCATGCAATCACAATCATACAATCACAATCATACAATCACAATCATACAATCACAATCACACAATCACAATCAGACAATCACAATCGTACAATCACAATCATACAATCACAATCAAACAATCAGAACCATACAATCACTATCATGCAATCACAATCATACAATCACAATCATACAATCACAATCATACAATCACAATCATACAATCACAATCTTACAATCACAATCATACAATCACAATCGTACAAAAACAATCATACAACCTTAATTATACAACCACAATCATACGATCACAATCATGCAATCACAATCATACAATCACATTCATACAATCACAATCATGCAATCACAATCATACAATCACAATCATACAATCACAATCATACAATCACAATCATACAATCAAAACCATACAATCACAATCATACAATCACTATCATACAATCACAGTCATACAATTACAATCATACAATCACAATCACAAAATCACAATCATACAATCACAATCATAGAATCACAATCATACAATCACAATCATACAATCACAATCATACAATCACAATCATACAATCACAATCATACAATCACAATCATACGATCTCAATCATACGATCACAATCGTACAATCACAATCATACAATCACAATCATACAATCACAATCATACAATCACAATCATACAATCACAATCATACAATCACAATCATACAGTCACAATCATACAATCACAATCATACAATCACAACCATACCATCACAGTCATACAATCACAATCATACAATCACAATCATACGATCACAATCATACGATCTCAATCATACAATCACAATCATACAATCACAATCATACATTCACAATCATACAATCACAATCAAACAATCAGAATAATACAATCACAATCATACAATCACAATCATACAATCACAGTCATACAAAAACAATCATACAATCACAATCATACAATCACAATCATACAATCACAATCATACAATCACAATCATACAATCACAATCATACAATCACAATCATACAATCACAATCATGCAATCACAATCATACAATCACAATCATACAATCACAATCATACAATCACAGTCATACAATCACAATCATACAATCACAATCATACAATCACAATCATACGATTTCAATCATACAATCACAATCATACAATCACAATCATACAATCACAATCATACAATCACAATCATACAATCCCAATCATACAATCGCAATCATACAATCACAATCATACAATCACAATCATACAATCACAATCATACAATCACAATCATACAATCTCAATCATACAATCACAATCATACAATCACAATCATACGATCACAATCATACAATTACTATCATACAATCATAATCATACAATCACAATCATGGAATCACAATCATACGATCACAATCATACAATCACAATCATACGATCACAATCATAAAATCACAATCATACAATCACAATCATACAATCACAAAAATACAATCACAATCATACAGTCACAATCACACAATCACAATCATACAATCACAGTCATACAATCGAAATCAAGGAATCACAATCATACAATCACAATAATACAGTCACAATCATACAATCACAATCATTCAACCACAATCATACAAAAACAATCATACAACCTTAATTATACAAGCACAATCATACAATCACAATCATACAATCACAATCATACGATCACAATCATACAATTACTATCACACAATCACAATCATACAATCACAATCATGCAATCACAATCATACGATCACAATCATACAATCACAATCATACGATCACAATCATAAAATCACAATCATACAATCACAATCATTCAATCACAATCATACAATCACAATCATACAATCACAATCACATAATCACAATCATACAATCACAGTCATACAATCGAAATCAAAGAATCACAATCATACGATCACAATCATACAATCGCAATCATACAATCACAATCATACAATCACAATCATACAATCACAATCATACAATCACAATCATACGATCACAATCATAAAATCACAATCATACAATCACAATCATACAATCACAATCATACAATCACAATCATACAATCACAATCACATAATCACAATCATACAATCACAGTCATATAATCGAAATCAAAGAATCACAATCATACGATCACAATCATACAATCGCAATCATACAATCACAATCATACAATCACAATCATACAATCACAATCATACAATCACAATCATACAATCACAATCATACAATCACAATCACACAATCACAATCATACAATCACAATCAGACAATCACAATCATAAAATCACAATCATACAATCACAATTATACAATCACAATCATAAAATCACAGTCATACATAAACAATCATACAATCACAATCATACAATCACAATCATACAATCACAATCATACAATCACAATCATACAATCACAATCATACGATCTCAATCATACAATCACAATCATACAATCACAATCTTACAATCACAATCATACAATCACAATCGTACAAAAACAATCATACAATCACAATCATAGAATCACAATCATACAATCACAATCATACAATCACAATCATACAATCACAATCATACAATCACAATCATACAATCACAATCATACAATCACAATCATACGATCTCAATCATACAATCACAAACATACAATCACAATCTTACAATCACAATCATACAATCACAATCGTACAAAAACAATCATACAACCTTAATTATACAACCACAATCATACGATCACAATCATGCAATCACAATCATACAATCACAATCATACAATCACAATCACATAATCACAATCATACAATCACAGTCATACAATCGAAATCAAAGAATCACAATCATACGATCACAATCATACAATCGCAATCATACAATCACAATCAAACAATCACAATCATACAATCACAATCATACAATCACAATCATACGATCACAATCATAAAATCACAATCATACAATCACAATCATACAATCACAATCATACAATCACAATCATACAATCACAATCACATAATCACAATCATACATTCACAGTCATATAATCGAAATCAAAGAATCACAATCATACGATCACAATCATACAATCGCAATCATACAATCACAATCATACAATCACAATCATACAATCACAATCATACAATCACAATCATACAATCACAATCATACAATCACAATCACACAATCACAATCATACAATCACAATCACACAATCACAATCATAAAATCACAATCATAAAATCACAATCATACAATCACAATTATACAATCACAATCATAAAATCACAGTCATACATAAACAATCATACAATCACAATCATACAATCACAATCATACAATCACAATCATACAATCACAATCATACGATCTCAATCATACAATCACAATCATACAATCACAATCTTACAATCACAATCATACAATCACAATCGTACAAAAACAATCATACAATCACAATCATAGAATCACAATCATACAATCACAATCATACAATCACAATCATACGATCTCAATCATACAATCACAATCATACAATCACAATCTTACAATCACAATCATACAATCACAATCGTACAAAAACAATCATACAACCTTAATTATACAACCACAATCATACGATCACAATCATGCAATCACAATCATACAATCACAATCATACAATCACAATCATACAATCACAATCACACAATCACAATCAGACAATCACAATCGTACAATCACAATCATGCAATCACAATCAAACAATCAGAACCATACAATCACTATCATACAATCACAATCATACAATCACAATCATACAATCACAATCATACAATCACAATCATACAATCACAATCATACAATCACAATCATACAATCACAATCATACAATCACAATCATACAATCACAATCATACAATCACAATCATACAATCACAATCATACAAAAACAATCATACAACCTTAATTATACAACCACAATCATACGATCACAATCATACAATCACAATCATACAATCACAATCATACAATCACAATCACACAATCACAATCAGACAATCACAATCATACAATCACAATCAAACAATCAGAACCATACAATCACTATCATACCATCACAATCATACAATCACAATCATACAATCACAATCATACAATCACAATCATACAATCACAATCATACAATCACAATCATACAATCACAATCATACAATCACAATCATACAATCACAATCATACAATCACAATCATACAATCACAATCATACAATCACAATCATACAATCACAGTCATACAATCACAGTCATACAATCACAATCATACTATCACAATCATACAATCACAATCATACAATCAGAATCATACAATCACAATCACAAAATCACAATCATACAATCACAATCATACAATCACAATCATACAATCACAATCATAAAATCACAATCATACAATCACAGTCATACAATCACAATCATACAATCACAATCATACAATCACAATCATACGATTTCAATCATACAATCACAATCATACAATCACAATCATACAATCACAATCATACAATCACAATCATACAATCACAATCATACAAAAACAATCATACAACCTTAATTATACAAGCACAATCGTACAATCACAATCATACAATCACAATCATACGATCACAATCATACAATTACTATCATACAATCACAATCATACAATCACGATCATGCAATCACAATCATACGATCACAATCATACAATCACAATCATACGATCACAATCATAAAATCACAATCATACAATCACAATCATACAATCACAAAAATACAATCGCAATCATACAATCACAATCACACAATCACAATCATACAATCACAGTCATACAATCGAAATCAAGGAATCACAATCATACAATCACAATAATACAGTCACAATCATACAATCACAATCATACAATCACAATCATACAAAAACAATCATACAACCTTTATTATACAAGCACAATCATACAATCACAATCATACGATCACAATCATACAATTACTACCATACAATCACAATCACACAATCACAATCATACAATCACAGTCATACAATCGAAATCAAGGAATCACAATCATACAATCACAATAATACAGTCACAATCATACAATCACAATCATACAATCACAATCATACAAAAACAATCATACAACCTTTATTATGCAAGCACAATCATACAATCACAATCATACGATCACAATCATACAATTACTATCATACAATCACAATCATACAATCACAATCATGCAATCACAATCATACGATCACAATCATACAATCACAATCATACGATCACAATCATAAATTCACAATCATACAATCACAATCATACAATCACAGTCATACAATCGAAATCAAAGAATCACAATCATACGATCACAATCATACAATCGCAATCATACAATCACAATCATACAATCACAATCATACAATCACAATCATACAATCACAATCACAAAATCACAATCATACAATCACAATCATACAATCACAATCATACAATCACAATCATACAATCAGAATCATACAATCACAGTCATACAATCACAATCATACAATCACAATCATACAATCACAATCATACGATTTCAATCATACAATCACAATCATACAATCACAATCATACAATCACAATCATACAATCACAATCATACGATTTCAATCATACAATCACAATCATACAATCACAATCATACAATCACAATCATACAATCACAATCATACAATCACAATCATACAATCACAATCATACAATCACAATCATACAATCACAATCATACAATCACAATCATACGATCACAATCATACGATCACAATCATACAATCACAATCATACAATCACAATCATACAATCACAATCATACAATCACAATCATACAATCACAATCATTCAATCACAAAAATACAATCACAATCATACAATCACAATCACACAATCACAATCATACAATCACAGTCATACAATCGAAATCAAGGAATCACAATCATACAATCACAATAATACAGTCACAATCATACAATCACAATCATTCAATCACAATCATACAAAAACAATCATACAACCTTAATTATACAAGCACAATCATACAATCACAATAATACAATCACAATCATACGATCACAATCATACAACTACTATCACACAATCACAATCATACAATCACAATCATGCAATCACAATCATACGATCACAATCATACAATCACAATCATACGATCACAATCATAAAATCACAATCATACAATCACAATCATACAATCACAATCATAAAATCACAATCATAAAATCACAATCATACAATCACAATTATACAATCACAATCATACAATCACAGTCATACAATCACAATCATACAATCACAATCATACAATCACAATCATACAATCACAATCATACAATCACAATCATACAATCACAATCATACAATCACAATCATACAATCACAATCATACAATCACAATCATACGATCTCAATCATACAATCACAATCATACAATCACCATCTTACAATCACAATCATACAATCACAATCGTACAAAAACAATCATACAATCACAATCATAGAATCACAATCATACAATCACAGTCATACAATCACAATCATACAATCACAATCATACGATTTCAATCATACAATCACAATCATACAATCACAATCATACAATCACAATCATACAATCACAATCATACAATCACAATCATACAATCACAATCATACAATCACAATCATACAATCACAATCATACAATCACAATCATACAATCACAATCATACAATCACAATCATACAATCACAATCATACAATCACAATCATACAATCACAATCATACAATCACAATCATACAATCACAATCATACAATCACAATCATACAAAAACAATCATACAACCTTAATTATACAAGCACAATCGTACAATCACAATCATACAATCACAATCATACGATCACAATCATACAATTACTATCATACAATCATAATCATACAATCACAATCATGGAATCACAATCATACGATCACAATCATACAATCACAGTCATACGATCACAATCATAAAATCACAATCATACAATCACAATCATACAATCACAAAAATACAATCACAATCATACAATCACAATCACACAATCACAATCATACAATCACAGTCATACAATCGAAATCAAGGAATCACAATCATACAATCACAATAATACAGTCACAATCATACAATCACAATCATTCAATCACAATCATACAAAAACAATCATACAACCTTAATTATACAAGCACAATCATACAATCACAATCATACAATCACAATCATACGATCACAATCATACAATTACTATCACACAATCACAATCATACAATCCCAATCATGCAATCACAATCATACGATCACAATCATACAATCACAATCATACGATCACAATCATAAAATCACAATCATACAATCACAATCATACAATCACAATCATACAATCACAATCATACAATCACAATCACATAATCACAATCATACAATCACAGTCATACAATCGAAATCAAAGAATCACAATCATACGATCACAATCATACAATCGCAATCATACAATTACAATCAAACAATCACAATCATACAATCACAATCATACAATCACAATCATACGATCACAATCATAAAATCACAATCATACAATCACAATCATACAATCACAATCATACAATCACAATCATACAATCACAATCACATAATCACAATCATACATTCACAGTCATATAATCGAAATCAAAGAATCACAATCATACGATCACAATCATACAATCGCAATCATACAATCACAATCATACAATCACAATCATACAATCACAATCATACAATCACAATCATACAATCACAATCATACAATCACAATCACACAATCACAATCATACAATCACAATCACACAATCACAATCATAAAATCACAATCATAAAATCACAATCATACAATCACAATTATACAATCACAATCATAAAATCACAGTCATACATAAACAATCATACAATCACAATCATACAATCACAATCATACAATCACAATCATACAATCACAATCATACAATCACAATCATACGATCTCAATCATACAATCACAATCATACAATCACAATCTTACAATCACAATCATACAATCACAATCGTACAAAAACAATCATACAATCACAATCATAGAATCACAATCATACAATCACAATCATACAATCACAATCATACGATCTCAATCATACAATCACAATCATACAATCACAATCTTACAATCACAATCATACAATCACAATCGTACAAAAACAATCATACAACCTTAATTATACAACCACAATCATACGATCACAATCATGCAATCACAATCATACAATCACAATCATACAATCACAATCATACAATCACAATCACACAATCACAATCAGACAATCACAATCGTACAATCACAATCATGCAATCACAATCAAACAATCAGAACCATACAATCACTATCATACAATCACAATCATACAATCACAATCATACAATCACAATCATACAATCACAATCATACAATCACAATCATACAATCACAGTCATACAATCACAGTCATACAATCACAATCATACAATCACAATCATACAATCACAATCATACGATTTCAATCATACAATCACAATCATACAATCACAATCATACAATCACAATCATACAATCACAATCATACAATCACAGTCATACAATCGAAATCAAGGAATCACAATCATACAATCACAATAATACAGTCACAATCATACAATCACAATCATACAATCACAATCATACAAAAACAATCATACAACCTTTATTATACAAGCACAATCATACAATCACAATCATACGATCACAATCATACAATTACTATCATACAATCACAATCACACAATCACAATCATACAATCACAGTCATACAATCGAAATCAAGGAATCACAATCATACAATCACAATAATACAGTCACAATCATACAATCACAATCATACAATCACAATCATACAAAAACAATCATACAACCTTTATTATGCAAGCACAATCATACAATCACAATCATACGATCACAATCATACAATTACTATCATACAATCACAATCATACAATCACAATCATGCAATCACAATCATACGATCACAATCATACAATCACAATCATACGATCACAATCATAAATTCACAATCATACAATCACAATCATACAATCACAGTCATACAATCGAAATCAAAGAATCACAATCATACGATCACAATCATACAATCGCAATCATACAATCACAATCATACAATCACAATCATACAATCACAATCATACAATCACAATCACAAAATCACAATCATACAATCACAATCATACAATCACAATCATACAATCACAATCATACAATCAGAATCATACAATCACAGTCATACAATCACAATCATACAATCACAATCATACAATCACAATCATACGATTTCAATCATACAATCACAATCATACAATCACAATCATACAATCACAATCATACAATCACAATCATACGATTTCAATCATACAATCACAATCATACAATCACAATCATACAATCACAATCATACAATCACAATCATACAATCACAATCATACAATCACAATCATACAATCACAATCATACAATCACAATCATACAATCACAATCATACAATCACAATCATACAAAAACAATCATACAACCTTTATTATGCAAGCACAATCATACAATCACAATCATACGATCACAATCATACAATTACTATCATACAATCACAATCATACAATCACAATCATGCAATCACAATCATACGATCACAATCATACAATCACAATCATACGATCACAATCATAAATTCACAATCATACAATCACAATCATACAATCACAGTCATACAATCGAAATCAAAGAATCACAATCATACGATCACAATCATACAATCGCAATCATACAATCACAATCATACAATCACAATCATACAATCACAATCATACAATCACAATCACAAAATCACAATCATACAATCACCATCTTACAATCACAATCATACAATCACAATCGTACAAAAACAATCATACAATCACAATCATAGAATCACAATCATACAATCACAGTCATACAATCACAATCATACAATCACAATCATACGATTTCAATCATACAATCACAATCATACAATCACAATCATACAATCACAATCATACAATCACAATCATACAATCACAATCATACAATCACAATCATACAATCACAATCATACAATCACAATCATACAATCACAATCATACAATCACAATCATACAATCACAATCATACATTCACAATCATACAATCACAATCATACAATCACAATCATACAATCACAATCATACAAAAACAATCATACAACCTTAATTATACAAGCACAATCGTACAATCACAATCATACAATCACAATCATACGATCACAATCATACAATTACTATCGTACAATCATAATCATACAATCACAATCATGGAATCACAATCATACGATCACAATCATACAATCACAGTCATACGATCACAATCATAAAATCACAATCATACAATCACAATCATACAATCACAAAAATACAATCACAATCATACAATCACAATCACACAATCACAATCATACAATCACAGTCATACAATCGAAATCAAGGAATCACAATCATACAATCACAATAATACAGTCACAATCATACAATCACAATCATTCAATCACAATCATACAAAAACAATCATACAACCTTAATTATACAAGCACAATCATACAATCACAATCATACAATCACAATCATACGATCACAATCATACAATTACTATCACACAATCACAATCATACAATCCCAATCATGCAATCACAATCATACGATCACAATCATACAATCACAATCATACGATCACAATCATAAAATCACAATCATACAATCACAATCATACAATCACAATCATACAATCACAATCATACAATCACAATCACATAATCACAATCATACAATCACAGTCATACAATCGAAATCAAAGAATCACAATCATACGATCACAATCATACAATCGCAATCATACAATCACAATCAAACAATCACAATCATACAATCACAATCATACAATCACAATCATACGATCACAATCATAAAATCACAATCATACAATCACAATCATACAATCACAATCATACAATCACAATCATACAATCACAATCACATAATCACAATCATACATTCACAGTCATATAATCGAAATCAAAGAATCACAATCATACGATCACAATCATACAATCGCAATCATACAATCACAATCATACAATCACAATCATACAATCACAATCATACAATCACAATCATAGAATCACAATCATACAATCACAATCACACAATCACAATCATACAATCACAATCACACAATCACAATCATAAAATCACAATCATAAAATCACAATCATACAATCACAATTATACAATCACAATCATAAAATCACAGTCATACATAAACAATCATACAATCACAATCATACAATCACAATCATACAATCACAATCATACAATCACAATCATACAATCACAATCATACGATCTCAATCATACAATCACAATCATACAATCACAATCTTACAATCACAATCATACAATCACAATCGTACAAAAACAATCATACAATCACAATCATAGAATCACAATCATACAATCACAATCATACAATCACAATCATACGATCTCAATCATACAATCACAATCATACAATCACAATCTTACAATCACAATCATACAATCACAATCGTACAAAAACAATCATACAACCTTAATTATACAACCACAATCATACGATCACAATCATGCAATCACAATCATACAATCACAATCATACAATCACAATCATACAATCACAATCACACAATCACAATCAGACAATCACAATCGTACAATCACAATCATGCAATCACAATCAAACAATCAGAACCATACAATCACTATCATACAATCACAATCATACAATCACAATCATACAATCACAATCATACAATCACAATCATACAATCACAATCATACAATCACAGTCATACAATCACAGTCATACAATCACAATCATACAATCACAATCATACAATCACAATCATACGATTTCAATCATACAATCACAATCATACAATCACAATCATACAATCACAATCATACAATCACAATCATACAATCACAATCATACAATCACAATCATACAAAAACAATCATACAACCTTAATTATACAAGCACAATCGTACAATCACAATCATACAATCACAATCATACGATCACAATCATACAATTACTATCATACAATCACAATCATACAATCACGATCATGCAATCACAATCATACGATCACAATCATACAACCACAATCATACGATCACAATCATAAAATCACAATCATACAATCACAATCATACAATCACAAAAATACAATCACAATCATACAATCACAATCACACAATCACAATCATACAATCACAGTCATACAATCGAAATCAAGGAATCACAATCATACAATCACAATAATACAGTCACAATCATACAATCACAATCATACAATCACAATCATACAAAAACAATCATACAACCTTTATTATACAAGCACAATCATACAATCACAATCATACGATCACAATCATACAATTACTATCATACAATCACAATCATACAATCACAATCATGCAATCACAATCATACGATCACAATCATACAATCACAATCATACGATCACAATCATAAAATCACAATCATACAATCACAATCATACAATCACAGTCATACAATCGAAATCAAAGAATCACAATCATACGATCACAATCATACAATCGCAATCATACAATCACAATCATACAATCACAATCATACAATCACAATCATACAATCACAATCATACAATCACAATCATACAATCACAATCATACAATCACAATCATACAATCACAATCATACAATCACAATCATACAATCACAATCATACAATCACAATCATACAATCACAATCATACAATCACAATCATACAATCACAATCATACAATCACAATCATACAATCACAATCATACAATCACAATCATACAATCACAATCATAAAATCACAATCATAAAATCACAATCATACAATCACAATTATACAATCACAATCATACAATCACAGTCATACATAAACAATCATACAATCACAATCATACAATCACAATCATACAATCACAATCATACAATCACAATCATACAATCACAATCATACAATCACAATCATACAATCACAATCATACAATCACAATCATACGATCTCAATCATACAATCACAATCATACAATCACAATCTTACAATCACAATCGTACAATCACAATCGTACAAAAACAATCATACCATCACAATCATAGAATCACAATCATACAATCACAATCATACAATCACAATCATACAATCACAATCATACGATCACAATCATAAAATCACAATCATACAATCACAATCATACAATCACAAAAATACAATCACAATCATACAATCACAATCACACAATCACAATCATACAATCACAGTCGTACAATCGAAATCAAGGAATCACAATCATACAATCACAATAATACAGTCACAATCATACAATCACAATCATTCAATCACAATCATACAATCACGATCATGCAATCACAATCATACGATCACAATCATACAATCACAATCATACAATCACAATCATAAAATCACAATCATACAATCACAGTCATACAATCACAATCATACAATCACAATCATACAATCACAATCATACGATTTCAATCATACAATCACAATCATACAATCACAATCATACAATCACAATCATACAATCACAATCATACAATCACAATCATACAATCACAATCATACAATCACAGTCATACAATCACAATCATACAATCACAATCATGCAATCACAATCATACGATTTCAATCATACAATCACAATCATACAATCACAATCATACAATCACAATCATACAATCACAATCATACAATCACAATCATACAATCACAATCATACAATCACAATCATACAATCACAATCATACAATCACAATCATACAATCACAATCATACAATCACAATCATACAATCACAATCATACAATCACAATCATACAATCACAATCATACAATCACAATCATACAAAAACTATCATACAACCTTATATATACAAGCACAATCGTACAATCACAATCATACAATCACAATCATACGATCACAATCATAGAATTACTATCATACAATCATAATCATACAATCACAATCATAAAATCACAATCATACAATCACAATCATACAATCACAAAAATACAATCACAATCATACAATCACAATCACACAATCACAATCATACAATCACAGTCATACAATCGAAATCAAGGAATCACAATCATACAATCACAATAATACAGTCACAATCATACAATCACAATCATTCAATCACAATCATACAAAAACAATCATACAACCTTAATTATACAAGCACAATCATACAATCACAATCATACAATCACAATCATACGATCACAATCATACAATTACTATCACACAATCACAATCATACAATCACAATCATGCAATCACAATCATACGATCACAATCATACAATCACAATCATACGATCACAATCATAAAATCACAATCATACAATCACAATCATTCAATCACAATCATACAATCACAATCATACAATCACAATCACATAATCACAATCATACAATCACAGTCATACAACCGAAATCAAAGAATCACAATCATACGATCACAATCATACAATCGCAATCATACAATCACAATCATACAATCACAATCATACAATCACAATCATACAATCACTATCATACGATCACAATCATAAAATCACAATCATACAATCACAATCATACAATCACAATCATACAATCACAATCATACAATCACAATCACATAATCACAATCATACAATCACAGTCATATAATCGAAATCAAAGAATCACAATCATACGATCACAATCATACAATCGCAATCATACAATCACAATCATACAATCACAATCATACAATCACAATCATACAATCACAATCATACAATCACAATCATACAATCACAATCACACAATCACAATCACACAATCACAATCATACAATCACAATCAGACAATCACAATCATAAAATCACAATCATACAATCACAATCATAAAATCACAGTCATACATAAACAATCATACAATCACAATCATACAATCACAATCATACAATCACAATCATACAATCACAATCATACGATCTCAATCATACAATCACAATCATACAATCACAATCTTACAATCACAATCATACAATCACAATCGTACAAAAACAATCATACAATCATAATCATAGAATCACAATCATACAATCACAATCATACAATCACAATCATACAATCACAATCATACAATCACAATCATACAATCACAATCATACAATCACAATCATACAATCACAATCATACGACCTCAATCATACAATCACAATCATACAATCACAATCTTACAATCACAATCATACAATCACAATCGTACAAAAACAATCATACAACCTTAATTATACAACCACAATCATACGATCACAATCATGCAATCACAATCATACAATCACAATCATACAATCACAATCATACAATCACAATCACACAATCACAATCAGACAATCACAATCGTACAATCACAATCATACAATCACAATCAAACAATCAGAACCATACAATCACTATCATACAATCACAATCATACAATCACAATCATACAATCACAATCATACAATCACAATCTTACAATCACAATCATACAATCACAATCGTACAAAAACAATCATACAACCTTAATTATACAACCACAATCATACGATCACAATCATGCAATCACAATCATACAATCACATTCATACAATCACAATCATGCAATCACAATCATACAATCACAATCATACAATCACAATCATACAATCACAATCATACAATCAAAACCATACAATCACAATCATACAATCACTATCATACAATCACAGTCATACAATTACAATCATACAATCACAATCACAAAATCACAATCATACAATCACAATCATAGAATCACAATCATACAATCACAATCATACAATCACAATCATACAATCACAATCATACAATCACAATCATACAATCACAATCATACAATCACAATCATACGATCTCAATCATACAATCACAATCGTACAATCACAATCATACAATCACAATCATACAATCACAATCATACAATCACAATCATACAATCACAATCATACAATCACAATCATACAGTCACAATCATACAATCACAATCATACAATCACAACCATACCATCACAGTCATACAATCACAATCATACAATCACAATCATACGATCACAATCATACGATCTCAATCATACAATCACAATCATACAATCACAATCATACATTCACAATCATACAATCACAATCAAACAATCAGAATAATACAATCACAATCATACAATCACAATCATACAATCACAGTCATACAAAAACAATCATACAATCACAATCATACAATCACAATCATACAATCACAATCATACAATCACAATCATACAATCACAATCATACAATCACAATCATACAATCACAATCATACAATCACAATCATACAATCACAATCATACAATCACAATCATACAATCACAATCATACAATCCCAATCATACAATCGCAATCATACAATCACAATCATACAATCACAATCATACAATCACAATCATACAATCACAATCATACAATCTCAATCATACAATCACAATCATACAATCACAATCATACGATCACAATCATACAATTACTATCATACAATCATAATCATACAATCACAATCATGGAATCACAATCATACGATCACAATCATACAATCACAATCATACGATCACAATCATAAAATCACAATCATACAATCACAATCATACAATCACAAAAATACAATCACAATCATACAGTCACAATCACACAATCACAATCATACAATCACAGTCATACAATCGAAATCAAGGAATCACAATCATACAATCACAATAATACAGTCACAATCATACAATCACAATCATTCAACCACAATCATACAAAAACAATCATACAACCTTAATTATACAAGCACAATCATACAATCACAATCATACAATCACAATCATACGATCACAATCATACAATTACTATCACACAATCACAATCATACAATCACAATCATGCAATCACAATCATACGATCACAATCATACAATCACAATCATACGATCACAATCATAAAATCACAATCATACAATCACAATCATTCAATCACAATCATACAATCACAATCATACAATCACAATCACATAATCACAATCATACAATCACAGTCATACAATCGAAATCAAAGAATCACAATCATACGATCACAATCATACAATCGCAATCATACAATCACAATCATACAATCACAATCATACAATCACAATCATACAATCACAATCATACGATCACAATCATAAAATCACAATCATACAATCACAATCATACAATCACAATCATACAATTACAATCATACAATCACAATCACATAATCACAATCATACAATCACAGTCATATAATCGAAATCAAAGAATCACAATCATACGATCACAATCATACAATCGCAATCATACAATCACAATCATACAATCACAATCATACAATCACAATCATACAATCACAATCATACAATCACAGTCATACAATCACAATCACACAATCACAATCATACAATCACAATCAGACAATCACAATCATAAAATCACAATCATACAATCACAATTATACAATCACAATCATAAAATCACAATCATACAATCCCAATCATACAATCGCAATCATACAATCACAATCATACAATCACAATCATACAATCACAATCATACAATCACAATCATACAATCTCAATCATACAATCACAATCATACAATCACAATCATACGATCACAATCATACAATTACTATCATACAATCATAATCATACAATCACAATCATGGAATCACAATCATACGATCACAATCATACAATCACAATCATACGATCACAATCATAAAATCACAATCATACAATCACAATCATACAATCACAAAAATACAATCACAATCATACAGTCACAATCACACAATCACAATCATACAATCACAGTCATACAATCGAAATCAAGGAATCACAATCATACAATCACAATAATACAGTCACAATCATACAATCACAATCATTCAACCACAATCATACAAAAACCATCATACAACCTTAATTATACAAGCACAATCATACAATCACAATCATACAATCACAATCATACGATCACAATCATACAATTACTATCACACAATCACAATCATACAATCACAATCATGCAATCACAATCATACGATCACAATCATACAATCACAATCATACGATCACAATCATAAAATCACAATCATACAATCACAATCATTCAATCACAATCATACAATCACAATCATACAATCACAATCACATAATCACAATCATACAATCACAGTCATACAATCGAAATCAAAGAATCACAATCATACGATCACAATCATACAATCGCAATCATACAATCACAATCATACAATCACAATCATACAATCACAATCATACAATCACAATCATACGATCACAATCATAAAATCACAATCATACAATCACAATCATACAATCACAATCATACAATCACAATCATACAATCACAATCACATAATCACAATCATACAATCACAGTCATATAATCGAAATCAAAGAATCACAATCATACGATCACAATCATACAATCGCAATCATACAATCACAATCATACAATCACAATCATACAATCACAATCATACAATCACAATCATACAATCACAATCATACAATCACAATCACACAATCACAATCATACAATCACAATCAGACAATCACAATCATAAAATCACAATCATACAATCACAATTATACAATCACAATCATAAAATCACAGTCATACATAAACAATCATACAATCACAATCATACAATCACAATCATACAATCACAATCATAAAATCACAGTCATACATAAACAATCATACAATCACAATCATACAATCACAATCATACAATCACAATCATACAATCACAATCATACAATCACAATCATACGATCTCAATCATACAATCACAATCATACAATCACAATCTTACAATCACAATCATACAATCACAATCATACAATCACAATCATACAATCACAGTCATACAATCGAAATCAAAGAATCACAATCATACGATCACAATCATACAATCGCAATCATACAATCACAATCAAACAATCACAATCATACAATCACAATCATACAATCACAATCATACGATCACAATCATAAAATCACAATCATACAATCACAATCATACAATCACAATCATACAATCACAATCATACAATCACAATCACATAATCACAATCATACATTCACAGTCATATAATCGAAATCAAAGAATCACAATCATACGATCACAATCATACAATCGCAATCATACAATCACAATCATACAATCACAATCATACAATCACAATCATACAATCACAATCATACAATCACAATCATACAATCACAATCACACAATCACAATCATACAATCACAATCACACAATCACAATCATAAAATCACAATCATAAAATCACAATCATACAATCACAATTATACAATCACAATCATAAAATCACAGTCATACATAAACAATCATACAATCACAATCATACAATCACAATCATACAATCACAATCATACAATCACAATCATACAATCACAATCATACGATCTCAATCATACAATCACAATCATACAATCACAATCTTACAATCACAATCATACAATCACAATCGTACAAAAACAATCATACAATCACAATCATAGAATCACAATCATACAATCACAATCATACAATCACAATCATACGATCTCAATCATACAATCACAATCATACAATCACAATCTTACAATCACAATCATACAATCACAATCGTACAAAAACAATCATACAACCTTAATTATACAACCACAATCATACGATCACAATCATGCAATCACAATCATACAATCACAATCATACAATCACAATCATACAATCACAATCACACAATCACAATCAGACAATCACAATCGTACAATCACAATCATGCAATCACAATCAAACAATCAGAACCATACAATCACTATCATACAATCACAATCATACAATCACAATCATACAATCACAATCATACAATCACAATCATACAATCACAATCATACAATCACAGTCATACAATCACAGTCATACAATCACAATCATACAATCACAATCATACAATCACAATCATACGATTTCAATCATACAATCACAATCATACAATCACAATCATACAATCACAATCATACAATCACAATCATACAATCACAATCATACAAAAACAATCATACAACCTTAATTATACAAGCACAATCGTACAATCACAATCATACAATCACAATCATACGATCACAATCATACAATTACTATCATACAATCACAATCATACAATCACGATCATGCAATCACAATCATACGATCACAATCATACAACCACAATCATACGATCACAATCATAAAATCACAATCATACAATCACAATCATACAATCACAAAAATACAATCACAATCATACAATCACAATCACACAATCACAATCATACAATCACAGTCATACAATCGAAATCAAGGAATCACAATCATACAATCACAATAATACAGTCACAATCATACAATCACAATCATACAATCACAATCATACAAAAACAATCATACAACCTTTATTATACAAGCACAATCATACAATCACAATCATACGATCACAATCATACAATTACTATCATACAATCACAATCATACAATCACAATCATGCAATCACAATCATACGATCACAATCATACAATCACAATCATACGATCACAATCATAAAATCACAATCATACAATCACAATCATACAATCACAGTCATACAATCGAAATCAAAGAATCACAATCATACGATCACAATCATACAATCGCAATCATACAATCACAATCATACAATCACAATCATACAATCACAATCATACAATCACAATCATACAATCACAATCATACAATCACAATCATACAATCACAATCATACAATCACAATCATACAATCACAATCATACAATCACAATCATACAATCACAATCATACAATCACAATCATACAATCACAATCATACAATCACAATCATACAATCACAATCATACAATCACAATCATACAATCACAATCATACAATCACAATCATACAATCACAATCATACAATCACAATCATACAATCACAATCATACAATCACAATCATAAAATCACAATCATAAAATCACAATCATACAATCACAATTATACAATCACAATCATACAATCACAGTCATACATAAACAATCATACAATCACAATCATACAATCACAATCATACAATCACAATCATACAATCACAATCATACAATCACAATCATACAATCACAATCATACAATCACAATCATACGATCTCAATCATACAATCACAATCATACAATCACAATCTTACAATCACAATCGTACAATCACAATCGTACAAAAACAATCATACCATCACAATCATAGAATCACAATCATACAATCACAATCATACAATCACAATCATACAATCACAATCATACAATCACAATCATACGATCACAATCATAAAATCACAATCATACAATCACAATCATACAATCACAAAAATACAATCACAATCATACAATCACAATCACACAATCACAATCATACAATCACAGTCGTACAATCGAGATCAAGGAATCACAATCATACAATCACAATAATACAGTCACAATCATACAATCACAATCATTCAATCACAATCATACAATCACGATCATGCAATCACAATCATACGATCACAATCATACAATCACAATCATACAATCACAATCATAAAATCACAATCATACAATCACAGTCATACAATCACAATCATACAATCACAATCATACAATCACAATCATACGATTTCAATCATACAATCACAATCATACAATCACAATCATACAATCACAATCATACAATCACAATCATACAATCACAATCATACAATCACAGTCATACAATCACAATCATACAATCACAATCATGCAATCACAATCATACGATTTCAATCATACAATCACAATCATACAATCACAATCATACAATCACAATCATACAATCACAATCATACAATCACAATCATACAATCACAATCATACAATCACAATCATACAATCACAATCATACAATCACAATCATACAAAAACTATCATACAACCTTAATTATACAAGCACAATCGTACAATCACAATCATACAATCACAATCATACGATCACAATCATAGAATTACTATCATACAATCATAATCATACAATCACAATCATAAAATCACAATCATACAATCACAATCATACAATCACAAAAATACAATCACAATCATACAATCACAATCACACAATCACAATCATACAATCACAGTCATACAATCGAAATCAAGGAATCACAATCATACAATCACAATAATACAGTCACAATCATACAATCACAATCATTCAATCACAATCATACAAAAACAATCATACAACCTTAATTATACAAGCACAATCATACAATCACAATCATACAATCACAATCATACGATCACAATCATACAATTACTATCACACAATCACAATCATACAATCACAATCATGCAATCACAATCATACGATCACAATCATACAATCACAATCATACGATCACAATCATAAAATCACAATCATACAATCACAATCATTCAATCACAATCATACAATCACAATCATACAATCACAATCACATAATCACAATCATACAATCACAGTCATACAACCGAAATCAAAGAATCACAATCATACGATCACAATCATACAATCGCAATCATACAATCACAATCATACAATCACAATCATACAATCACAATCATACAATCACTATCATACGATCACAATCATAAAATCACAATCATACAATCACAATCATACAATCACAATCATACAATCACAATCATACAATCACAATCACATAATCACAATCATACAATCACAGTCATATAATCGAAATCAAAGAATCACAATCATACGATCACAATCATACAATCGCAATCATACAATCACAATCATACAATCACAATCATACAATCACAATCATACAATCACAATCATACAATCACAATCATACAATCACAATCACACAATCACAATCACACAATCACAATCATACAATCACAATCAGACAATCACAATCATAAAATCACAATCATACAATCACAATCATAAAATCACAGTCATACATAAACAATCATACAATCACAATCATACAATCACAATCATACAATCACAATCATACAATCACAATCATACGATCTCAATCATACAATCACAATCATACAATCACAATCATACAATCACAATCATACAATCACAATCATACAATCACAATCATACGACCTCAATCATACAATCACAATCATACAATCACAATCTTACAATCACAATCATACAATCACAATCGTACAAAAACAATCATACAACCTTAATTATACAACCACAATCATACGATCACAATCATGCAATCACAATCATACAATCACAATCATACAATCACAATCATACAATCACAATCACACAATCACAATCAGACAATCACAATCGTACAATCACAA
Source organism: Megachile rotundata (assembly GCF_050947335.1). Classification (NCBI taxonomy): domain Eukaryota; kingdom Metazoa; phylum Arthropoda; class Insecta; order Hymenoptera; family Megachilidae; genus Megachile; species Megachile rotundata. The sequence continues at coordinate 415,856 of NW_027473394.1, forward strand.
TCATACAATCACAATCAAACAATCAGAACCATACAATCACTATCATACAATCACAATCATACAATCACAATCATACAATCACAATCATACAATCACAATCATACAATCACAATCTTACAATCACAATCATACAATCACAATCGTACAAAAACAATCATACAACCTTAATTATACAACCACAATCATACGATCACAATCATGCAATCACAATCATACAATCACATTCATACAATCACAATCATGCAATCACAATCATACAATCACAATCATACAATCACAATCATACAATCACAATCATACAATCAAAACCATACAATCACAATCATACAATCACTATCATACAATCACAGTCATACAATTACAATCATACAATCACAATCACAAAATCACAATCATACAATCACAATCATAGAATCACAATCATACAATCACAATCATACAATCACAATCATACAATCACAATCATACAATCACAATCATACAATCACAATCATACAATCACAATCATACGATCTCAATCATACAATCACAATCGTACAATCACAATCATACAATCACAATCATACAATCACAATCATACAATCACAATCATACAATCACAATCATACAATCACAATCATACAATCACAATCATACAGTCACAATCATACAATCACAATCATACAATCACAACCATACCATCACAGTCATACAATCACAATCATACAATCACAATCATACGATCACAATCATACGATCTCAATCATACAATCACAATCATACAATCACAATCATACATTCACAATCATACAATCACAATCAAACAATCAGAATAATACAATCACAATCATACAATCACAATCATACAATCACAGTCATACAAAAACAATCATACAATCACAATCATACAATCACAATCATACAATCACAATCATACAATCACAATCATACAATCACAATCATACAATCACAATCATACAATCACAATCATACAATCACAATCATACAATCACAATCATACAATCACAATCATACAATCACAATCATACAATCACAGTCATACAATCACAATCATACAATCACAATCATACAATCACAATCATACGATTTCAATCATACAATCACAATCATACAATCACAATCATACAATCACAATCATACAATCACAATCATACAATCCCAATCATACAATCGCAATCATACAATCACAATCATACAATCACAATCATACAATCACAATCATACAATCACAATCATACAATCTCAATCATACAATCACAATCATACAATCACAATCATACGATCACAATCATACAATTACTATCATACAATCATAATCATACAATCACAATCATGGAATCACAATCATACGATCACAATCATACAATCACAATCATACGATCACAATCATAAAATCACAATCATACAATCACAATCATACAATCACAAAAATACAATCACAATCATACAGTCACAATCACACAATCACAATCATACAATCACAGTCATACAATCGAAATCAAGGAATCACAATCATACAATCACAATAAAACAGTCACAATCATACAATCACAATCATTCAACCACAATCATACAAAAACAATCATACAACCTTAATTATACAAGCACAATCATACAATCACAATCATACAATCACAATCATACGATCACAATCATACAATTACTATCACACAATCACAATCATACAATCACAATCATGCAATCACAATCATACGATCACAATCATACAATCACAATCATACGATCACAATCATAAAATCACAATCATACAATCACAATCATTCAATCACAATCATACAATCACAATCATACAATCACAATCACATAATCACAATCATACAATCACAGTCATACAATCGAAATCAAAGAATCACAATCATACGATCACAATCATACAATCGCAATCATGCAATCACAATCATACAATCACAATCATACAATCACAATCATACAATCACAATCATACGATCACAATCATAAAATCACAATCATACAATCACAATCATACAATCACAATCATACAATCACAATCATACAATCACAATCACATAATCACAATCATATAATCACAGTCATATAATCGAAATCAAAGAATCACAATCATACGATCACAATCATACAATCGCAATCATACAATCACAATCATACAATCACAATCATACAATCACAATCATACAATCACAATCATACAATCACAATCATACAATCACAATCACACAATCACAATCATACAATCACAATCAGACAATCACAATCATAAAATCACAATCATACAATCACAATTATACAATCACAATCATAAAATCACAGTCATACATAAACAATCATACAATCACAATCATACAATCACAATCATACAATCACAATCATACAATCACAATCATACAATCACAATCATACGATCTCAATCATACAATCACAATCATACAATCACAATCTTACAATCACAATCATACAATCACAATCGTACAAAAACAATCATACAATCACAATCATAGAATCACAATCATACAATCACAATCATACAATCACAATCATACAATCACAATCATACAATCACAATCATACAATCACAATCATACAATCACAATCATACGATCTCAATCATACAATCACAATCATACAATCACAATCTTACAATCACAATCATACAATCACAATCGTACAAAAACAATCATACAACCTTAATTATACAACCACAATCATACGATCACAATCATGCAATCACAATCATACAATCACAATCATACAATCACAATCATACAATCACAATCACACAATCACAATCAGACAATCACAATCGTACAATCACAATCATGCAATCACAATCAAACAATCAGAACCATACAATCACTATCATACAATCACAATCATACAATCACAATCATACAATCACAATCATACAATCACAATCATACAATCACAATCATACAATCACAATCATACAATCACAATCATACAATCACAATCATACAATCACAATCATACAATCACAATCATACAATCACAATCATACAAAAACAATCATACAACCTTAATTATACAACCACAATCATACGATCACAATCATACAATCACAATCATACAATCACAATCATACAATCACAATCACACAATCACAATCAGACAATCACAATCATACAATCACAATCAAACAATCAGAACCATACAATCACTATCATACCATCACAATCATACAATCACAATCATACGATCACAATCATAAAATCACAATCATACAATCACAATCATACAATCACAAAAATACAATCGCAATCATACAATCACAATCACACAATCACAATCATACAATCACAGTCATACAATCGAAATCAAGGAATCACAATCATACAATCACAATAATACAGTCACAATCATACAATCACAATCATACAATCACAATCATACAAAAACAATCATACAACCTTTATTATACAAGCACAATCATACAATCACAATCATACGATCACAATCATACAATTACTATCATACAATCACAATCATACAATCACAATCATGCAATCACAATCATACGATCACAATCATACAATCACAATCATACGATCACAATCATAAAATCACAATCATACAATCACAATCATACAATCACAGTCATACAATCGAAATCAAAGAATCACAATCATACGATCACAATCATACAATCGCAATCATACAATCACAATCATACAATCACAATCATACAATCACAATCACACAATCGCAATCATACAATCACAGTCATACAATCGAAATCAAGGAATCACAATCATACAATCACAATAATACAGTCACAATCATACAATCACAATCATACAATCACAATCATACAAAAACAGTCATACAACCTTTATTATACAAGCACAATCATACAATCACAATCATACGATCACAATCATACAATTACTATCATACAATCACAATCATACAATCACAATCATGCAATCACAATCATACGATCACAATCATACAATCACAATCATACGATCACAATCATAAAATCACAATCATACAATCACAATCATACAATCACAGTCATACAATCGAAATCAAAGAATCACAATCATACGATCACAATCATACAATCGCAATCATACAATCACAATCATACAATCACAATCATACAATCACAATCATACAATCACAATCATACAATCACAATCATACGATCTCAATCATACAATCACAATCGTACAATCACAATCATACAATCACAATCATACAATCACAATCATACAATCACAATCATACAATCACAATCATACAGTCACAATCATACAATCACAATCATACAATCACAACCATACCATCACAATCATACAATCACAATCATACAATCACAATCATACGATCACAATCATACGATCTCAATCATACAATCACAGTCATACAATCGAAATCAAGGAATCACAATCATACAATCACAATAATACAGTCACAATCATACAATCACAATCATTCAACCACAATCATACAAAAACAATCATACAACCTTAATTATACAAGCACAATCATACAATCACAATCATACAATCACAATCATACGATCACAATCATACAATTACTAACACACAATCACAATCATACAATCACAATCATGCAATCACAATCATACGATCACAATCATACAATCACAATCATACGATCACAATCATAAAATCACAATCATACAATCACAATCATTCAATCACAATCATACAATCACAATCATACAATCACAATCACATAATCACAATCATACAATCACAGTCATACAATCGAAATCAAAGAATCACAATCATACGATCACAATCATACAATCGCAATCATACAATCACAATCATACAATCACAATCATACAATCACAATCATACAATCACAATCATACAATCACAATCATACAATCACAATCACACAATCACAATCATACAATCACTATCAGACAATCACAATCATAAAATCACAATCATACAATCACAATTATACAATCACAATCATAAAATCACAGTCATACATAAACAATCATACAATCACAATCATACAATCACAATCATACAATCACAATCATACAATCACAATCATACAATCACAATCATACAATCACAATCATACGATCTCAATCATACAATCACAATCATACAATCACAATCTTACAATCACAATCATACAATCACAATCGTACAAAAACAATCATACAATCACAATCATAGAATCACAATCATACAATCACAATCATACAATCACAATCATACAATCACAATCATACAATCACAATCATACAATCACAATCATACAATCACAATCATACAATCACAATCATACAATCACAATCATACAATCACAATCATAAAATCACAATCATACAATCACAGTCATACAATCACAATCATACAATCACAATCATACAATCACAATCATACGATTTCAATCATACAATCACAATCATACAATCACAATCATACAATCACAATCATACAATCACAATCATACAATCACAATCATACAAAAACAATCATACAACCTTAATTATACAAGCACAATCGTACAATCACAATCATACAATCACAATCATACGATCACAATCATACAATTACTATCATACAATCACAATCATACAATCACGATCATGCAATCACAATCATACAATCACAATCATACAATCACAATCATACAATCACAGTCATACAATCACAGTCATACAATCACAATCATACTATCACAATCATACAATCACAATCATACAATCAGAATCATACAATCACAATCACAAAATCACAATCATACAATCACAATCATACAATCACAATCATACAATCACAATCATACAATCACAATCATACAATCACAGTCATACAATCACAATCATACAATCACAATCATACAATCACAATCATACGATTTCAATCATACAATCACAATCATACAATCACAATCATACAATCACAATCATACAATCACAATCATACAATCACAATCATACAATCACAATCATACAATCACAATCATACAAAAACAATCATACAACCTTAATTATACAAGCACAATCGTACAATCACAATCATACAATCACAATCATACGATCACAATCATACAATTACTATCATACAATCACAATCATACAATCACGATCATGCAATCACAATCATACGATCACAATCATACAATCACAATCATACGATCACAATCATAAAATCACAATCATACAATCACAATCATACAATCACAATCATACAATCACAATCATACAAAAACAATCATACAACCTTTATTATACAAGCACAATCATACAATCACAATCATACGATCACAATCATACAATTACTATCATACAATCACAATCATACAATCACAATCATGCAATCACAATCATACGATCACAATCATACAATCACAATCATACGATCACAATCATAAAATCACAATCATAAAATCACAATCATACAATCACAATCATACAATCACAGTCATACAATCGAAATCAAAGAATCACAATCATACGATCACAATCATACAATCGCAATCATACAATCACAATCATACAATCACAATCATACAATCACAATCATACAATCACAATCATACAATCACAATCATACGATCTCAATCATACAATCACAATCGTACAATCACAATCATACAATCACAATCATACAATCACAATCATACAATCACAATCATACAATCACAATCATACAGTCACAATCATACAATCACAATCATAGAATCACAACCATACCATCACAATCATACAATCACAATCATACAATCACAATCATACGATCACAATCATACGATCTCAATCATACAATCACAATCATACAATCACAATCATACATTCACAATCATACAATCACAATCAAACAATCAGAATAATACAATCACAATCATACAATCACAATCATACAATCACAATCATACAATCACAATCATACGATTTCAATCATACAATCACAATCATACAATCACAATCATACAATCACAATCATACAATCACAATCATACAATCACAATCATACAATCGCAATCATACAATCACAATCATACAATCACAATCATACAATCACAATCATACAATCACAATCATACGATCTCAATCATACAATCACAATCATACAATCACAATCATACAATCACAATCATACAACCTTAATTATACAACCACAATCATACGATCACAATCATGCAATCACAATCATACAATCACAATCATAAAATCACAATCATACAATCACAATCATACAATCACAAAAATACAATCACAATCATACAATCACAATCACACAATCACAATCATACAATCACAGTCATACAATCGAAATCAAGGAATCACAATCATACAATCACAATAATACAGTCACAATCATACAATCACAATCATTCAACCACAATCATACAAAAACAATCATACAACCTTAATTATACAAGCACAATCATACAATCACAATCATACAATCACAATCATACGATCACAATCATACAATTACTATCACACAATCACAATCATACAATCACAATCATGCAATCACAATCATACGATCACAATCATACAATCACAATCATACGATCACAATCATAAAATCACAATCATACAATCACAATCATTCAATCACAATCATACAATCACAATCATACAATCACAATCACATAATCACAATCATACAATCACAGTCATACAATCGAAATCAAAGAATCACAATCATACGATCACAATCATACAATCGCAATCATACAATCACAATCATACAATCACAATCATACAATCACAATCATACAATCACAATCATACGATCACAATCATAAAATCACAATCATACAATCACAATCATACAATCACAATCATACAATCACAATCATACAATCACAATCACATAATCACAATCATACAATCACAGTCATATAATCGAAATCAAAGAATCACAATCATACGATCACAATCATACAATCGCAATCATACAATCACAATCATACAATCACAATCATACAATCACAATCATACAATCACAATCATACAATCACAATCATACAATCACAATCACACAATCACAATCAGACAATCACAATCATACAATCACAATCAAACAATCAGAACCATACAATCACTATCATACCATCACAATCATACAATCACAATCATACAATCACAATCATACAATCACAATCGTACAATCACAATCATACAATCTCAATCATACAATCACAATCATACAATCACAATCATACAATCACAATCATACAATCACAATCATACAATCACAATCATACAATCACAATCATACAATCACAGTCATACAATCACAGTCATACAATCACAATCATACTATCACAATCATACAATCACAATCATACAATCAGAATCATACAATCACAATCACAAAATCACAATCATACAATCACAATCATACAATCACAATCATACAATCACAATCATAAAATCACAATCATACAATCACAGTCATACAATCACAATCATACAATCACAATCATACAATCACAATCATACAATCACAATCATACGATTTCAATCATACAATCACAATCATACAATCACAATCATACAATCACAATCATACAATCACAATCATACAATCACAATCATACAAAAACAATCATACAACCTTAATTATACAAGCACAATCGTACAATCACAATCATACAATCACAATCATACGATCACAATCATACAATTACTATCATACAATCACAATCATACAATCACGATCATGCAATCACAATCATACGATCACAATCATACAATCACAATCATCCGATCACAATCATAAAATCACAATCATACAATCACAATCATACAATCACAAAAATACAATCGCAATCATACAATCACAATCACACAATCACAATCATACAATCACAGTCATACAATCGAAATCAAGGAATCACAATCATACAATCACAATAATACAGTCACAATCATACAATCACAATCATACAATCACAATCATACAAAAACAATCATACAACCTTTATTATACAAGCACAATCATACAATCACAATCATACGATCACAATCATACAATTACTATCATACAATCACAATCATACAATCACAATCATGCAATCACAATCATACGATCACAATCATACAATCACAATCATACGATCACAATCATAAAATCACAATCATACAATCACAATCATACAATCACAGTCATACAATCGAAATCAAAGAATCACAATCATACGATCACAATCATACAATCGCAATCATACAATCACAATCATACAATCACAATCATACAATCACAATCACACAATCACAATCATACAATCACAGTCATACAATCGAAATCAAGGAATCACAATCATACAATCACAATAATACAGTCACAATCATACAATCACAATCATACAATCACAATCATACAAAAACAATCATACAACCTTTATTATACAAGCACAATCATACAATCACAATCATACGATCACAATCATACAATTACTATCATACAATCACAATCATACAATCACAATCATGCAATCACAATCATACGATCACAATCATACAATCACAATCATACGATCACAATCATAAAATCACAATCATACAATCACAATCATACAATCACAGTCATACAATCGAAATCAAAGAATCACAATCATACGATCACAATCATACAATCGCAATCATACAATCACAATCATACAATCACAATCATACAATCACAATCATACAATCACAATCATACAATCACAATCATACGATCTCAATCATACAATCACAATCGTACAATCACAATCATACAATCACAATCATACAATCACAATCATACAATCACAATCATACAATCACAATCATACAGTCACAATCATACAATCACAATCATACAATCACAACCATACCATCACAATCATACAATCACAATCATAAAATCACAATCATACGATCACAATCATACGATCTCAATCATACAATCACAATCATACAATCACAATCATACATTCACAATCATACAATCACAATCAAACAATCAGAATAATACAATCACAATCATACAATCACAATCATACAATCACAGTCATACAAAAACAATCATACAATCACAATCATACAATCACAATCATACAATCACAATCATACAATCACAATCATACAATCACAATCATACAATCACAATCATACAATCACAATCATACAATCACAATCATACAATCACAATCATACAATCACAATCATACAATCACAATCATACAATCACAGTCATACAATCACAATCATACAATCATAATCATACAATCACAATCATACGATTTCAATCATACAATCACAATCATACAATCACAATCATACAATCACAATCATACAATCACAATCATACAATCACAATCATACAATCGCAATCATACAATCACAATCATACAATCACAATCATACAATCACAATCATACAATCACAATCATACAATCTCAATCATACAATCACATTCATACAATCACAATCATACGATCACAATCATACAATTACTATCATACAATCATAATCATACAATCACAATCATGGAATCACAATCATACGATCACAATCATACAATCACAATCATACGATCACAATCATAAAATCACAATCATACAATCACAATCATACAATCACAATCATACAATCACAAAAATACAATCACAATCATACAATCACAATCACACAATCACAATCATACAATCACAGTCATACAATCGAAATCAAGGAATCACAATCATACAATCACAATAATACAGTCACAATCATACAATCACAATCATTCAACCACAATCATACAAAAACAATCATACAACCTTAATTATACAAGCACAATCATACAATCACAATCATACAATCACAATCATACGATCACAATCATACAATTACTAACACACAATCACAATCATACAATCACAATCATGCAATCACAATCATACGATCACAATCATACAATCACAATCATACGATCACAATCATAAAATCACAATCATACAATCACAATCATTCAATCACAATCATACAATCACAATCATACAATCACAATCACATAATCACAATCATACAATCACAGTCATACAATCGAAATCAAAGAATCACAATCATACGATCACAATCATACAATCGCAATCATACAATCACAATCATACAATCACAATCATACAATCACAATCATACAATCACAATCATAAAATCACAATCATACAATCACAATCATACAATCACAATCATACAATCACAATCATACAATCACAATCATACGATCACAATCACATAATCACAATCATACAATCACAGTCATATAATCGAAATCAAAGAATCACAATCATACGATCACAATCATACAATCGCAATCATACAATCACAATCATACAATCACAATCATACAATCACAATCATACAATCACAATCATACAATCACAATCATACAATCACAATCATACAATCACAATCATACAATCACAATCAGACAATCACAATCATAAAATCACAATCATACAATCACAATTATACAATCACAATCATAAAATCACAGTCATACATAAACTATCATACAATCACAATCATACAATCACAATCATACAATCACAATCATACAATCACAATCATACAATCGCAATCATACGATCTCAATCATACAATCACAATCATACAATCACAATCTTACAATCACAATCATACAATCACAATCGTACAAAAACAATCATACAATCACAATCATAGAATCACAATCATACAATCACAATCATACAATCACAATCATACAATCACAATCATACAATCACAATCATACAATCACAATCATACAATCACAATCATACAATCACAATCATACAATCACAATCATACAATCACAATCATACAATCACAATCATACAATCACAATCATAAAATCACAATCATACAATCACAGTCATACAATCACAATCATACAATCACAATCATACAATCACAATCATACGATTTCAATCATACAATCACAATCATACAATCACAATCATACAATCACAATCATACAATCACAATCATACAATCACAATCATACAAAAACAATCATACAACCTTAATTATACAAGCACAATCGTACAATCACAATCATACAATCACAATCATACGATCACAATCATACAATTACTATCATACAATCACAATCATACAATCACGATCATGCAATCACAATCATACAATCACAATCATACAATCACAATCATACAATCACAATCATACAATCACAGTCATACAATCACAGTCATACAATCACAATCATACTATCACAATCATACAATCACAATCATACAATCAGAATCATACAATCACAATCACAAAATCACAATCATACAATCACAATCATACAATCACAATCATACAATCACAATCATACAATCACAATCATACAATCACAGTCATACAATCACAATCATACAATCACAATCATACAATCACAATCATACGATTTCAATCATACAATCACAATCATACAATCACAATCATACAATCACAATCATACAATCACAATCATACAATCACAATCATACAATCACAATCATACAATCACAATCATACAAAAACAATCATACAACCTTAATTATACAAGCACAATCGTACAATCACAATCATACAATCAGAATCATACGATCACAATCATACAATTACTATCATACAATCACAATCATACAATCACGATCATGCAATCACAATCATACGATCACAATCATACAATCACAATCATACGATCACAATCATAAAATCACAATCATACAATCACAATCATACAATCACAATCATACAAAAACAATCATACAACCTTTATTATACAAGCACAATCATACAATCACAATCATACGATCACAATCATACAATTACTATCATACAATCACAATCATACAATCACAATCATGCAATCACAATCATACGATCACAATCATACAATCACAATCATACGATCACAATCATAAAATCACAATCATACAATCACAATCATACAATCACAGTCATACAATCGAAATCAAAGAATCACAATCATACGATCACAATCATACAATCGCAATCATACAATCACAATCATACAATCACAATCATACAATCACAATCATACAATCACAATCATACAATCACAATCATACGATCTCAATCATACAATCACAATCGTACAATCACAATCATACAATCACAATCATACAATCACAATCATACAATCACAATCATACAGTCACAATCATACAATCACAATCATAGAATCACAACCATACCATCACAATCATACAGTCACAATCATACAATCACAATCATACGATCACAATCATACGATCTCAATCATACAATCACAATCATACAATCACAATCATACATTCACAATCATACAATCACAATCAAACAATCAGAATAATACAATCACAATCATACAATCACAATCATACAATCACAATCATACAATCACAATCATACGATTTCAATCATACAATCACAATCATACAATCACAATCATACAATCACAATCATACAATCACAATCATACAATCACAATCATACAATCGCAATCATACAATCACAATCATACAATCACAATCATACAATCACAATCATACAATCACAATCATACGATCTCAATCATACAATCACAATCATACAATCACAATCATACAATCACAATCATACAATCACAATCATACAATCACAATCATACAATCACAATCATACAACCTTAATTATACAACCACAATCATACGATCACAATCATGCAATCACAATCATACAATCACAATCATAAAATCACAATCATACAATCACAATCATACAATCACAAAAATACAATCACAATCATACAATCACAATCACACAATCACAATCATACAATCACAGTCATACAATCGAAATCAAGGAATCACAATCATACAATCACAATAATACAGTCACAATCATACAATCACAATCATTCAACCACAATCATACAAAAACAATCATACAACCTTAATTATACAAGCACAATCATACAATCACAATCATACAATCACAATCATACGATCACAATCATACAATTACTATCACACAATCACAATCATACAATCACAATCATGCAATCACAATCATACGATCACAATCATACAATCACAATCATACGATCACAATCATAAAATCACAATCATACAATCACAATCATTCAATCACAATCATACAATCACAATCATACAATCACAATCACATAATCACAATCATACAATCACAGTCATACAATCGAAATCAAAGAATCACAATCATACGATCACAATCATACAATCGCAATCATACAATCACAATCATACAATCACAATCATACAATCACAATCATACAATCACAATCATACGATCACAATCATAAAATCACAATCATACAATCACAATCATACAATCACAATCATAAAATCACAATCATACAATCACAGTCATACAATCACAATCATACAATCACAATCATACAATCACAATCATACGATTTCAATCATACAATCACAATCATACAATCACAATCATACAATCACAATCATACAATCACAATCATACAATCACAATCATACAAAAACAATCATACAACCTTAATTATACAAGCACAATCGTACAATCACAATCATACAATCACAATCATACGATCACAATCATACAATTACTATCATACAATCACAATCATACAATCACGATCATGCAATCACAATCATACGATCGCAATCATACAATCACAATCATCCGATCACAATCATAAAATCACAATCATACAATCACAATCATACAATCACAAAAATACAATCGCAATCATACAATCACAATCACACAATCACAATCATACAATCACAGTCATACAATCGAAATCAAGGAATCACAATCATACAATCACAATAATACAGTCACAATCATACAATCACAATCATACAATCACAATCATACGATCACAATCATAAAATCACAATCATACAATCACAATCATACAATCACAGTCATACAATCGAAATCAAAGAATCACAATCATACGATCACAATCATACAATCGCAATCATACAATCACAATCATACAATCACAATCATACAATCACAATCATACAATCACAATCATACAATCACAATCATACGATCTCAATCATACAATCACAATCGTACAATCACAATCATACAATCACAATCATACAATCACAATCATACAATCACAATCATACAATCACAATCATACAGTCACAATCATACAATCACAATCATACAATCACAACCATACCATCACAATCATACAATCACAATCATACAATCACAATCATACGATCACAATCATACGATCTCAATCATACAATCACAATCATACAATCACAATCATACATTCACAATCATACAATCACAATCAAACAATCAGAATAATACAATCACAATCATACAATCACAATCATACAATCACAGTCATACAAAAACAATCATACAATCACAATCATACAATCACAATCATACAATCACAATCATACAATCACAATCATACAATCACAATCATACAATCACAATCATACAATCACAATCATACAATCACAATCATACAATCACAATCATACAATCACAATCATACAATCACAGTCATACAATCACAATCATACAATCATAATCATACAATCACAATCATACGATTTCAATCATACAATCACAATCATACAATCACAATCATACAATCACAATCATACAATCACAATCATACAATCACAATCATACAATCGCAATCATACAATCACAATCATACAATCACAATCATACAATCACAATCATACAATCACAATCATACAATCTCAATCATACAATCACAATCATACAATCACAATCATACGATCACAATCATACAATTACTATCATACAATCATAATCATACAATCACAATCATGGAATCACAATCATACGATCACAATCATACAATCACAATCATACGATCACAATCATAAAATCACAATCATACAATCACAATCATACAATCACAAAAATACAATCACAATCATACAATCACAATCACACAATCACAATCATACAATCACAGTCATACAATCGAAATCAAGGAATCACAATCATACAATCACAATAATACAGTCACAATCATACAATCACAATCATTCAACCACAATCATACAAAAACAATCATACAACCTTAATTATACAAGCACAATCATACAATCACAATCATACAATCACAATCATACGATCACAATCATACAATTACTAACACACAATCACAATCATACAATCACAATCATGCAATCACAATCATACGATCACAATCATACAATCACAATCATACGATCACAATCATAAAATCACAATCATACAATCACAATCATTCAATCACAATCATACAATCACAATCATACAATCACAATCACATAATCACAATCATACAATCACAGTCATACAATCGAAATCAAAGAATCACAATCATACGATCACAATCATACAATCGCAATCATACAATCACAATCATACAATCACAATCATACAATCACAATCATACAATCACAATCATACGATCACAATCATAAAATCACAATCATACAATCACAATCATACAATCACAATCATACAATCACAATCATACAATCACAATCACATAATCACAATCATACAATCACAGTCATATAATCGAAATCAAAGAATCACAATCATACGATCACAATCATACAATCGCAATCATACAATCACAATCATACAATCACAATCATACAATCACAATCATACAATCACAATCATACAATCACAATCATACAATCACAATCACACAATCACAATCATACAATCACAATCAGACAATCACAATCATAAAATCACAATCATACAATCACAATTATACAATCACAATCATAAAATCACAGTCATACATAAACAATCATACAATCACAATCATACAATCACAATCATACAATCACAATCATACAATCACAATCATACAATCGCAATCATACGATCTCAATCATACAATCACAATCATACAATCACAATCTTACAATCACAATCATACAATCACAATCGTACAAAAACAATCATACAATCACAATCATAGAATCACAATCATACAATCACAATCATACAATCACAATCATACAATCACAATCATACAATCACAATCATACAATCACAATCATACAATCACAATCATACAATCACAATCATACAATCACAATCATACAATCACAATCATACAATCACAATCATACAATCACAATCATAAAATCACAATCATACAATCACAGTCATACAATCACAATCATACAATCACAATCATACAATCACAATCATACGATTTCAATCATACAATCACAATCATACAATCACAATCATACAATCACAATCATACAATCACAATCATACAATCACAATCATACAAAAACAATCATACAACCTTAATTATACAAGCACAATCGTACAATCACAATCATACAATCACAATCATACGATCACAATCATACAATTACTATCATACAATCACAATCATACAATCACGATCATGCAATCACAATCATACAATCACAATCATACAATCACAATCATACAATCACAGTCATACAATCACAGTCATACAATCACAATCATACTATCACAATCATACAATCACAATCATACAATCAGAATCATACAATCACAATCACAAAATCACAATCATACAATCACAATCATACAATCACAATCATACAATCACAATCATACAATCACAATCATACAATCACAGTCATACAATCACAATCATACAATCACAATCATACAATCACAATCATACGATTTCAATCATACAATCACAATCATACAATCACAATCATACAATCACAGTCATACAATCACAATCATACAATCACAATCATACAATCACAATCATACAATCACAATCATACAAAAACAATCATACAACCTTAATTATACAAGCACAATCGTACAATCACAATCATACAATCACAATCATACGATCACAATCATACAATTACTATCATACAATCACAATCATACAATCACGATCATGCAATCACAATCATACGATCACAATCATACAATCACAATCATACGATCACAATCATAAAATCACAATCATACAATCACAATCATACAATCACAATCATACAAAAACAATCATACAACCTTTATTATACAAGCACAATCATACAATCACAATCATACGATCACAATCATACAATTACTATCATACAATCACAATCATACAATCACAATCATGCAATCACAATCATACGATCACAATCATACAATCACAATCATACGATCACAATCATAAAATCACAATCATACAATCACAATCATACAATCACAGTCATACAATCGAAATCAAAGAATCACAATCATACGATCACAATCATACAATCGCAATCATACAATCACAATCATACAATCACAATCATACAATCACAATCATACAATCACAATCATACAATCACAATCATACGATCTCAATCATACAATCACAATCGTACAATCACAATCATACAATCACAATCATACAATCACAATCATACAATCACAATCATACAATCACAATCATACAGTCACAATCATACAATCACAATCATAGAATCACAACCATACCATCACAATCATACAATCACAATCATACAATCACAATCATACGATCACAATCATACGATCTCAATCATACAATCACAATCATACAATCACAATCATACATTCACAATCATACAATCACAATCAAACAATCAGAATAATACAATCACAATCATACAATCACAATCATACAATCACAATCATACGATTTCAATCATACAATCACAATCATACAATCACAATCATACAATCACAATCATACAATCACAATCATACAATCACAATCATACAATCGCAATCATACAATCACAATCATACAATCACAATCATACAATCACAATCATACAATCACAATCATACGATCTCAATCATACAATCACAATCATACAATCACAATCATACAATCACAATCATACAATCACAATCATACAATCACAATCATACAATCACAATCATACAATCACAATCATACAACCTTAATTATACAACCACAATCATACGATCACAATCATGCAATCACAATCATACAATCACAATCATAAAATCACAATCATACAATCACAATCATACGATCACAAAAATACAATCACAATCATACAATCACAATCACACAATCACAATCATACAATCACAGTCATACAATCGAAATCAAGGAATCACAATCATACAATCACAATAATACAGTCACAATCATACAATCACAATCATTCAACCACAATCATACAAAAACAATCATACAACCTTAATTATACAAGCACAATCATACAATCACAATCATACAATCACAATCATACGATCACAATCATACAATTACTATCACACAATCACAATCATACAATCACAATCATGCAATCACAATCATACGATCACAATCATACAATCACAATCATACGATCACAATCATAAAATCACAATCATACAATCACAATCATTCAATCACAATCATACAATCACAATCATACAATCACAATCACATAATCACAATCATACAATCACAGTCATACAATCGAAATCAAAGAATCACAATCATACGATCACAATCATACAATCGCAATCATACAATCACAATCATACAATCACAATCATACAATCACAATCATACAATCACAATCATACGATCACAATCATAAAATCACAATCATACAATCACAATCATACAATCACAATCATACAATCACAATCATACAATCACAATCACATAATCACAATCATACAATCACAGTCATATAATCGAAATCAAAGAATCACAATCATACGATCACAATCATACAATCGCAATCATACAATCACAATCATACAATCACAATCATACAATCACAATCATACAATCACAATCATACAATCACAATCACACAATCACAATCATACAATCACAATCAGACAATCACAATCATAAAATCACAATCATACAATCACAATTATACAATCACAATCATAAAATCACAGTCATACATAAACAATCATACAATCACAATCATACAATTACAATCATACAATCACAATCATACAATCACAATCATACAATCACAATCATACGATCTCAATCATACAATCACAATCATACAATCACAATCTTACAATCACAATCATACAATCACAATCGTACAAAAACAATCATACAATCACAATCATAGAATCACAATCATACAATCACAATCATACAATCACAATCATACAATCACAATCATACAATCACAATCATACAATCACAATCATACAATCACAATCATACGATCTCAATCATACAATCACAATCATACAATCACAATCTTACAATCACAATCATACAATCACAATCGTACAAAAACAATCATACAACCTTAATTATACAACCACAATCATACGATCACAATCATGCAATCACAATCATACAATCACAATCATACAATCACAATCACATAATCACAATCATACAATCACAGTCATACAATCGAAATCAAAGAATCACAATCATACGATCACAATCATACAATCGCAATCATACAATCACAATCAAACAATCACAATCATACAATCACAATCATACAATCACAATCATACGATCACAATCATAAAATCACAATCATACAATCACAATCATACAATCACAATCATACAATCACAATCATACAATCACAATCACATAATCACAATCATACATTCACAGTCATATAATCGAAATCATAAAATCACAATCATACAATCACAATTATACAATCACAATCATAAAATCACAGTCATACATAAACAATCATACAATCACAATCATACAATCACAATCATACAATCACAATCATACAATCACAATCATACGATCTCAATCATACAATCACAATCATACAATCACAATCTTACAATCACAATCGTACAATCACAATCGTACAAAAACAATCATACAATCACAATCATAGAATCACAATCATACAATCACAATCATACAATCACAATCATACGATCTCAATCATACAATCACAATCATACAATCACAATCATACAATCACAATCATACAATCACAATCATACAATCACAATCATACAATCACAATCATACAATCACAATCATACAATCACAATCATACAATCACAATCATACAAAAACAATCATACAACCTTAATTATACAACCACAATCATACGATCACAATCATACAATCACAATCATACAATCACAATCATACAATCACAATCACACAATCACAATCAGACAATCACAATCAGACAATCACAATCATACAATCACAATCAAACAATCAGAACCATACAATCACTATCATACCATCACAATCATACAATCACAATCATACAATCACAATCATACAATCACAATCATACAATCACAATCATACAATCACAATCATACAATCACAATCATACAATCACAATCATACAATCACAATCATACAATCACAATCATACAATCACAATCATACAATCACAATCATACAATCACAATCATACAATCACAGTCATACAATCACAGTCATACAATCACAATCATACTATCACAATCATACAATCACAATCATACAATCAGAATCATACAATCACAATCACAAAATCACAATCATACAATCACAATCATACAATCACAATCATACAATCACAATCATAAAATCACAATCATACAATCACAGTCATACAATCACAATCATACAATCACAATCATACAATCACAATCATACGATTTCAATCATACAATCACAATCATACAATCACAATCATACAATCACAATCATACAATCACAATCATACAATCACAATCATACAAAAACAATCATACAACCTTAATTATACAAGCACAATCGTACAATCACAATCATACAATCACAATCATACGATCACAATCATACAATTACTATCATACAATCACAATCATACAATCACGATCATGCAATCACAATCATACGATCACAATCATACAATCACAATCATACGATCACAATCATAAAATCACAATCATACAATCACAATCATACAATCACAAAAATACAATCACAATCATACAATCACAATCACACAATCACAATCATACAATCACAGTCATACAATCGAAATCAAGGAATCACAATCATACAATCACAATAATACAGTCACAATCATACAATCACAATCATACAATCACAATCATACAAAAACAATCATACAACCTTTATTATACAAGCACAATCATACAATCACAATCATACGATCACAATCATACAATTACTATCATACAATCACAATCATACAATCACAATCATGCAATCACAATCATACGATCACAATCATACAATCACAATCATACGATCACAATCATAAAATCACAATCATACAATCACAATCATACAATCACAGTCATACAATCGAAATCAAAGAATCACAATCATACGATCACAATCATACAATCGCAATCATACAATCACAATCATACAATCACAATCGTACAAAAACAATCATACAATCACAATCATAGAATCACAATCATACAATCACAATCATACAATCACAATCATACAATCACAATCATACAATCACAATCATACGATCACAATCATAAAATCACAATCATACAATCACAATCATACAATCACAAAAATACAATCACAATCATACAATCACAATCACACAATCACAATCATACAATCACAGTCATACAATCGAAATCAAGGAATCACAATCATACAATCACAATAATACAGTCACAATCATACAATCACAATCATTCAATCACAATCATACAATCACGATCATGCAATCACAATCATACGATCACAATCATACAATCACAATCATACAATCACAATCATAGAATCACAATCATACAATCACAGTCATACAATCACAATCATACAATCACAATCATACAACCACAATCATACGATTTCAATCATACAATCACAATCATACAATCACAATCATACAATCACAATCATACAATCACAATCATACAATCACAATCATACAATCACAATCATACAATCACAATCATACAATCACAGTCATACAATCACAATCATACAATCACAATCATGCAATCACAATCATACGATTTCAATCATACAATCACAATCATACAATCACAATCATACAATCACAATCATACAATCACAATCATACAATCACAATCATACAATCACAATCATACAATCACAATCATACAATCACAATCATACAATCACAATCATACAATCACAATCATACAATCACAATCATACAATCACAATCATACAATCACAATCATACAATCACAATCATACAATCACAATCATACAATCACAATCATACAATCACAATCATACAATCACAATCATACAAAAACTATCATACAACCTTAATTATACAAGCACAATCGTACAATCACAATCATATAATCACAATCATACGATCACAATCATAGAATTACTATCATACAATCATAATCATACAATCACAATCATAAAATCACAATCATACAATCACAATCATACAATCACAAAAATGCAATCACAATCATACAATCACAATCACACAATCACAATCATACAATCACAGTCATACAATCGAAATCAAGGAATCACAATCATACAATCACAATAATACAGTCACAATCATACAATCACAATCATTCAATCACAATCATACAAAAACAATCATACAACCTTAATTATACAAGCACAATCATACAATCACAATCATACAATCACAATCATACGATCACAATCATACAATTACTATCACACAATCACAATCATACAATCACAATCATGCAATCACAATCATACGATCACAATCATACAATCACAATCATACGATCACAATCATAAAATCACAATCATACAATCACAATCATTCAATCACAATCATACAATCACAATCATACAATCACAATCACATAATCACAATCATACAATCACAGTCATACAACCGAAATCAAAGAATCACAATCATACGATCACAATCATACAATCGCAATCATACAATCACAATCATACAATCACAATCATACAATCACAATCATACAATCACAATCATACGATCACAATCATAAAATCACAATCATACAATCACAATCATACAATCACAATCATACAATCACAATCATACAATCACAATCACATAATCACAATCATACAATCACAGTCATATAATCGAAATCAAAGAATCACAATCATACGATCACAATCATACAATCGCAATCATACAATCACAATCATACAATCACAATCATACAATCACAATCATACAATCACAATCATACAATCACAATCATACAATCACAATCACACAATCACAATCACACAATCACAATCATACAATCACAATCAGACAATCACAATCATAAAATCACAATCATACAATCACAATTATACAATCACAATCATAAAATCACAGTCATACATAAACAATCATACAATCACAATCATACAATCACAATCATACAATCACAATCATACAATCACAATCATACAATCACAATCATACGATCTCAATCATACAATCACAATCATACAATCACAATCTTACAATCACAATCATACAATCACAATCGTACAAAAACAATCATACAATCACAATCATACAATCACAATCATACAATCACAATCATACAATCACAATCATACAATCACAATCATACAATCACAATCATACAATCACAATCATACAATCACAATCATACGACCTCAATCATACAATCACAATCATACAATCACAATCTTACAATCACAATCATACAATCACAATCGTACAAAAACAATCATACAACCTTAATTATACAACCACAATCATACGATCACAATCATGCAATCACAATCATACAATCACAATCATACAATCACAATCATACAATCACAATCACACAATCACAATCAGACAATCACAATCGTACAATCACAATCATACAATCACAATCAAACAATCAGAACCATACAATCACTATCATACAATCACAATCATACAATCACAATCATACAATCACAATCATACAATCACAATCATACAGTCACAATCTTACAATCACAATCATACAATCACAATCGTACAAAAACAATCATACAACCTTAATTATACAACCACAATCATACGATCACAATCATGCAATCACAATCATACAATCACATTCATACAATCACAATCATGCAATCACAATCATACAATCACAATCATACAATCACAATCATACAATCACAATCATACAATCAAAACCATACAATCACAATCATACAATCACTATCATACAATCACAGTCATACAATTACAATCATACAATCACAATCACAAAATCACAATCATACAATCACAATCATAGAATCACAATCATACAATCACAATCATACAATCACAATCATACAACCACAATCATACAATCACAATCATACAATCACAATCATACAATCACAATCATACGATCTCAATCATACAATCACAATCGTACAATCACAATCATACAATCACAATCATACAATCACAATCATACAATCACAATCATACAATCACAATCATACAGTCACAATCATACAATCACAATCATACAATCACAACCATACCATCACAATCATACAATCACAATCATACGATCACAATCATACGATCACAATCATACGATCTCAATCATACAATCACAATCATACAATCACAATCATACATTCACAATCATACAATCACAATCAAACAATCAGAATAATACAATCACAATCATACAATCACAATCATACAATCACAGTCACACAAAAACAATCATACAATCACAATCATACAATCACAATCATACAATCACAATCATACAATCACAATCATACAATCACAATCATACAATCACAATCATACAATCACAATCATACAATCACAATCATACAATCACAATCATACAATCACAGTCATACAATCACAATCATACAATCACAATCATACAATCACAATCATACGATTTCAATCATACAATCACAATCATACAATCACAATCATACAATCACAATCATACAATCACAATCATACAATCACAATCATACAATCGCAATCATACAATCACAATCATACAATCACAATCATACAATCACAATCATACAATCACAATCATACAATCTCAATCATACAATCACAATCATACAATCACAATCATACGATCACAATCATACAATTACTATCATACAATCATAATCATACAATCACAATCATGGAATCACAATCATACGATCACAATCATACAATCACAATCATACGATCACAATCATAAAATCACAATCATACAATCACAATCATACAATCACAAAAATACAATCACAATCATACAATCACAATCACACAATCACAATCATACAATCACAGTCATACAATCGAAATCAAGGAATCACAATCATACAATCACAATAATACAGTCACAATCATACAATCACAATCATTCAACCACAATCATACAAAAACAATCATACAACCTTAATTATACAAGCACAATCATACAATCACAATCATACAATCACAATCATACGATCACAATCATACAATTACTATCACACAATCACAATCATACAATCACAATCATGCAATCACAATCATACGATCACAATCATACAATCACAATCATACGATCACAATCATAAAATCACAATCATACAATCACAATCATTCAATCACAATCATACAATCACAATCATACAATCACAATCACATAATCACAATCATACAATCACAGTCATACAATCGAAATCAAAGAATCACAATCATACAATCACAATCATACAATCGCAATCATACAATCACAATCATACAATCACAATCATACAATCACAATCATACAATCACAATCATACGATCACAATCATAAAATCACAATCATACAATCACAATCATACAATCACAATCATACAATCACAATCATACAATCACAATCACATAATCACAATCATACAATCACAGTCATATAATCGAAATCAAAGAATCACAATCATACGATCACAATCATACAATCGCAATCATACAATCACAATCATACAATCACAATCATACAATCACAATCATACAATCACAATCATACAATCACAATCATACAATCACAATCATACAATCACAATCATACAATCACAATCATACAAAAACTATCATACAACCTTAATTATACAAGCACAATCGTACAATCACAATCATACAATCACAATCATACGATCACAATCATAGAATTACTATCATACAATCATAATCATACAATCACAATCATAAAATCACAATCATACAATCACAATCATACAATCACAAAAATACAATCACAATCATACAATCACAATCACACAATCACAATCATACAATCACAGTCATACAATCGAAATCAAGGAATCACAATCATACAATCACAATAATACAGTCACAATCATACAATCACAATCATTCAACCACAATCATACAAAAACAATCATACAACCTTAATTATACAAGCACAATCATACAATCACAATCATACAATCACAATCATACGATCACAATCATACAATTACTATCACACAATCACAATCATACAATCACAATCATGCAATCACAATCATACGATCACAATCATACAATCACAATCATACGATCACAATCATAAAATCACAATCATACAATCACAATCATTCAATCACAATCATACAATCACAATCATACAATCACAATCACATAATCACAATCATACAATCACAGTCATACAATCGAAATCAAAGAATCACAATCATACAATCACAATCATACAATCGCAATCATACAATCACAATCATACAATCACAATCATACAATCACAATCATACAATCACAATCATACGATCACAATCATAAAATCACAATCATACAATCACAATCATACAATCACAATCATACAATCACAATCATACAATCACAATCACATAATCACAATCATACAATCACAGTCATATAATCGAAATCAAAGAATCACAATCATACGATCACAATCATACAATCGCAATCATACAATCACAATCATACAATCACAATCATACAATCACAATCATACAATCACAATCATACAATCACAATCATACAATCACAATCATACAATCACAATCATACAATCACAATCATACAAAAACTATCATACAACCTTAATTATACAAGCACAATCGTACAATCACAATCATACAATCACAATCATACGATCACAATCATAGAATTACTATCATACAATCATAATCATACAATCACAATCATAAAATCACAATCATACAATCACAATCATACAATCACAAAAATACAATCACAATCATACAATCACAATCACACAATCACAATCATACAATCACAGTCATACAATCGAAATCAAGGAATCACAATCATACAATCACAATAATACAGTCACAATCATACAATCACAATCATTCAATCACAATCATACAAAAACAATCATACAACCTTAATTATACAAGCACAATCATACAATCACAATCATACAATCACAATCATACGATCACAATCATACAATTACTATCACACAATCACAATCATACGATCTCAATCATACAATCACAATCAAACAATCAGAATCATACAATCACAATCATACAATCACAATTATACAATCACAATCATACAAAAACAATCATACAACCTTAATTATACAAGCACAATCATACAATCACAATCATACAATCACAATCATACGATCACAATCATACAATCACAATCATAAAATCACAATCTTACAATCACAATCATACAATCACAATCATAAAATCACAATCATACAATCACAATTATACAATCACAATCATACAATCACAGTCATAAATAAACAATCATACAATCACAATCATACAATCACAATCTTACAATCACAATCATACAATCACAATCGTACAAAAACATTCATACAACCTTAGTTATACAACCACAATCATACGATCACAATCATGCAATCACAATCATACAATCACAATCATACAATCACAATCAAACAATCAGAATAATACAATCACAATCATACAATCACAATCATACAATCACAGTCATACAATTACAATCATACAACCACAATCATACAATCACAATCATACAATCACAATCACACAATCACTATCACACAATCACAATCATACAACCACAATCATACGATCACAATCATACGATCACAATCATACGATCACAATCATACGATCACAATCATACGATCACAATCATACAATTACTATCACACAATCACAAGTATACGATCTCGATCATATAATCACAATCATACAATCACAATCATACAATCA
The DNA here is from genome assembly GCF_050947335.1 of Megachile rotundata. NCBI lineage: Eukaryota > Metazoa > Arthropoda > Insecta > Hymenoptera > Megachilidae > Megachile > Megachile rotundata. Next base: position 445,015 of record NW_027473394.1, read on the forward strand.
CAATCATACAATCACAATCATACAATCACAATCATACGATCTCAATCATACAATCACAATCATACAATCACAATCATACAATCACAATCATACAATCACAATCATACAATCACAATCATACAATCACAATAATACAGTCACAATCATACAATCACAATCATACAAAAACAATCATACAACCTTAATTATACAAGCACAACCATACAATCACAATCATATAATCACAATCATACGATCACAATCATGCAATTACTATCATACAATCACAATCATACAATCACAATCATGCGATCACAATCATACGATCACAATCATACAATCACAATCATACGATCACAATCATAAAATCACAATCATACAATCACAATCATACAATCACAATCATACAATCACAATCACATAATCACAATCATACAATCACAGTCATATAATCGAAGTCAAAGAATCACAATCATACGATCACAATCATACAATCGCAATCATACAATCACAATCATACAATCACAATCATACAATCACAATCATACAATCACAATCATACAATCACAATCATACAATCACAATCACACAATCACAATCATACAATCACAATCAGACAATCACAATCATAAAATCACAATCATACAATCACAATCTTACAATCACAGTCATACAATCACAATCATACTATCACAATCATACAATCACAATCATACGATCACAATCATACAATCACAATCATACAATCACAATCATACGATCTCAATCATACAATCACAATCATACAATCACAATCTTACAATCGCAATCATACAATCACAATCGTACAAAAACAATCATACAATCACAATCATAGAATCACAATCATACAATCACAGTCATACAATCACAATCATACTATCACAATCATACAATCACAATCATACAATCACAATCATACAATCACAACCACAAAATCACAATCATACAATCACAATCATACAATCACAATCATAAAATCACAATCATACAATCACAATCATACAATCACAGTCATACAATCACAATCATACAATCACAATCATACAATCACAATCATACGATTTCAATCATACAATCACAATCATACAATCACAGTCATACAATCGAAATCAAGGAATCACAATCATACAATCACAATAATACAGTCACAATCATACAATCACAATCATTCAATCACAATCATACAAAAACAATCATACAACCTTAATTATACAAGCACAATCATACAATCACAATCATACAATCACAATCACATAATCACAATCATACAATCACAGTCATATAATCGAAGTCAAAGAATCACAATCATACGATCACAATCATACAATCGCAATCATACAATCACAATCATACAATCACAATCATACAATCACAATCATACAATCACAATCATACAATCACAATCATACAATCACAATCACACAATCACAATCATACAATCACAATCAGACAATCACAATCATAAAATCACAATCATACAATCACAATCTTACAATCACAGTCATACAATCACAATCATACTATCACAATCATACAATCACAATCATACGATCACAATCATACAATCACATCACAATCATACGATCTCAATCATACAATCACAATCATACAATCACAATCTTACAATCGCAATCATACAATCACAATCGTACAAAAACAATCATACAATCACAATCATAGAATCACAATCATACAATCACAGTCATACAATCACAATCATACTATCACAATCATACAATCACAATCATACAATCACAATCATAGCAATCACAACCACAAAATCACAATCATACAATCACAATCATACAATCACAATCATAAAATCACAATCATACAATCACAATCATACAATCACAGTCATACAATCACAATCATACAATCACAATCATACAATCACAATCATACGATTTCAATCATACAATCACAATCATACAATCACAGTCATACAATCGAAATCAAGGAATCACAATCATACAATCACAATAATACAGTCACAATCATACAATCACAATCATTCAATCACAATCATACAAAAACAATCATACAACCTTAATTATACAAGCACAATCATACAATCACAATCATACAATCACAATCATACAATCACAATCATACGATCACAATCATACAATTACTATCACACAATCACAATCATACAATCACAATCATGCAATCACAATCATACGATCACAATCATACAATCACAATCATACGATCACAATCATAAATCCAATGAATCACAATCATACAATCACAATCATACAATCACAATCATACAATCACAATCATACAATCACAATCATACAATCACAATCATACAATCACAATCACATAATCACAATCATACAATCACAGTCATACAATCGAAATCAAAGAATCACAATCATACGATCACAATCATACAATCGCAATCATACAATCACAATCATACAATCACAATCATACAATCACAATCATACAATCACAATCATAAAATCACAATCATACAATCACAATCATACAATCACAATCATACAATCACAATCATACAATCACAATCATACAATCACAATCATACAATCACAATCATACAATCACAATCACATAATCACAATCATACAATCACAGTCATATAATCGAAATCAAAGAATCACAATCATACGATCACAATCATACAATCGCAATCATACAATCACAATCATACAATCACAATCATACAATCACAATCATACAATCACAATCATACAATCACAATCATACAATCACAATCACGCAATCACAATCATACAATCACAATCAGACAATCACAATCATAAAATCACAATCATACAATCACAATTATACAATCACAATCATAAAATCACAGTCATACATAAACAATCATACAATCACAATCATACAATCACAATCATACAATCACAATCATACAATCACAATCATACGATCTCAATCATACAATCACAATCATACAATCACAATCTTACAATCACAATCATACAATCACAATCGTACAAAAACAATCATACAATCACAATCATAGAATCACAATCATACAATCACAGTCATACAATCACAATCATACTATCACAATCATACAATCACAATCATACAATCACAATCATACAATCACAATCACAAAATCACAATCATACAATCACAATCATACAATCACAATCATACAATCACAATCATACAATCAGAATCATACAATCACAATCATACGATCACAATCATACGATCACAATCATACAATCACAATCATACAATCACAATCATACAATCACAATCATACAATCACAATCATACAATCACAATCATTCAATCACAAAAATACAATCACAATCATACAATCACAATCACACAATCACAATCATACAATCACAGTCATACAATCGAAATCAAGGAATCACAATCATACAATCACAATAATACAGTCACAATCATACAATCACAATCATTCAATCACAATCATACAAAAACAATCATACAACCTTAATTATACAAGCACAATCATACAATCACAATCACATAATCACAATCATACAATCACAGTCATATAATCGAAATCAAAGAATCACAATCATACGATCACAATCATACAATCGCAATCATACAATCACAATCATACAATCACAATCATACAATCACAATCATACAATCACAATCATACAATCACAATCACATAATCACAATCATACAATCACAGTCATACAATCGAAATCAAAGAATCACAAACATACGATCACAATCATACAATCGCAATCACACAATCACAATCATACAATCACAATCAGACAATCACAATCATAAAATCACAATCATAAAATCACAATCATACAATCACAATTATACAATCACAATCATAAAATCACAGTCATACATAAACAATCATACAATCACAATCATACAATCACAATCATACAATCACAATCATACAATCACAATCATACGATCTCAATCATACAATCACAATCATACAATCACAATCTTACAATCACAATCTTACAATCACAATCATACAATCACAATCGTACAAAAACAATCATACAATCACAATCATAGAATCACAATCATACAATCACAATCATACAATCACAATCATACGATCTCAATCATACAATCACAATCATACAATCACAATCTTACAATCACAATCATACAACCACAGTCGTACAAAAACAATCATACAACCTTAATTATACAACCACAATCATACGATCACAATCATGCAATCACAATCATACAATCACAATCATACAATCACAATCATACAATCACAATCATACAATCACAATCACACAATCACAATCAGACAATCACAATCGTACAATCACAATCATACAATCACAATCAAACAATCAGAACCATACAATCACTATCATACAATCACAATCATGCGATCACAATCATACGATCACAATCATACAATCACAATCATACGATCACAATCATAAAATCACAATCATACAATCACAATCATACAATCACAATCATACAATCACAATCACATAATCACAATCATACAATCACAGTCATATAATCGAAATCAAAGAATCACAATCATACAATCGCAATCATACAATCACAATCATACAATCACAATCATACAATCACAATCATACAATCACAATCATACAATCACAATCATACAATCACAATCACACAATCACAATCATACAATCACAATCAGACACTCACAATCATAAAATCACAATCATAAAATCACAATCATACAATCACAATTATACAATCACAATCATAAAATCACAGTCATACATAAACAATCATACAATCACAATCATACAATCACAATCATACAATCACAATCATACAATCACAATCGTACGATCTCAATCATACAATCACAATTATACAATCACAATCATAAAATCACAGTCATACATAAACAATCATACAATCACAATCATACAATCACAATCATACAATCACAATCATACAATCACAATCATACAATCACAATCATACGATCTCAATCATACAATCACAATCATACAATCACAATCATACAATCACAATCATACAATCACAATCATACAATCACAATCATACAATCACAATCATACAATCACAATCATACAAAAACAATCATACAACCTTAATTATACAAGCACAATCGTACAATCACAATCATACAATCACAATCATACGATCACAATCATACAATTACTATCATACAATCACAATCATACAATCACAATCATACAATCACAATCATACAATCACAATCATACAATCACAGTCATACAATCACAATCATACAATCACAATCATACAATCACAATCATACAATCACAATCATACGATTTCAATCATACAATCACAATCATACAATCACAATCATACAATCACAATCATACAATCACAATCATACAATCACAATCATACAATCACAATCATACAATCACAATCATACAATCACAATCATACAATCACAATCATACAATCACAATCATACAATCACAATCATACAATCACAATCATACAATTACTATCACACAATCACAATCATACAATCACAATCATGCAATCACAATCATACGATCACAATCATACAATCACAATCATACAATCACAATCATACAATCACAATCATACAATCACAATCACGCAATCACAATCATACAATCACAATCAGACAATCACAATCATAAAATCACAATCATACAATCACAATTATACAATCACAATCATAAAATCACAGTCATACATAAACAATCATACAATCACAATCATACAATCACAATCATACAATCACAATCATACAATCACAATCATACAATCACAATCATACGATCTCAATCATACAATCACAATCATACAATCACAATCTTACAATCACAATCATACAATCACAATCGTACAAAAACAATCATACAATCACAATCATACAATCACAATCATACAATCACAGTCATACAATCACAATCATACTATCACAATCATACAATCACAATCATACAATCACAATCATACAATCACAATCACAAAATCACAATCATACAATCACAATCATACAATCACAATCATACAATCACAATCATACAATCAGAATCATACAATCACAGTGATACAATCACAATCATACAATCACAATCATACAATCACAATCATACGATTTCAATCATACAATCACAATCATACAATCACAATCATACAATCACAATCATACAATCACAATCATACAATCACAATCATACGATTTCAATCATACAATCACAATCATACAATCACAATCATACAATCACAATCATACAATCACAATCATACAATCACAATCATACAATCACAATCATACAATCAGAATCATACAATCACAATCATACGATCACAATCATACGATCACAATCATACAATCACAATCATACAATCACAATCATACAATCACAATCATACAATCACAATCATTCAATCACAAAAATACAATCACAATCATACAATCACAATCACACAATCACAATCATACAATCACAGTCATACAATCGAAATCAAGGAATCACAATCATACAATCACAATAATACAGTCACAATCATACAATCACAATCATACAATCACAATCATACAATCACAATCATACAATCACAATCATACAATCACAATCATACAATCACAATCATACAATCACAATCATACAATCACAATCATACAATCACAATCATACAATCACAATCATACAAAAACAATCATACAACCTTAATTATACAAGCACAATCGTACAATCACAATCATACAATCACAATCATACGATCACAATCATACAATCACAAAAATACAATCACAATCATACAATCACAATCACACAATCACAATCATACAATCACAGTCATACAATCGAAATCAAGGAATCACAATCATACAATCACAATAATACAGTCACAATCATACAATCACAATCATTCAATCACAATCATACAAAAACAATCATACAACCTTAATTATACAAGCACAATCATACAATCACAATCATACAATCACAATCATACGATCACAATCATACAATTACTATCACACAATCACAATCATACAATCACAATCATGCAATCACAATCATACGATCACAATCATACAATCACAATCATACGATCACAATCATAAAATCACAATCATACAATCACAATCATACAATCACAATCATACAATCACAATCATACAATCACAATCATACAATCACAATCACATAATCACAATCATACAATCACAGTCATACAATCGAAATCAAAGAATCACAACCATACGATCACAATCATATAATCGCAATCATACAATCACAATCAAACAATCACAATCATACAATCACAATCATACAATCACAATCATACGATCACAATCATAAAATCACAATCATACAATCACAATCATACAATCACAATCATACAATCACAATCATACAATCACAATCACATAATCACAATCATACAATCACAGTCATATAATCGAAATCAAAGAATCACAATCATACGATCACAATCATACAATCGCAATCATACAATCACAATCATACAATCACAATCATACAATCACAATCATACAATCACAATCATACAATCACAATCATACAATCACAATCATACAATCACAATCAGACACTCACAATCATAAAATCACAATCATAAAATCACAATCATACAATCACAATTATACAATCACAATCATAAAATCACAGTCATACATAAACAATCATACAATCACAATCATACAATCACAATCATACAATCACAATCATACAATCACAATCGTACGATCTCAATCATACAATCACAATCATACAATCACAATCATACAATCACAATCATACAATCACAATCGTACAAAAACAATCATACAATCACAATCATAGAATCACAATCATACAATCACAATCATACAATCACAATCATACGATCTCAATCATACAATCACAATCATACAATCACAATCTTACAATCACAATCATACAATCACAATCGTACAAAAACAATCATACAACCTTAATTATACAACCACAATCATACGATCACAATCATGCAGTCACAATCATACAATCACAATCATACAATCACAATCATACAATCACAATCATACAATCACAATCACTCAATCACAATCAGACAATCACAATCGTACAATCACAATCATACAATCACAATCATACAATCACAATCATACAATCACAATCATACAAAAACAATCATACAACCTTAATTATACAACCACAATCATACGATCACAATCATACAATCACAATCATACAATCACAATCATACAATCACAATCACACAATCACAATCAGACAATCACAATCAGACAATCACAATCAAACAATCAGAACCATACAATCACTATCATACCATCACAATCATACAATCACAATCATACAATCACAATCATACAATCACAATCATACAATCACAATCATACAATCACAATCATACAATCACAATCATACAATCACAATCATACAATCACAATCATACAATCACAATCATACAATCACAGTCATACAATCACAGTCATACAATCACAATCATACTATCACAATCATACAATCACAATCATACAATCAGAATCATACAATCACAATCACAAAATCACAATCATACAATCACAATCATACAATCACAATCATAAAATCACAATCATACAATCACAGTCATACAATCACAATCATCAATCACAATCATACAATCACAATCATACGATTTCAATCATACAATCACAATCATACAATCACAATCATACAATCACAATCATACAATCACAATCATACAATCACAATCATACAAAAACAATCATACAACCTTAATTATACAAGCACAATCGTACAATCACAATCATACAATCACAATCATACGATCACAATCATACAATTACTATCATACAATTACAATCATACAATCACGATCATGCAATCACAATCATACGATCACAATCATACAATCACAATCATACGATCACAATCATAAAATCACAATCATACAATCACAATCATACAATCACAAAAATACAATCACAATCATACAATCACAATCACACAATCACAATCATACAATCACAGTCATACAATCGAAATCAAGGAATCACAATCATACAATCACAATAATACAGTCACAATCATACAATCACAATCATACAATCACAATCATACAAAAACAATCATACAACCTTTATTATACAAGCACAATCATACAATCACAATCATACGATCACAATCATACAATTACTATCATACAATCACAATCATACAATCACAATCATGCAATCACAATCATACGATCACAATCATACAATCACAATCATACGATCACAATCATAAAATCACAATCATACAATCACAATCATACAATCACAGTCATACAATCGAAATCAAAGAATCACAATCATACGATCACAATCATACAACCGCAATCATACAATCACAATCATACAATCACAATCATACAATCACAATCATACAATCACAATCATACAATCACAATCATACAATCACAATCATACAATCACAATCATACAATCACAATCATACAATCACAATCATACAATCACAATCATACAATCACAATCATACAATCACAATCATACAATCACAATCATACAATCACAATCATACAATCACAATCATACAATCACAATCATAAAATCACAATCATAAAATCACAATCATACAATCACAATTATACAATCACAATCATACAATCACAGTCATACATAAACAATCATACAATCACAATCATACAATCACAATCATACAATCACAATCATACGATCTCAATCATACAATCACAATCATACAATCACAATCTTACAATCACAATCATACAATCACAATCGTACAAAAACAATCATACAATCACAATCATAGAATCACAATCATACAATCATAATCATACAATCACAATCATACAATCACAATCATACAATCACAATCATACAAAAACTATCATACAACCTTAATTATACAAGCACAATCGTACAATCACAATCATACAATCACAATCATACGATCACAATCATACAATTACTATCATACAATCATAATCATACAATCACAATCATGGAATCACAATCATACGATCACAATCATACAATCACAATCATACGATCACAATCATAAAATCACAATCATACAATCACAATCATACAATCACAAAAATACAATCACAATCATACAATCACAATCACACAATCACAATCATACAATCACAGTCATACAATCGAAATCGAGGAATCACAATCATACAATCACAATAATACAGTCACAATCATACAATCACAATCATACAATCACAATCATACAATCACAATCATACAATCACAATCATACAATCACAATCATACAATCACAATCATACAATCACAATCATACAATCACAATCATACAATCACAATCATACAATCACAATCATACAAAAACTATCATACAACCTTAATTATACAAGCACAATCGTACAATCACAATCATACAATCACAATCATACGATCACAATCATACAATTACTATCATACAATCATAATCATACAATCACAATCATGGAATCACAATCATACGATCACAATCATACAATCACAATCATACGATCACAACCATTCAATCACAATCATACAAAAACAATCATACAACCTTAATTATACAAGCACAATCATACAATCACAATCATACAATTACAATCATACGATCACAATCATACAATTACTATCACACAATCACAATCATACAATCACAATCATGCAATCACAATCATACGATCACAATCATACAATCACAATCATACGATCACAATCATAAAATCACAATCATACAATCACAATCATTCAATCACAATCATACAATCACAATCATACAATCACAATCACATAATCACAATCATACAATCACAGTCATACAACCGAAATCAAAGAATCACAATCATACGATCACAATCATACAATCGCAATCATACAATCACAATCATACAATCACAATCATACAATCACAATCATACAATCACAATCATACGATCACAATCATAAAATCACAATCATACAATCACAATCATACAATCACAATCATACAGTCACAATCATACAATCACAATCACATAATCACAATCATACAATCACAGTCATATAATCGAAATCAAAGAGTCACAATCATACGATCACAATCATACAATCGCAATCATACAATCACAATCATACAATCACAATCATACAATCACAATCATACAATCACAATCATACGATCACAATCATACAATCACAATCATACGATCTCAATCATACAATCACAATCATACAATCACAATCTTACAATCACAATCATACAATCACAGTCATACAATCGAAATCAAGGAATCACAATCATACAATCACAATAATACAGTCACAATCATACAATCACAATCATTCAATCACAATCATACAAAAACAATCATACAACCTTAATTATACAAGCACAATCATACAATCACAATAATACAATCACAATCATACGATCACAATCATACAACTACTATCACACAATCACAATCATACAATCACAATCATGCAATCACAATCATACGATCACAATCATACAATCACAATCATACGATCACAATCATAAAATCACAATCATACAATCACAATCATACAATCACAATCATACAACAACAATCATACAATCACAATCACATAATCACAATCATACAATCACAGTCATACAATCGAAATCAAAGAATCACAATCATACGATCACAATCATGCAATCGCAATCATACGATCACAATCATACAATCACAATCATACGATTACAATCATAAAATCACAATCATACAATCACAATCATACAATCACAATCATACAATCACAATCATACAATCACAATCACATAATCACAATCTTACAATCACAGTCATACAATCGCAATCAAAGAATCACAATCATACGATCACAATCATACAATCGCAATCATACAATCACAATCATACAATCACAATCATACAATCACAATCATACAATCACAATCATACAATCACAATCATACAATCACAATCACATAATCACAATCATACAATCACAGTCATATAATCGAAATCAAAGAATCACAATCATACGATCACAATCATACAATCGCAATCATACAATCACAATCATACAATCACAATCATACAATCACAATCATACAATCACAATCATACAATCACAATCATACAATCACAATCACACAATCACAATCATACAATCACAATCATACAATCACAATCAGACAATCACAATCATAAAATCACAATTATACAATCACAATCATAAAATCACAGTCATACATAAACAATCATACAATCACAATCATACAATCACAATCATACAATCACAATCATACAATCACAATCATACAATCACAATCATACAATCACAATCATACAATCACAATCATACAATCACAATTATACAATCACAGTCATACAATCACAATCATACAATCACAATCATACAATCACAATCATACAATTTCAATCATACAATCACAATCATACAACCACAATCATACGATCACAATCATACGATCACAAGCATACGATCACAATCGTACGATCACAATCATACGATCACAATCATACAATTACTATCACACAATCACAATCATACGATCTCAATCATACAATCACAATCATACAATCACAATCATACAATCACAATCATACAATCGCAATCATACAATCACAATCATACAAAAACAATCATACAACCTTAATTATACAACCACAATCTTACGATCACAATCATACAATCACAATCATACAATCACAATCATACAATCACAATCATACAATCACAATCAAACAATCAGAATCATACAATCACAATCATACAATCACAATCATACAATCACAATCACAAAATCACAATCATACAATCACAATCATACAATCACAGTCATACAATCGAAATCAAGGAATGACAATCATACAATCACAATAATACAGTCACAATCATACAATCACCATCATACAATCACAATCATACAAAAACAATCATACAACCTTAATTATCCAAGCACAATCATACAATCACAATCATACAATCACAGTCATACAATCGAAATCAAGGAATCACAATCATACAATCACAATAATACAGTCACAATCATACAATCACAATCATACAAAAACAATCATACAACCTTAATTATACAACCACAATCATACGATCACAATCATACAATCACAATCATACAATCACAATCATACAATCACAATCAAACAATCAGAATCATACAATCACAATCATACAATCACAATTATACAATCACAATCATACAAAAACAATCATACAACCTTAATTATACAAGCACAATCATACAATCACAATCATACAATCACAATCATACGATCACAATCATACAATCACAATCATAAAATCACAATCTTACAATCACAATCATACAATCACAATCATAAAATTACAATCATACAATCACAATTATACAATCACAATCATACAATCACAGTCATACATAAACAATCATACAATCACAATCATACAATCACAATCTTACAATCACAATCATACAATCACAATCGTACAAAAACAATCATACAATCACAATCATAGAATCACAATCATACAATCACAGTCATACAATCACAATCATACTATCACAACCATACAGTCACAATCATACAATCACAATCATACAATCACAATCACAAAATCACAATCATACAATCACAAGCATACGATCACAATCGTACGATCACAATCTTACAATCACAATCATACAATCACAATCGTACAAAAACAATCATACAATCACCATCATAGAATCACAATCATACAATCACAGTCATACAATCACAATCATACTATCACAACCATACAATCACAATCATACAATCACAATCATACAACCACAATCATACGATCACAATCATACGATCACAAGCATACGATCACAATCGTACGATCACAATCATACGATCACAATCATACAATTACTATCACACAATCACAATCATACGATCTCAATCATACAATCACAATCATACAATCACAATCATACAATCACAATCATACAATCACAATCATACAATCACAATCATACAAAAACAATCATACAACCTTAATTATACAACCACAATCTTACGATCACAATCATACAATCACAATCATACAATCACAATCATACAATCACAATCAAACAATCAGAATCATACAATCACAATCATACAATCACAATCATACAATCACAATCACAAAATCACAATCATACAATCACAATCATACAATCACAGTCATACAATCGAAATCAAGGAATCACAATCATACAATCACAATAATACAGTCACAATCATACAATCACCATCATACAATCACAATCATACAAAAACAATCATACAACCTTAATTATCCAAGCACAATCATACAATCACAATCATACAATCACAGTCATACAATCGAAATCAAGGAATCACAATCATACAATCACAATAATACAGTCACAATCATACAATCACAATCATACAAAAACAATCATACAACCTTAATTATACAACCACAATCATACGATCACAATCATACAATCACAATCATACAATCACAATCATACAATCACAATCAAACAATCAGAATCATACAATCACAATCATACAATCACAATTATACAATCACAATCATACAAAAACAATCATACAACCTTAATTATACAAGCACAATCATACAATCACAATCATACAATCACAATCATACGATCACAATCATACAATCACAATCATAAAATCACAATCTTACAATCACAATCATACAATCACAATCATAAAATCACAATCATACAATCACAATTATACAATCACAATCATACAATCACAGTCATACATAAACAATCATACAATCACAATCATACAATCACAATCTTACAATCACAATCATACAATCACAATCGTACAAAAACATTCATACAACCTTAGTTATACAACCACAATCATACGATCACAATCATGCAATCACAATCATACAATCACAATCATACAATCACAATCAAACAATCAGAATCATACAATCACAATCATACAATCACAATCATACAATCACAATCACAAAATCACAATCATACAATCACAATCATACAATCACAGTCATACAATCGAAATCAAGGAATCACAATCATACAATCACAATAATACAGTCACAATCATACAATCACCATCATACAATCACAATCATACAAAAACAATCATACAACCTTAATTATCCAAGCACAATCATACAATCACAATCATACAATCACAGTCATACAATCGAAATCAAGGAATCACAATCATACAATCACAATAATACAGTCACAATCATACAATCACAATCATACAAAAACAATCATACAACCTTAATTATACAACCACAATCATACGATCACAATCATACAATCACAATCATACAATCACAATCATACAATCACAATCAAACAATCAGAATCATACAATCACAATCATACAATCACAATTATACAATCACAATCATACAAAAACAATCATACAACCTTAATTATACAAGCACAATCATACAATCACAATCATACAATCACAATCATACGATCACAATCATACAATCACAATCATAAAATCACAATCTTACAATCACAATCATACAATCACAATCATAAAATCACAATCATACAATCACAATTATACAATCACAATCATACAATCACAGTCATACATAAACAATCATACAATCACAATCATACAATCACAATCTTACAATCACAATCATACAATCACAATCGTACAAAAACATTCATACAACCTTAGTTATACAACCACAATCATACGATCACAATCATGCAATCACAATCATACAATCACAATCATACAATCACAATCAAACAATCAGAATAATACAATCACAATCATACAATCACAATCATACAATCACAGTCATACAATTACAATCATACAATCACAATCATACAATCACAATCATACAATCACAATCACACAATCACTATCACACAATCACAATCATACAACCACAATCATACGATCACAATCATACGATCACAATCATACGATCACAATCATACGATCACAATCATACAATTACTATCACACAATCACAAGTATACGATCTCGATCATATAATCACAATCATACAATCACAATCATACAATCACAATCATACAATCACAATCATACGATCTCAATCATACAATCACAATCATACAATCACAATCATACAATCACAATCATACAATCACAATCATACAATCACAATAATACAGTCACAATCATACAATCACAATCATACAAAAACAATCATACAACCTTAATTATACAAGCACAACCATACAATCACAATCATATAATCACAATCATACGATCACAATCATGCAATTACTATCATACAATCACAATCATACAATCACAATCATGCGATCACAATCATACGATCACAATCATACAATCACAATCATACGATCACAATCATAAAATCACAATCATACAATCACAATCATACAATCACAATCATACAATCACAATCATACAATCACAATCATACAATCACAATCATACAATCACAATCATACAATCACAATCATACAATCACAATCATACAATCACAATCATACAATCACAATCATACAATCACAATCATACAATCACAATCATACAATCACAATCATACAATCACAATCATACAATCACAATCATACAATCACAATCATACAATCACAATCATACAATCACAATCATACAATCACAATCATACAATCACAATCATACAATCACAACCATACAAAAACAATCATACAACCTTAATTATACAAGCACAATCGTACAATCACAATCATACAATCACAATCATACGATCACAATCATACAATTACTATCATACAATCATAATCATACAATCACAATCATGGAATCACAATCATACGATCACAATCATACAATCACAATCATACGATCACAATCATAAAATCACAATCATACAATCACAATCATACAATCACAAAAATACAATCACAATCATACAATCACAATCACACAATCACAATCATACAATCACAGTCATACAATCGAAATCAAGGAATCACAATCATACAATCACAATAATACAGTCACAATCATACAATCACAATCATTCAATCACAATCATACAAAAACAATCATACAACCTTAATTATACAAGCACAATCATACAATCACAATCATACAATCACAATCATACAATCACAATCATACGATCACAATCATACAATTACTATCACACAATCACAATCATACAATCACAATCATGCAATCACAATCATACGATCACAATCATACAATCACAATCATACGATCACAATCATAAAATCACAATCATACAATCACAATCATACAATCACAATCATACAATCACAATCACATAATCACAATCATACAATCACAGTCATACAATCGAAATCAAAGAATCACAATCATACGATCACAATCATACAATCGCAATCATACAATCACAATCATACAATCACAATCATACAATCACAATCATACAATCACAATCATAAAATCACAATCATACAATCACAATCATACAATCACAATCATACAATCACAATCATACAATCACAATCATACAATCACAATCACATAATCACAATCATACAATCACAGTCATATAATCGAAATCAAAGAATCACAATCATACGATCACAATCATACAATCGCAATCATACAATCACAATCATACAATCACAATCATACAATCACAATCATACAATCACAATCATACAATCACAATCATACAATCACAATCACACAATCACAATCATACAATCACAATCAGACAATCACAATCATAAAATCACAATCATACAATCACAAGTATACAATCACAATCATAAAATCACAGTCATACATAAACAATCATACAATCACAATCATACAATCACAATCATACAATCACAATCATACAATCACAATCATACGATCTCAATCATACAATCACAATCATACAATCACAATCTTACAATCACAATCATACAATCACAATCGTACAAAAACAATCATACAATCACAATCATAGAATCACAATCATACAATCACAGTCATACAATCACAATCATACTATCACAATCATACAATCACAATCATACAATCACAATCATACAATCACAATCACAAAATCACAATCATACAATCACAATCATACAATCACAATCATACAATCACAATCATACAATCACAATCATACAATCACAGTCATACAATCACAATCATACAATCACAATCATACAATCACAATCATACAATCACAATCATACGATTTCAATCATACAATCACAATCATACAATCACAATCATACAATCACAATCATACAATCACAATCATACAATCACAATCATACAATCACAATCATACGATTTCAATCATACAATCACAATCATACAATCACAATCATACAATCACAATCATACAATCACAATCATACAATCACAACCATACAAAAACAATCATACAACCTTAATTATACAAGCACAATCGTACAATCACAATCATACAATCACAATCATACGATCACAATCATACAATTACTATCATACAATCATAATCATACAATCACAATCATGGAATCACAATCATACGATCACAATCATACAATCACAATCATACGATCACAATCATAAAATCACAATCATACAATCACAATCATACAATCACAAAAATACAATCACAATCATACAATCACAATCACACAATCACAATCATACAATCACAGTCATACAATCGAAATCAAGGAATCACAATCATACAATCACAATAATACAGTCACAATCATACAATCACAATCATTCAATCACAATCATACAAAAACAATCATACAACCTTAATTATACAAGCACAATCATACAATCACAATCATACAATCACAATCATACAATCACAATCATACGATCACAATCATACAATTACTATCACACAATCACAATCATACAATCACAATCATGCAATCACAATCATACGATCACAATCATACAATCACAATCATACGATCACAATCATAAAATCACAATCATACAATCACAATCATACAATCACAATCATACAATCACAATCATACAATCACAATCACATAATCACAATCATACAATCACAGTCATACAATCGAAATCAAAGAATCACAATCATACGATCACAATCATACAATCGCAATCATACAATCACAATCATACAATCACAATCATACAATCACAATCATACAATCACAATCATAAAATCACAATCATACAATCACAATCATACAATCACAATCATACAATCACAATCATACAATCACAATCATACAATCACAATCACATAATCACAATCATACAATCACAGTCATATAATCGAAATCAAAGAATCACAATCATACGATCACAATCATACAATCGCAATCATACAATCACAATCATACAATCACAATCATACAATCACAATCATACAATCACAATCATACAATCACAATCATACAATCACAATCACACAATCACAATCATACAATCACAATCAGACAATCACAATCATAAAATCACAATCATACAATCACAATCATACAATCACAAAAATACAATCACAATCATACAATCACAATCACACAATCACAATCATACAATCACAGTCATACAATCGAAATCAAGGAATCACAATCATACAATCACAATAATACAGTCACAATCATACAATCACAATCATTCAATCACAATCATACAAAAACAATCATACAACCTTAATTATACAAGCACAATCATACAATCACAATCATACAATCACAATCATACAATCACAATCATACGATCACAATCATACAATTACTATCACACAATCACAATCATACAATCACAATCATGCAATCACAATCATACGATCACAATCATACAATCACAATCATACGATCACAATCATAAAATCACAATCATACAATCACAATCATACAATCACAATCATACAATCACAATCATACAATCACAATCACATAATCACAATCATACAATCACAGTCATACAATCGAAATCAAAGAATCACAATCATACGATCACAATCATACAATCGCAATCATACAATCACAATCATACAATCACAATCATACAATCACAATCATACAATCACAATCATAAAATCACAATCATACAATCACAATCATACAATCACAATCATACAATCACAATCATACAATCACAATCATACAATCACAATCACATAATCACAATCATACAATCACAGTCATATAATCGAAATCAAAGAATCACAATCATACGATCACAATCATACAATCGCAATCATACAATCACAATCATACAATCACAATCATACAATCACAATCATACAATCACAATCATACAATCACAATCATACAATCACAATCACACAATCACAATCATACAATCACAATCAGACAATCACAATCATAAAATCACAATCATACAATCACAATCATACAATCACAAAAATACAATCACAATCATACAATCACAATCACACAATCACAATCATACAATCACAGTCATACAATCGAAATCAAGGAATCACAATCATACAATCACAATAATACAGTCACAATCATACAATCACAATCATTCAATCACAATCATACAAAAACAATCATACAACCTTAATTATACAAGCACAATCATACAATCACAATCATACAATCACAATCATACAATCACAATCATACGATCACAATCATACAATTACTATCACACAATCACAATCATACAATCACAATCATGCAATCACAATCATACGATCACAATCATACAATCACAATCATACGATCACAATCATAAAATCACAATCATACAATCACAATCATACAATCACAATCATACAATCACAATCATACAATCACAATCACATAATCACAATCATACAATCACAGTCATACAATCGAAATCAAAGAATCACAATCATACGATCACAATCATACAATCGCAATCATACAATCACAATCATACAATCACAATCATACAATCACAATCATACAATCACAATCATAAAATCACAATCATACAATCACAATCATACAATCACAATCATACAATCACAATCATACAATCACAATCATACAATCACAATCACATAATCACAATCATACAATCACAGTCATATAATCGAAATCAAAGAATCACAATCATACGATCACAATCATACAATCGCAATCATACAATCACAATCATACAATCACAATCATACAATCACAATCATACAATCACAATCATACAATCACAATCATACAATCACAATCATACAATCACAATCACACAATCACAATCATACAATCACAATCAGACAATCACAATCATAAAATCACAATCATACAATCACAAGTATACAATCACAATCATAAAATCACAGTCATACATAAACAATCATACAATCACAATCATACAATCACAATCATACAATCACAATCATACAATCACAATCATACGATCTCAATCATACAATCACAATCATACAATCACAATCTTACAATCACAATCATACAATCACAATCGTACAAAAACAATCATACAATCACAATCATAGAATCACAATCATACAATCACAGTCATACAATCACAATCATACTATCACAATCATACAATCACAATCATACAATCACAATCATACAATCACAATCACAAAATCACAATCATACAATCACAATCATACAATCACAATCATACAATCACAATCATACAATCACAATCATACAATCACAGTCATACAATCACAATCATACAATCACAATCATACAATCACAATCATACAATCACAATCATACGATTTCAATCATACAATCACAATCATACAATCACAATCATACAATCACAATCATACAATCACAATCATACAATCACAATCATACAATCACAATCATACGATTTCAATCATACAATCACAATCATACAATCACAATCATACAATCACAATCATACAATCACAATCATACAATCACAATCATACAATCACAATCATACAATCACAATCATACAATCACAATCATACAATCACAATCATACGTTCACAATCATACGATCACAATCATACAATCACAATCATACAATCACAATCATACAATCACAATCATTCAATCACAAAAATACAATCACAATCATACAATCACAATCACACAATCACAATCATACAATCACAGTCATACAATCGAAATCAAGGAATCACAATCATACAATCACAATAATACAGTCACAATCATACAATCACAATCATTCAATCACAATCATACAAAAACAATCATACAACCTTAATTATACAAGCACAATCATACAATCACAATAATACAATCACAATCATACGATCACAATCATACAACTACTATCACACAATCACAATCATACAATCACAATCATGCAATCACAATCATACGATCACAATCATACAATCACAATCATACGATCACAATCATAAAATCACAATCATACAATCACAATCATACAATCACAATCATAAAATCACAATCATAAAATCACAATCATACAATCACAATTATACAATCACAATCGTACAATCACAGTCATACAATCACAATCATACAATCACAATCATACAATCACAATCATACAATCACAATCATACAATCACAATCATACAATCACAATCATACAATCACAATCATACAATCACAATCATACAATCACAATCATACGATCTCAATCATACAATCACAATCATACAATCACAATCTTACAATCACAATCATACAATCACAATCGTACAAAAACAATCATACAATCACAATCATAGAATCACAATCATACAATCACAGTCATACAATCACAATCATACAATCACAATCATACGATTTCAATCATACAATCACAATCATACAATCACAATCATACAATCACAATCATACAATCACAATCATACAATCACAATCATACAATCACAATCATACAATCACAATCATACAATCACAATCATACAATCACAATCATACAATCACAATCATACAATCACAATCATACAATCACAATCATACAATCACAATCATACAAAAACAATCATACAACCTTAATTATACAAGCACAATCGTACAATCACAATCATACAATCACAATCATACGATCACAATCATACAACTACTATCATACAATCATAATCATACAATCACAATCATGGAATCACAATCATACGATCACAATCATACAATCACAACCATACGATCACAATCATAAAATCACAATCATACAATCACAATCATACCATCACAAAAATACAATCACAATCATACAATCACAATCACACAATCACAATCATACAATCACAGTCATACAATCGAAATCAAGGAATCACAATCATACAATCACAATAATACAGTCACAATCATACAATCACAATCATTCAATCACAATCATACAAAAACAATCATACAACCTTAATTATACAAGCACAATCATACAATCACAATCATACAATCACAATCACACGATCACAATCATACAATTACTATCACACAATCACAATCATACAATCACAATCATGCAATCACAATCATACGATCACAATCATACAATCACAATCATACGATCACAATCATAAAATCACAATCATACAATCACAATCATACAATCACAATCATACAATCACAATCATACAATCACAATCACATAATCACAATCATACAAACACAGTCATACAATCGAAATCAAAGAATCACAATCATACGATCACAATCATACAATCGCAATCATACAATCACAATCAAACAATCTCAATCATACAATCACAATCATACAATCACAATCATACGATCACAATCATAAAATCACAATCATACAATCACAATCATACAATCACAACCATACAATCACAATCATACAATCACAATCACATAATCACAATCATACAATCACAGTCATATAATCGAAATCAAATAATCACAATCATACGATCACAATCATACAATCGCAATCATACAATCACAATCATACAATCACAATCATACAATCACAATCATACAATCACAATCATACAATCACAATCATACAATCACAATCACACAATCACAATCATACAATCACAATCAGATATTCACAATCATAAAATCACAATCATACAATCACAATTATACAATCACAATCATAAAATCACAGTCATACATAAACAATCATACAATCACAATCATACAATCACAATCATACAATCACAATCATACAATCACAATCATACAATCACAATCATACGATCTCAATCATACAATCACAATCATACAATCACAATCTTGCAATCACAATCATACAATCACAATCGTACAAAAACAATCATACAATCATAATCATAGAATCACAATCATACAATCACAATCATACAATCACAATCATACGATCTCAATCATACAATCACAATCATACAATCACAATCTTACAATCACAATCATACAATCACAATCGTACAAAAACAATCATACAACCTTAATTATACAACCACAATCATACGATCACAATCATGCAATCACAATCATACAATCACAATCATACAATCACAATCATACAATCACAGTCACACAATCACAATCAGACAATCACAATCGTACAATCACAATCATACAATCACAATCAAACAATCAGAACCATACAATCACTATCATACAATCACAATCATACAATCACAATCATACAATCACAATCATACAATCACAATCATACAATCACAATCATACAATCACAATCATACAATCACAATCATACAATCACAATCATACAATCACAATCATACAATCACAATCATACAATCACAATCATACAATCACAATCATACAATCACAATCATACAATCACAGTCATACAATCACAGTCATACAATCACAATCATACTATCACAATCATACAATCACAATCATACAATCACAATCATACAATCACAGTCACAAAATCACAATCATACAATCACAATCATACAATCACAATCATACAATCACAATCATAAAATCACAATCATACAATCACAGTCATACAATCACAATCATACAATCACAATCATACGATTTCAATCATACAATCACAATCATACAATCACAATCATACAATCACAATCATACAATCACAATCATACAATCACAATCATACAATCACAATCATACAATCACAATCATACAAAAACAATCATACAACCTTAATTATACAAGCACAATCGTACAATCACAATCATACAATCACAATCATACAATCACAATCATACAAAAACAATCATACAACCTTTATTATACAAGCACAATCATACAATCACAATCATACAATCACAATCATACGATCACAATCATACAATTACTATCATACAATCACAATCATACAATCACAATCATGCAATCACAATCATACGATCACAATCATACAATCACAATCATACGATCACAATCATAAAATCACAATCATACAATCACAATCATACAATCACAGTCATACGATCGAAATCAAAGAATCACAATCATACGATCACAATCATACAATCGCAATCATACAATCACAATCATACAATCACAATCATACAATCACAATCATACAATCACAATCATACAATCACAATCATACAATCACAATCATACAATCACAATCATACAATCACAATCATACAATCACAATCATACAATCACAATCATACAATCATAATCATACAATCACAATCATACAATCACAATCATACAATCACAATCATACAATCACAATCATACAGTCACAATCATAAAATCACAATCATAAAATCACAATCATACAATCACAATTATACAATCACAATCATACAATCACAGTCATACATAAACAATCATACAATCACAATCATACAATCACAATCATACAATCACAATCATACAATCACAATCATACAATCACAATCATACAATCACAATCATACAATCACAATCATACAATCACAATCATACAATCACAATCATACGATCTCAATCATACAATCACAATCATACAATCACAATCTTACAATCACAATCATACAATCACAATCGTACAAAAACAATCATACAATCACAATCATAGAATCACAATCATACAATCACAATCATACAATCACAATCATACAATCACAATCATACAATCACAATCATACAATCACAATCATACAATCACAATCATACAATCACAATCATACAATCACAATCATACAATCACAGTCATACAATCACAATCATACAATCACAATCATACAATCACAATCATACGATTTCAATCATACAATCACAATCATACAATCACAATCATACAATCACAATCATACAATCACAATCATACAATCACAATCATACAATCACAATCATACAATCACAATCATACAATCACAATCATACAATCACAATCATACAATCACAATCATACAATCACAATCATACAATCACAATCATACAAAAACTATCATACAACCTTAATTATACAAGCACAATCGTACAATCACAATCATACAATCACAATCATACGATCACAATCATACAATTACTATCATACAATCATAATCATACAATCACAATCATGGAATCACAATCATACGATCACAATCATACAATCACAATCATACGATCACAATCATAAAATCACAATCATACAATCACAATCATACAATCACAAAAATACAATCACAATCATACAATCACAATCACACAATCACAAACATACAATCACAGTCATACAATCGAAATCAAGGAATCACAATCATACAATCACAATAATACAGTCACAATCATACAATCACAATCATTCAATCACAATCATACAAAAACAATCATACAACCTTAATTATACAAGCACAATCATACAATCACAATCATACAATCACAATCATACGATCACAATCATACAATTACTATCACACAATCACAATCATACAATCACAATCATGCAATCACAATCATTCCGATCACAATCATACAATCACAATCATACGATCACAATCATAAAATCACAATCATACAATCACAATCATTCAATCACAATCATACAATCACAATCATACAATCACAATCACATAATCACAATCATACAATCACAGTCATACAATCGAAATCAAAGAATCACAATCATACGATCACAATCATACAATCGCAATCATACAATCACAATCATACAATCACAATCATACAATCACAATCATACAATCACAATCATACGATCACAATCATAAAATCACAATCATACAATCACAATCATACAATCACAGTCATATAATCGAAATCAAAGAATCACAATCATACGATCACAATCATACAATCGCAATCATACAATCACAATCATACAATCACAATCATACAATCACAATCATACAATCACAATCATACAATCACAATCATACAATCACAATCATACAATCACAATCGTACAAAAACAATCATACAATCACAATCATAGAATCACAATTATACAACCACAATCATAAAATCACAGTCATACATAAACAATCATACAATCACAATCATACAATCACAATCATACAATCACAATCATACAATCACAATCATACAATCGCAATCATACGATCTCAATCATACAATCACAATCATACAATCACAATCTTACAATCACAATCATACAATCACAATCGTACAAAAACAATCATACAATCACAATCATAGAATCACAATCATACAATCACAATCATACAATCACAATCATACAATCACAATCATACAATCACAATCATACAATCACAATCATACAATCACAATCATACGATCTCAATCATACAATCACAATCATACAATCACAACCTTACAATCACAATCATACAATCACAATCGTACAAAAACAATCATACAAACTTAATTATACAACCACAATCATACGATCACAATCATGCAATCACAATCATACAATCACAATCATACAATCACAATCATACAATCACAAACACACAATCACAATCAGACAATCACAATCGTACAATCACAATCATACAATCACAATCAAACAATCAGAACCATACAATCACTATCATACAATCACAATCATACAATCACAATCATACAATCACAATCATACAATCGCAGTCATACAATTACAATCATACAATCACAATCATACAATCACAATCATACAATCACAATCATACAAGCACAATCACACCATCACTATCACACAATCACAATCATACAACCACAATCATACGATCACAATCATACCATCATAATCATACAATCACAATCATACAATCACAGTCATACAATCACAATCATACAATCACAATCATACAATCACAATCATACGATCTCAATCATACAATCACAATCATACAATCACAATCATACAATCACAATCATACAATCACAATCATACAATCACAATCATACAATCACAATCATGCAAAAACAATCATACAACCTTAATTATACAAGCACAATCGTACAATCACAATCATACAATCACAATCATACGATCACAATCATAAAATTACTATCATACAATCACAATCATACAATCACGATCATGCAATCGCAATCATACGATCACAATCATACAATCACAATCATACGATCACAATCATAAAATCACAATCATACAATCACAATCATACAATCACAATCATACAAAAACAATCATACAACCTTTATTATACAAGCACAATCATACAATCACAATCATACAATCACAATCATACGATCACAATCATACAATTACTATCATACAATCACAATCATACAATCACAATCATGCAATCACAATCATACGATCACAATCATACAATCACAATCATACAATCACAATCACATAATCACAATCATACAATCACAGTCATATTATCGAAATCAAAGAATCACAATCATACGATCACAATCATACAATCGCAATCATACAATCACAATCATACAATCACAATCATACAATCACAATCATACAATCACAATCATACAATCACAATCATACAATCACAATCATACAATCACAATCATACAATCACAATCATACAATCACAATCATACAATCACAATCATACAATCACAATCATACAATCACAATCATACAATCACAATCATACAATCACAATCATACAACCTTAATTATACAACCACAATCATACGATCACAATCATACAATCACAATCATACAATCACAATCATACAATCACAATCACACAATCACAATCAGACAATCACAATCATACAATCACAATCAAACAATCAGAACCATACAATCACTATCATACCATCACAATCATACAATCACAATCATACAATCACAATCATACAATCACAATCATACAATCACAATCATACAATCACAATCATACAATCACAATCATACAATCACAATCATACAATCACAATCATACAATCACAATCATACAATCACAATCATACAATCACAATCATACAATCACAATCATACAATCACAATCATACAATCACAGTCATACAATCACAGTCATACAATCACAATCATACTATCACAATCATACAATCACAATCATACAATCACAATCATACAATCACAGTCACAAAATCACAATCATACAATCACAATCATAAAATCACAATCATACAATCACAGTCATACAATCACAATCATACAATCACAATCATACGATTTCAATCATACAATCACAATCATACAATCACAATCATACAATCACAATCATACAATCACAATCATACAATCACAATCATACAATCACAATCATACAATCACAATCATACAAAAACAATCATACAACCTTAATTATACAAGCACAATCGTACAATCACAATCATACAATCACAATCATACAATCACAATCATACAAAAACAATCATACAACCTTTATTATACAAGCACAATCATACAATCACAATCATACAATCACAATCATACAATCACAATCATACAATCACAATCATACGATCTCAATCATACAATCACAATCATACAATCACAATCATACAATCACAGTCATACAATCACAGTCATACAATCACAATCATACTATCACAATCATATAATCACAATCATACAATCACAATCATACAATCACAATCACAAAATCACAATCATACAATCACAATCATACAATCACAATCATACAATCACAATCATACAATCACAATCATACAATCACAATCATACAATCACAATCATGCAAAAACAATCATACAACCTTAATTATACAAGCACAATCGTACAATCACAATCATACAATCACAATCATACGATCACAATCATACAATTACTATCATACAATCACAATCATACAATCACGATCATGCAATCGCAATCATACGATCACAATCATACAATCACAATCATACGATCACAATCATAAAATCACAATCATACAATCACAATCATACAATCACAATCATACAAAAACAATCATACAACCTTTATTATACAAGCACAATCATACAATCACAATCATACAATCACAATCATACGATCACAATCATACAATTACTATCATACAATCACAATCATACAATCACAATCATGCAATCACAATCATACGATCACAATCATACAATCACAATCATACGATCACAATCATAAAATCACAATCATACAATCACAATCATACAATCACAATCATACAATCACAATCATACAATCACAATCACATAATCACAATCATACAATCACAGTCATATAATCGAAATCAAAGAATCACAATCATACGATCACAATCATACAATCGCAATCATACAATCACAATCATACAATCACAATCATACAACCACAATCATACAATCACAATCATACAATCACAATCATACAATCACAATCATACAATCA
The DNA here is from genome assembly GCF_050947335.1 of Megachile rotundata. Lineage (NCBI taxonomy): Eukaryota > Metazoa > Arthropoda > Insecta > Hymenoptera > Megachilidae > Megachile > Megachile rotundata. The sequence continues at coordinate 475,675 of NW_027473394.1, forward strand.
CAATCATACAATCACAATCGTACAAAAACAATCATACAATCATAATCATAGAATCACAATCATACAATCACAATCATACAATCACAATCATACGATCTCAATCATACAATCACAATCATACAATCACAATCTTACAATCACAATCATACAATCACAATCGTACAAAAACAATCATACAACCTTAATTATACAACCACAATCATACGATCACAATCATGCAATCACAATCATACAATCACAATCATACAATCACAATCATACAATCACAATCACACAATCACAATCAGACAATCACAATCGTACAATCACAATCATACAATCACAATCAAACAATCAGAACCATACAATCACTATCATACAATCACAATCATACAATCACAATCATACAATCACAATCATACAATCACAATCATACGATCACAATCATAAAATCACAATCATACAATCACAATCATACAATCACAGTCATATAATCGAAATCAAAGAATCACAATCATACGATCACAATCATACAATCGCAATCATATAATCACAATCATACAATCACAATCATACAATCACAATCATACAATCACAATCATACAATCACAATCATACAATCACAATCATACAATCACAATCGTACAAAAACAATCATACAATCACAATCATAGAATCACAATTATACAACCACAATCATAAAATCACAGTCATACATAAACAATCATACAATCACAATCATACAATCACAATCATACAATCACAATCATACAATCACAATCATACAATCGCAATCATACGATCTCAATCATACAATCACAATCATACAATCACAATCTTACAATCACAATCATACAATCACAATCGTACAAAAACAATCATACAATCACAATCATAGAATCACAATCATACAATCACAATCATACAATCACAATCATACAATCACAATCATACAATCACAATCATACAATCACAATCATACAATCACAATCATACGATCTCAATCATACAATCACAATCATACAATCACAATCTTACAATCACAATCATACAATCACAATCGTACAAAAACAATCATACAAACTTAATTATACAACCACAATCATACGATCACAATCATGCAATCACAATCATACAATCACAATCATACAATCACAATCATACAATCACAAACACACAATCACAATCAGACAATCACAATCGTACAATCACAATCATACAATCACAATCAAACAATCAGAACCATACAATCACTATCATACAATCACAATCATACAATCACAATCATACAATCACAATCATACAATCGCAGTCATACAATTACAATCATACAATCACAATCATACAATCACAATCATACAATCACAATCATACAAGCACAATCACACCATCACTATCACACAATCACAATCATACAACCACAATCATACGATCACAATCATACCATCATAATCATACAATCACAATCATACAATCACAGTCATACAATCACAATCATACAATCACAATCATACAATCACAATCATACGATCTCAATCATACAATCACAATCATACAATCACAATCATACAATCACAATCATACAATCACAATCATACAATCACAATCATACAATCACAATCATACAATCACAATCATGCAAAAACAATCATACAACCTTAATTATACAAGCACAATCGTACAATCACAATCATACAATCACAATCATACGATCACAATCATAAAATTACTATCATACAATCACAATCATACAATCACGATCATGCAATCGCAATCATACGATCACAATCATACAATCACAATCATACGATCACAATCATAAAATCACAATCATACAATCACAATCATACAATCACAATCATACAAAAACAATCATACAACCTTTATTATACAAGCACAATCATACAATCACAATCATACAATCACAATCATACGATCACAATCATACAATTACTATCATACAATCACAATCATACAATCACAATCATGCAATCACAATCATACGATCACAATCATACAATCACAATCATACAATCACAATCATACAATCACAATCATACAATCACAATCATACAATCACAATCATACAATCACAATCATACAATCACAATCATACAATCACAATCATACAATCACAATCATACAATCACAATCATACAACCTTAATTATACAACCACAATCATACGATCACAATCATACAATCACAATCATACAATCACAATCATACAATCACAATCACACAATCACAATCAGACAATCACAATCATACAATCACAATCAAACAATCAGAACCATACAATCACTATCATACCATCACAATCATACAATCACAATCATACAATCACAATCATACAATCACAATCATACAATCACAATCATACAATCACAATCATACAATCACAATCATACAATCACAATCATACAATCACAATCATACAATCACAATCATACAATCACAATCATACAATCACAATCATACAATCACAATCATACAATCACAATCATACAATCACAGTCATACAATCACAGTCATACAATCACAATCATACTATCACAATCATACAATCACAATCATACAATCACAATCATACAATCACAGTCACAAAATCACAATCATACAATCACAATCATAAAATCACAATCATACAATCACAGTCATACAATCACAATCATACAATCACAATCATACGATTTCAATCATACAATCACAATCATACAATCACAATCATACAATCACAATCATACAATCACAATCATACAATCACAATCATACAATCACAATCATACAATCACAATCATACAATCACAATCATACAAAAACAATCATACAACCTTAATTATACAAGCACAATCGTACAATCACAATCATACAATCACAATCATACAATCACAATCATACAAAAACAATCATACAACCTTTATTATACAAGCACAATCATACAATCACAATCATACAATCACAATCATACAATCACAATCATACAATCACAATCATACGATCTCAATCATACAATCACAATCATACAATCACAATCATACAATCACAGTCATACAATCACAGTCATACAATCACAATCATACTATCACAATCATATAATCACAATCATACAATCACAATCATACAATCACAATCACAAAATCACAATCATACAATCACAATCATACAATCACGATCATAAAATCACAATCATACAATCACAGTCATACAATCACAATCATACAATCACAATCATACAATCACAATCATACGATTTCAATCATACAATCACAATCATACAATCACAATCATACAATCACAATCATACAATCACAATCATACAATCACAATCATACAATCACAATCATACAATCACAATCATACAATCACAATCATGCAAAAACAATCATACAACCTTAATTATACAAGCACAATCGTACAATCACAATCATACAATCACAATCATACGATCACAATCATACAATTACTATCATACAATCACAATCATACAATCACGATCATGCAATCGCAATCATACGATCACAATCATACAATCACAATCATACGATCACAATCATAAAATCACAATCATACTATCACAATCATACAATCACAATCATACAAAAACAATCATACAACCTTTATTATACAAGCACAATCATACAATCACAATCATACAATCACAATCATACGATCACAATCATACAATTACTATCATACAATCACAATCATACAATCACAATCATGCAATCACAATCATACGATCACAATCATACAATCACAATCATACGATCACAATCATAAAATCACAATCATACAATCACAATCATACAATCACAATCATACAATCACAATCATACAATCACAATCATACAATCACAATCACATAATCACAATCATACAATCACAGTCATATAATCGAAATCAAAGAATCACAATCATACGATCACAATCATACAATCGCAATCATACAATCACAATCATACAATCACAATCATACAATCACAATCATACAATCACAATCATACAATCACAATCATACAATCACAATCATACAATCACAATCATACAATCACAATCGTACAAAAACAATCATACAATCATAATCATAGAATCACAATCATACAATCACAATCGTACAAAAACAATCATACAACCTTAATTATACAACCACAATCATACGATCACAATCATGCAATCACAATCATACAATCACAATCATACAATCACAATCATACAATCACAATCACACAATCACAATCAGACAATCACAATCGTACAATCACAATCATACAATCACAATCAAACAATCAGAACCATACAATCACTATCATACAATCACAATCATACAATCACAATCATACAATCACAATCATACAATCACAATCATACAATCACAATCATACAATCACAATCATACAATCACAATCATACAATCACAATCATACAATCACAATCATACAATCACAATCATACAATCACAATCATACAAAAACAATCATACAACCTTAATTATACAACCACAATCATACGATCACAATCATACAATCACAATCATACAATCACAATCATACAATCACAATCACACAATCACAATCAGACAATCACAATCATACAATCACAATCAAACAATCAGAACCATACAATCACTATCATACCATCACAATCATACAATCAGAATCATACAATCACAATCATACAATCACAATCATACAATCACAATCATACAATCACAATCATACAATCACAATCATACAATCACAATCATACAATCACAATCATACAATCACAATCATACAATCACAATCATACAATCACAATCATACAATCACAATCATACAATCACAATCATACAATCACAGTCATACAATCACAGTCATACAATCACAATCATACTATCACAATCATACAATCACAATCATACAATCACAATCATACAATCACAGTCACAAAATCACAATCATACAATCACAATCATAAAATCACAATCATACAATCACAGTCATACAATCACAATCATACAATCACAATCATACGATTTCAATCATACAATCACAATCATACAATCACAATCATACAATCACAATCATACAATCACAATCATACAATCACAATCATACAATCACAATCATACAATCACAATCATACAATCACAATCATACAAAAACAATCATACAACCTTAATTATACAAGCACAATCGTACAATCACAATCATACAATCACAATCATACAATCACAATCATACAATCACAATCATACAAAAACAATCATACAACCTTTATTATACAAGCACAATCATACAATCACAATCATACAATCACAATCATACGATCACAATCATACAATTACTATCATACAATCACAATCATACAATCACAATCATGCAATCACAATCATACGATCACAATCATACAATCACAATCATACGATCACAATCATAAAATCACAATCATACAATCACAATCATACAATCACAGTCATACGATCGAAATCAAAGAATCACAATCATACGATCACAATCATACAATCGCAATCATACAATCACAATCATACAATCACAATCATACAATCACAATCATACAATCACAATCATACAATCACAATCATACAATCACAATCATACAATCACAATCATACAATCACAATCATACAATCACAATCATACAATCACAATCATACAATCACAATCATACAATCACAATCATACAATCAGAATCATACAATCACAATCATACAATCACAATCATACAATCACAATCATACAATCACAATCATACAATCACAATCATACAGTCACAATCATAAAATCACAATCATAAAATCACAATCATACAATCACAATTATACAATCACAATCATACAATCACAGTCATACATAAACAATCATACAATCACAATCATACAATCACAATCATACAATCACAATCATACAATCACAATCATACAATCACAATCATACAATCACAATCATACAATCACAATCATACAATCACAATCATACGATCTCAATCATACAATCACAATCATACAATCACAATCTTACAATCACAATCATACAATCACAATCGTACAATCACAATCATAGAATCACAATCATACAATCACAATCATACAATCACAATCATACAATCACAATCATACAATCACAATCATACAATCACAATCATACAATCACAATCATACAATCACAATCATATAATCACAGTCATACAATCACAGTCATACAATCACAATCATACAATCACAATCATACAATCACAATCATACGATTTCAATCATACAATCACAATCATACAATCACAATCATACAATCACAATCATACAATCACAATCATACAATCACAATCATACAATCACAATCATACAATCACAATCATACAATCACAATCATACAATCACAATCATACAATCACAATCATACAATCACAATCATACAATCACAATCATACAATCACAATCATACAATCACAATCATACAATCACAATCATACAATCACAATCATACAATCACAATCATACAAAAACTATCATACAACCTTAATTATACAAGCACAATCGTACAATCATAATCATACAATCACAATCATACGATCACAATCATACAATTACTAGCATACAATCATAATCATACAATCACAATCATGGAATCACAATCATACGATCACAATCATACAATCACAATCATACGATCACAATCATAAAATCACAATCATAAAATCACAATCATACAATCACAAAAATACAATCACAATCATACAATCACAATCACACAATCACAATCATACAATCACAGTCATACAATCGAAATCAAGGAATCACAATCATACAATCACAATAATACAGTCACAATCATACAATCACAATCATTCAATCACAATCATACAAAAACAATCATACAACCTTAATTATACAAGCACAATCATACAATCACAATCATACAATCACAATCATACGATCACAATCATACAATTACTATCACACAATCACAATCATACAATCACAATCATGCAATCACAATCATACGATCACAATCATACAATCACAATCATACGATCACAATCATAAAATCACAATCATACAATCACAATCATTCAATCACAATCATACAATCACAATCATACAATCACAATCACATAATCACAATCATACAATCACAGTCATACAATCGAAATCAAAGAATCACAATCATACGATCACAATCATACAATCGCAATCATACAATCACAATCATACAATCACAATCATACAATCACAATCATACAATCACAATCATACGATCACAATCATAAAATCACAATCATACAATCACAATCATACAATCACAATCATACAATCACAATCATACAATCACAATCACATAATCACAATCATACAATCACAGTCATATAATCGAAATCAAAGAATCACAATCATACGATCACAATCATACAATCGCAATCATACAATCACAATCATACAATCACAATCATACAATCGCAATCATACAATCACAATCATACAATCACAATCATACAATCACAATCACACAATCACAATCATACAATCACAATCAGACAATCACAATCATAAAATCACAATCATACAATCACAATTATACAATCACAATCATAAAATCACAGTCATACATAAACAATCATACAATCACAATCATACAATCACAATCATACAATCACAATCATACAATCACAATCATACGATCTCAATCATACAATCACAATCATACAATCACAATCTTACAATCACAATCATACAATCACAATCGTACAAAAACAATCATATAATCACAATCATACAATCACAATCATACAATCACAATCACAAAATCACAATCATACAATCACAATCATACAATCACAATCATACAATCACGATCATAAAATCACAATCATACAATCACAGTCATACAATCACAATCATACAATCACAATCATACAATCACAATCATACGATTTCAATCATACAATCACAATCATACAATCACAATCATACAATCACAATCATACAATCACAATCATACAATCACAATCATACAATCACAATCATACAATCACAATCATACAATCACAATCATACAATCACAATCATACAATCACAATCATACAATCACAATCATACAATCACAATCATACAATCACAATCATACAATCACAATCATACAATCACAATCATGCAAAAACAATCATACAACCTTAATTATACAAGCACAATCGTACAATCACAATCATACAATCACAATCATACGATCACAATCATACAATTACTATCATACAATCACAATCATACAATCACGATCATGCAATCACAATCATACGATCACAATCATACAATCACAATCATACGATCACAATCATAAAATCACAACCATACAATCACAATCATACAATCACAAAAATACAATCACAATCATACAATCACAATCACACAATCACAATCATACAATCACAGTCATACAATCGAAATCAAGGAATCACAATCATACAATCACAATAATACAGTCACAATCATACAATCACAATCATACAATCACAATCATACAAAAACAATCATACAACCTTTATTATACAAGCACAATCATACAATCACAATCATACAATCACAATCATACGATCACAATCATACAATTACTATCATACAATCACAATCATACAATCACAATCATGCAATCACAATCATACGATCACAATCATACAATCACAATCATACGATCACAATCATAAAATCACAATCATACAATCACAATCATACAATCACAGTCATACAATCGAAATCAAAGAATCACAATCATACGATCACAATCATACAATCGCAATCATACAATCACAATCATACAATCACAATCATACAATCACAATCATACAATCACAATCATACAATCACAATCATACAATCACAATCATACAATCACAATCATACAATCACAATCATACAATCACAATCATACAATCACAGTCATACAATCACAATCATACAATCACAATCATACAATCACAATCACACAATCACAATCAGACAATCACAATCGTACAATCACAATCATACAATCACAATCAAACAATGAGAACCATACAATCACTATCATACAATCACAATCATACAATCACAATCATACAATCACAATCATAGAATCACAATCATAGAATCACAATCATACAATCACAATCATACAATCACAATCATACAATCACAATCATACAATCACAATCATACAATCACAATCATACAATCACAATCATACGATCTCAATCATACGATCTCAATCATACAATCACAATCATACAATCACAATCTTACAATCACAATCATACAATCACAATCGTACAAAAACAATCATACAACCTTAATTATACAACCACAATCATACGATCACAATCATGCAATCACAATCATACAATCACAATCATACAATCACAATCATACAATCACAATCACACAATCACAATCAGACAATCACAATCGTACAATCACAATCATACAATCACAATCAAACAATCAGAACCATACAATCACTATCATACAATCACAATCATACAATCACAATCATACAATCACAATCATACAATCACAATCATACAATCACAATCTTACAATCACAATCATACAATCACAATCGTACAAAAACAATCATACAATCACAATCATACAATCACAATCATACAATCACAATCACACAATCACTATCACACAATCACAATCATACAACCACAATCATATGATCACAATCATACGATCACAATCGTACGATCACGATCATACGATCACAATCATACAATTACTATCACACAATCACAATCATACGATCTCAATCATACAATCACAATCATACAATCACAATCGTACAATCACAATCATACAATCACAATCATACAATCACAATCATACAATCACAATCATACGATCACAATCATAAAATCACAATCATACAATCACAATCATACAATCACAATCATACAATCACAATCATACTATCACAATCACATAATCACAATCATACAATCACAGTCATATAATCGAAATCAAAGAATCACAATCATACGATCACAATCATACAATCGCAATCATACAATCACAATCATACAATCACAATCATACAATCACAATCATACAATCACAATCATACAATCACAATCATACAATCACAATCACACAATCACAATCATACAATCACAATCAGACAATCACAATCATAAAATCACAATCATACAATCACAATTATACAATCACAATCATAAAATCACAGTCATACATAAACAATCATACAATCACAATCATACAATCACAATCATACAATCACAATCATACAATCACAATCATACGATCTCAATCATACAATCACAATCGTACAATCACAATCTTACAATCACAATCATACAATCACAATCGTACAAAAACAATCATACAATCACAATCATAGAATCACAATCATACAATCACAGTCATACAATCACAATCACACAATCACAATCATACAATCGCAATCAGACAATCACAATCATAAAATCACAATCATACAATCACAATTATACAATCACAATCATAAAATCACAGTCATACATAAACATTCATACAATCACAATCATACAATCACAATCATACAATCACAATCATACAATCACAATCATACGATCTCAATCATACAATCACAATCATACAATCACAATCTTACAATCACAATCATACAATCACAATCGTACAAAAACAATCATACAATCACAATCATAGAATCACAATCATACAATCACAGTCATACAATCACAATCATACTATCACAATCATACAATCACAATCATACAATCACAATCATACAATCACAATCACAAAATCACAATCATACAATCACAATCATACAATCACAATCATACAATCAGAATCATACAATCACAATCATACAATCACAGTCATACAATCACAATCATACAATCACAATCAAACAATCAGAATCATACAATCACAATCATACAATCACAATCATACAATCACAATCATACAATCACAATCATACAATCACAATCACAAAATCACAATCATACAATCACAGTCATACAATCACAACCATACAATCACAATCATACGATCTCAATCATACAATCACAATCATACAATCACAATCATACAATCACAATCATACAATCACAATCATACAATCACAATCATACAATCACAATCATACAATCACAAAAATACAATCACAATCATACAATCACAATCACACAATCACAATCATACAATCACAGTCATACAATCGAAATCAAGGAATCACAATCATACAATCACAATAATACAGTCACAATCATACAATCACAATCATTCAATCACAATCATACAAAAACAATCATACAACCTTAATTATACAAGCACAATCATACAATCACAATAATACAATCACAATCATACGATCACAATCATACAACTACTATCACACAATCACAATCATACAATCACAATCATGCAATCACAATCATACGATCACAATCATACAATCACAATCATACGATCACAATCATAAAATCACAATAATACAATCACAATCATACAATCACAAAAATACAATCACAATCATACAATCACAATCACACAATCACAATCATACAATCACAGTCATACAATCGAAATCAAGGAATCACAATCATACAATCACAATAATACAGTCACAATCATACAATCACAATCATTCAATCACAATCATACAAAAACAATCATACAACCTTAATTATACAAGCACAATCATACAATCACAATCATACAATCACAATCATACGATCACAATCATACAATTACTATCACACAATCACAATCATACAATCACAATCATGCAATCGCAATCATACGATCACAATCATACAATCACAATCATACGATCACAATCATAAAATCACAATCATACAATCACAATCATACAATCACAATCATACAATCACAATCATACAATCACAATCACATAATCACAATCATACAATCACAGTCATACAATCGCAATCAAAGAATCACAATCATACGATCACAATCATACAATCGCAATCATACAATCACAATCATACAATCACAATCATACAATCACAATCATACAATCACAATCATACAATCACAATCATACAATCACAATCACATAATCACAATCATACAATCACAGTCATATAATCGAAATCAAAGAATCACAATCATACAATCACAGTCATACAATCGAAATCAAGGAATCACAATCATACAATCACAATAATACAGTCACAATCATACTATCACTATCATACAAAAACAATCATACAACCTTAATTATACAACCACAATCATACGATCACAATCATACAATCACAATCATACAATCACAATCATACAATCACAATCAAACAATCAGAATCATACAATCACAATCATACAATCACAATTATACAATCACAATCATACAAAAACAATCATACAACCTTAATTATACAAGCACAATCATACAATCACAATCATACAATCACAATCATACGATCACAATCATACAATCACAATCATAAAATCACAATCTTACAATCACAATCATACAATCACAATCATAAAATCACAATCATACAATCACAATTATACAATCACAATCATACAATCACAGTCATACATAAACAATCATACAATCACAATCATACAATCACAATCTTACAATCACAATCATACAATCACAATCGTACAAAAACATTCATACAACCTTAGTTATACAACCACAATCATACGATCACAATCATGCAATCACAATCATACAATCACAATCATACAATCACAATCAAACAATCAGAATAATACAATCACAATCATACAATCACAATCATACAATCACAGTCATACAATTACAATCATACAATCACAATCATACAATCACAATCATACAATCACAATCACACAATCACTATCACACAATCACAATCATAAAACCACAATCATACGATCACAATCATACGATCACAATCATACGATCACAATCATACAATTACTATCACACAATCACAAGTATACGATCTCGATCATATAATCACAATCATACAATCACTATCATACAATCACAATCATACAATCACAATCACATAATCACAATCATACAATCACAGTCATACAATCGAAATCAAAGAATCACAATCATACGATCACAATCATACAATCGCAATCATACAATCACAATCACACAATCACAATCATACAATCACAATCAGACAATCACAATCATAAAATCACAATCATACAATCACAATTATACAATCACAATCATAAAATCACAGTCATACATAAACAATCATACAATCACAATCATACAATCACAATCATACAATCACAATCATACAATCACAATCATACGATCTCAATCATACAATCACAATCATACAATCACAATCTTACAATCACAATCATACAATCACAATCGTACAAAAACAATCATACAATCACAATCATAGAATCACAATCATACAATCACAGTCATACAATCACAATCATACTATCACAATCATACAATCACAATCATACAATCACAATCATACAATCACAATCACAAAATCACAATCATACAATCACAATCATACAATCACAATCATACAATCACAATCATACAATCAGAATCATACAATCACAGTCATACAATCACAATCATACAATCACAATCATACAATCACAATCATACGATTTCAATCATACAATCACAATCATACAATCACAATCATACAATCACAATCATACAATCACAATCATACAATCACAATCATACAATCACAATCATACGATTTCAATCATACAATCACAATCATACAAGCACAATCATACAATCACAATCATACAATCACAATCATACAATCACAATCATACAATCACAATCATACAATCACAATCATACAATCACAATCATACGATCACAATCATACGATCACAATCATACGATCACAATCATACAATCACAATCATACAATCACAATCATACAATCACAATCATACAATCACAATCATACAATCACAACCATACAATCACAATCATTCAATCACAAAAATACAATCACAATCATACAATCACAATCACACAATCACAATCATACAATCACAGTCATACAATCGAAATCAAGGAATCACAATCATACAATCACAATAATACAGTCACAATTATACAATCACAATCATTCAATCACAATCATACAAAAACAATCATACAACCTTAATTATACAAGCACAATCATACAATCACAATAATACAATCACAATCATACGATCACAATCATACAACTACTATCACACAATCACAATCATACAATCACAATCATGCAATCACAATCATACGATCACAATCATACAATCACAATCATACGATCACAATCATAAAATCACAATCATACAATCACAATCATACAATCACAATCATAAAATCACAATCATAAAATCACAATCATACAATCACAATTATACAATCACAATCATACAATCACAGTCATACAATCACAATCATACAATCACAATCATACAATCACAATCATACAATCACAATCATACAATCACAATCATACAATCGCAATCATACAATCACAATCATACAATCACAATCATACAATCACAATCACACAATCACAATCATACAATCACAATCAGACAATCACAATCATAAAATCACAATCATACAATCACAATTATACAATCACAATCATAAAATCACAGTCATACATAAACAATCATACAATCACAATCATACAATCACAATCATACAATCACAATCATACAATCACAATCATACGATCTCAATCATACAATCACAATCATACAATCACAATCTTACAATCACAATCATACAATCACAATCGTACAAAAACAATCATATAATCACAATCATACAATCACAATCATACAATCACAATCACAAAATCACAATCATACAATCACAATCATACAATCACAATCATACAATCACGATCATAAAATCACAATCATACAATCACAGTCATACAATCACAATCATACAATCACAATCATACAATCACAATCATACGATTTCCATCATACAATCACAATCATACAATCACAATCATACAATCACAATCATACAATCACAATCATACAATCACAATCATACAATCACAATCATACAATCACAATCATACAATCACAATCATACAATCACAATCATACAATCACAATCATACAATCACAATCATACAATCACAATCATGCAAAAACAATCATACAACCTTAATTATACAAGCACAATCGTACAATCACAATCATACAATCACAATCATACGATCACAATCATACAATTACTATCATACAATCACAATCATACAATCACGATCATGCAATCACAATCATACGATCACAATCATACAATCACAGTCATACGATCACAATCATAAAATCACAACCATACAATCACAATCATACAATCACAAAAATACAATCACAATCATACAATCACAATCACACAATCACAATCATACAATCACAGTCATACAATCGAAATCAAGGAATCACAATCATACAATCACAATAATACAGTCACAATCATACAATCACAATCATACAATCACAATCATACAAAAACAATCATACAACCTTTATTATACAAGCACAATCATACAATCACAATCATACAATCACAATCATACGATCACAATCATACAATTACTATCATACAATCACAATCATACAATCACAATCATGCAATCACAATCATACGATCACAATCATACAATCACAATCATACGATCACAATCATAAAATCACAATCATACAATCACAATCATACAATCACAGTCATACAATCGAAATCAAAGAATCACAATCATACGATCACAATCATACAATCGCAATCATACAATCACAATCATACAATCACAATCATACAATCACAATCATACAATCACAATCATACAATCACAATCATACAATCACAATCATACAATCACAATCATACAATCACAATCATACAATCACAGTCATACAATCACAATCATACAATCACAATCATACAATCACAATCACACAATCACAATCAGACAATCACAATCGTACAATCACAATCATACAATCACAATCAAACAATGAGAACCATACAATCACTATCATACAATCACAATCATACAATCACAATCATACAATCACAATCATAGAATCACAATCATAGAATCACAATCATACAATCACAATCATACAATCACAATCATACAATCACAATCATACAATCACAATCATACAATCACAATCATACAATCACAATCATACAATCACAATCATACGATCTCAATCATACGATCTCAATCATACAATCACAATCATACAATCACAATCTTACAATCACAATCATACAATCACAATCGTACAAAAACAATCATACAACCTTAATTATACAACCACAATCATACGATCACAATCATGCAATCACAATCATACAATCACAATCATACAATCACAATCATACAATCACAATCACACAATCACAATCAGACAATCACAATCGTACAATCACAATCATACAATCACAATCAAACATTCAGAACCATACAATCACTATCATACAATCACAATCATACAATCACAATCATACAATCACAATCATACAATCACAATCATACAATCACAATCTTACAATCACAATCATACAATCACAATCGTACAAAAACAATCATACAATCACAATCATACAATCACAATCATACATTCACAATCACACAATCACTATCACACAATCACAATCATACAACCACAATCATATGATCACAATCATACGATCACAATCGTACGATCACGATCATACGATCACAATCATGCAATCACAATCATACAATCACAATCATACAATCACAATCATACAATCACAATCACACAATCACAATCAGACAATCACAATCGTACAATCACAATCATACAATCACAATCAAACATTCAGAACCATACAATCACTATCATACAATCACAATCATACAATCACAATCATACAATCACAATCATACAATCACAATCATACAATCACAATCTTACAATCACAATCATACAATCACAATCATACAAAAACAATCATACAACCTTAATTATACAACCACAATCATACGATCACAATCATACAATCACAATCATACTATCACAATCACATAATCACAATCATACAATCACAGTCATATAATCGAAATCAAAGAATCACAATCATACGATCACAATCATACAATCGCAATCATACAATCACAATCATACAATCACAATCATACAATCACAATCATACAATCACAATCATACAATCACAATCATACAATCACAATCACACAATCACAATCATACAATCACAATCAGACAATCACAATCATAAAATCACAATCATACAATCACAATTATACAATCACAATCATAAAATCACAATCATACAATCACAATTATACAATCACAATCATAAAATCACAGTCATACATAAACAATCATACAATCACAATCATACAATCACAATCATACAATCACAATCATACAATCACAATCATACGATCTCAATCATACAATCACAATCGTACAATCACAATCTTACAATCACAATCATACAATCACAATCGTACAAAAACAATCATACAATCACAATCATAGAATCACAATCATACAATCACAGTCATACAATCACAATCACACAATCACAATCATACAATCGCAATCAGACAATCACAATCATAAAATCACAATCATACAATCACAATTATACAATCACAATCATAAAATCACAGTCATACATAAACATTCATACAATCACAATCATACAATCACAATCATACAATCACAATCATACAATCACAATCATACAATCACAATCATACGATCTCAATCATACAATCACAATCATACAATCACAATCTTACAATCACAATCATACAATCACAATCGTACAAAAACAATCATACAATCACAATCATAGAATCACAATCATACAATCACAGTCATACAATCACAATCATACTATCACAATCATACAATCACAATCATACAATCACAATCATACAATCACAATCACAAAATCACAATCATACAATCACAATCATACAATCACAATCATACAATCAGAATCATACAATCACAATCATACAATCACAGTCATACAATCACAATCATACAATCACAATCAAACAATCAGAATCATACAATCACAATCATACAATCACAATCATACAATCACAATCATACAATCACAATCATACAATCACAATCACAAAATCACAATCATACAATCACAGTCATACAATCACAACCATACAATCACAATCATACGATCTCAATCATACAATCACAATCATACAATCACAATCATACAATCACAATCATACAATCACAATCATACAATCACAATCATACAATCACAATCATACAATCACAAAAATACAATCACAATCATACAATCACAATCACACAATCACAATCATACAATCACAGTCATACAATCGAAATCAAGGAATCACAATCATACAATCACAATAATACAGTCACAATCATACAATCACAATCATTCAATCACAATCATACAAAAACAATCATACAACCTTAATTATACAAGCACAATCATACAATCACAATAATACAATCACAATCATACGATCACAATCATACAACTACTATCACACAATCACAATCATACAATCACAATCATGCAATCACAATCATACGATCACAATCATACAATCACAATCATACGATCACAATCATAAAATCACAATCATACAATCACAATCATACAATCACAAAAATACAATCACAATCATACAATCACAATCACACAATCACAATCATACAATCACAGTCATACAATCGAAATCAAGGAATCACAATCATACAATCACAATAATACAGTCACAATCATACAATCACAATCATTCAATCACAATCATACAAAAACAATCATACAACCTTAATTATACAAGCACAATCATACAATCACAATCATACAATCACAATCATACGATCACAATCATACAATTACTATCACACAATCACAATCATACAATCACAATCATGCAATCGCAATCATACGATCACAATCATACAATCACAATCATACGATCACAATCATAAAATCACAATCATACAATCACAATCATACAATCACAATCATACAATCACAATCATACAATCACAATCACATAATCACAATCATACAATCACAGTCATACAATCGCAATCAAAGAATCACAATCATACGATCACAATCATACAATCGCAATCATACAATCACAATCATACAATCACAATCATACAATCACAATCATACAATCACAATCATACAATCACAATCATACAATCACAATCACATAATCACAATCATACAATCACAGTCATATAATCGAAATCAAAGAATCACAATCATACAATCACAGTCATACAATCGAAATCAAGGAATCACAATCATACAATCACAATAATACAGTCACAATCATACTATCACAATCATACAAAAACAATCATACAACCTTAATTATACAACCACAATCATACGATCACAATCATACAATCACAATCATACAATCACAATCATACAATCACAATCAAACAATCAGAATCATACAATCACAATCATACAATCACAATTATACAATCACAATCATACAAAAACAATCATACAACCTTAATTATACAAGCACAATCATACAATCACAATCATACAATCACAATCATACGATCACAATCATACAATCACAATCATAAAATCACAATCTTACAATCACAATCATACAATCACAATCATAAAATCACAGTCATACAATTACAATCATACAATCACAATCATACAATCACAATCATACAATCACAATCACACAATCACTATCACACAATCACAATCATAAAACCACAATCATACGATCACAATCATACGATCACAATCATACGATCACAATCATACAATTACTATCACACAATCACAAGTATACGATCTCGATCATATAATCACAATCATACAATCACAATCATACAATCACAATCATACAATCACAATCATACAATCACAATCACATAATCACAATCATACAATCACAGTCATACAATCGAAATCAAAGAATCACAATCATACGATCACAATCATACAATCGCAATCATACAATCACAATCACACAATCACAATCATACAATCACAATCAGACAATCACAATCATAAAATCACAATCATACAATCACAATTATACAATCACAATCATAAAATCACAGTCATACATAAACAATCATACAATCACAATCATACAATCACAATCATACAATCACAATCATACAATCACAATCATACGATCTCAATCATACAATCACAATCATACAATCACAATCTTACAATCACAATCATACAATCACAATCGTACAAAAACAATCATACAATCACAATCATAGAATCACAATCATACAATCACAGTCATACAATCACAATCATACTATCACAATCATACAATCACAATCATACAATCACAATCATACAATCACAATCACAAAATCACAATCATACAATCACAATCATACAATCACAATCATACAATCACAATCATACAATCAGAATCATACAATCACAGTCATACAATCACAATCATACAATCACAATCATACAATCACAATCATACAATCACAATCATACGATTTCAATCATACAATCACAATCATACAATCACAATCATACAATCACAATCATACAATCACAATCATACAATCACAATCATACGATTTCAATCATACAATCACAATCATACAAGCACAATCATACAATCACAATCATACAATCACAATCATACAATCACAATCATACAATCACAATCATACAATCACAATCATACAATCACAATCATACAATCACAATCATACAATCACAATCATACGATCACAATCATACGATCACAATCATACAATCACAATCATACAATCACAATCATACAATCACAATCATACAATCACAATCATACAATCACAACCATACAATCACAATCATTCAATCACAAAAATACAATCACAATCATACAATCACAATCACACAATCACAATCATACAATCACAGTCATACAATCGAAATCAAGGAATCACAATCATACAATCACAATAATACAGTCACAATTATACAATCACAATCATTCAATCACAATCATACAAAAACAATCATACAACCTTAATTATACAAGCACAATCATACAATCACAATAATACAATCACAATCATACGATCACAATCATACAACTACTATCACACAATCACAATCATACAATCACAATCATGCAATCACAATCATACGATCACAATCATACAATCACAATCATACGATCACAATCATAAAATCACAATCATACAATCACAATCATACAATCACAATCATAAAATCACAATCATAAAATCACAATCATACAATCACAATTATACAATCACAATCATACAATCACAGTCATACAATCACAATCATACAATCACAATCATACAATCACAATCATACAATCACAATCATACAATCACAATCATACAATCACAATCATACAATCACAATCATACAATCACAATCATACGATCTCAATCATACAATCACAATCATACAATCACAATCTTACAATCACAATCATACAATCACAATCGTACAAAAACAATCATACAATCACAATCATAGAATCACAATCATACAATCACAGTCATACAATCACAATCATACAATCACAATCATACGATTTCAATCATACAATCACAATCATACAATCACAATCATACAATCACAATCATACAATCACAATCATACAATCACAATCATACAATCACAATCATACAATCACAATCATACAATCACAATCATACAATCACAATCATACAATCACAATCATACAATCACAATCATACAATCACAATCATACAATCACAATCATACAATCACAATCATACAATCACAATCATACAATCACAATCATACAAAAACAATCATACAACCTTAATTATACAAGCACAATCGTACAATCACAATCATACAATTACAATCATACGATCACAATCATACAATTACTATCATACAATCACAATCATACAATCACAATCATGCAATCACAATCATACGATCACAATCATACAATCACAATCATACGATCACAATCATAAAATCACAATCATACAATCACAATCATACAATCACAGTCATACAATCGAAATCAAAGAATCACAATCATACGATCACAATCATACAATCGCAATCATACAATCACAATCATACAATCACAATCATACAATCACAATCATACAATCACAATCATACAATCACAATCATACAATCACAATCATACAATCACAATCATACAATCACAATCATACAATCACAGTCATACAATCACAATCATACAATCACAATCATACAATCACAATCACACAATCACAATCAGACAATCACAATCGTACAATCACAATCATACAATCACAATCAAACAATGAGAACCATACAATCACTATCATACAATCACAATCATACAATCACAATCATACAATCACAATCATAGAATCACAATCATAGAATCACAATCATACAATCACAATCATACAATCACAATCATACAATCACAATCATACAATCACAATCATACAATCACAATCATACAATCACAATCATACGATCTCAATCATACGATCTCAATCATACAATCACAATCATACAATCACAATCTTACAATCACAATCATACAATCACAATCGTACAAAAACAATCATACAACCTTAATTATACAACCACAATCATACGATCACAATCATGCAATCACAATCATACAATCACAATCATACAATCACAATCATACAATCACAATCACACAATCACAATCAGACAATCACAATCGTACAATCACAATCATACAATCACAATCAAACAATCAGAACCATACAATCACTATCATACAATCACAATCATACAATCACAATCATACAATCACAATCATACAATCACAATCATACAATCACAATCATACAATCACAATCATACAATCACAATCTTACAATCACAATCATACAATCACAATCGTACAAAAACAATCATACAATCACAATCATACAATCACAATCATACAATCACAATCACACAATCACTATCACACAATCACAATCATACAACCACAATCATATGATCACAATCATACGATCACAATCGTACGATCACGATCATACGATCACAATCATACAATTACTATCACACAATCACAATCATACGATCTCAATCATACAATCACAATCATACAATCACAATCGTACAATCACAATCATACAATCACAATTATACTATCACAATCATACTAAAACAATCATACAACCTTAATTATACAACCACAATAATACGATCACAATCGTACAATCACAATCATACAATCACAATCAAACAATCAGAATCATACAATCACAATCATACAATCACAATCATACAATCACAATCATACAATCACAATCATACAATCACAATCACAAAATCACAATCATACAATCACAGTCATACAATCACAACCATACAATCACAATCATACGATGTCAATCATACAATCACAATCATACAATCACAATCATACAATCACAATCATACAATCACAATCATACAAAAACAATCATACAACCTTAATTATACAACCACAATCATACGATCACAATCATACAATCACAATCATACGATCACAATCATACAATTACTATCATACAATCATAATCATACAATCACAATCATGGAATCACAATCATACGATCACAATCATACAATCACAATCATACGATCACAATCATAAAATCACAATCATACAATCACAATCATACAATCACAAAAATACAATCACAATCATACAATCACAATCACACAATCACAATCATACAATCACAGTCATACAATCGAAATCAAGGAATCACAATCATACAATCACAATAATACAGTCACAATCATACAATCACAATCATTCAATCACAATCATACAAAAACAATCATACAACCTTAATTATACAAGCACAATCATACAATCACAATCATACAATCACAATCATACGATCACAATCATACAATTACTATCACACAATCACAATCATACAATCACAATCATGCAATCACAATCATACGATCACAATCATACAATCACAATCATACGATCACAATCATAAAATCACAATCATACAATCACAATCATTCAATCACAATCATACAATCACAATCATACAATCACAATCACATAATCACAATCATACAATCACAGTCATACAATCGAAATCAAAGAATCACAATCATACGATCACAATCCTACAATCGCAATCATACAATCACAATCATACAATCACAATCATACAATCACAATCATACAATCACAATCATACGATCACAATCATAAAATCACAATCATACAATCACAATCATACAATCACAATCATACAATCACAATCATACTATCACAATCACATAATCACAATCATACAATCACAGTCATATAATCGAAATCAAAGAATCACAATCATACGATCACAATCATACAATCGCAATCATACAATCACAATCATACAATCACAATCATACAATCACAATCATACAATCACAATCATACAATCACAATCATACAATCACAATCACACAATCACAATCATACAATCACAATCAGACAATCACAATCATAAAATCACAATCATACAATCACAATTATACAATCACAATCATAAAATCACAGTCATACATAAACAATCATACAATCACAATCATACAATCACAATCATACAATCACAATCATACAATCACAATCATACGATCTCAATCATACAATCACAATCGTACAATCACAATCTTACAATCACAATCATACAATCACAATCGTACAAAAACAATCATACAATCACAATCATAGAATCACAATCATACAATCACAGTCATACAATCACAATCACACAATCACAATCATACAATCGCAATCAGACAATCACAATCATAAAATCACAATCATACAATCACAATTATACAATCACAATCATAAAATCACAGTCATACATAAACATTCATACAATCACAATCATACAATCACAATCATACAATCACAATCATACAATCACAATCATACGATCTCAATCATACAATCACAATCATACAATCACAATCTTACAATCACAATCATACAATCACAATCGTACAAAAACAATCATACAATCACAATCATAGAATCACAATCATACAATCACAGTCATACAATCACAATCATACTATCACAATCATACAATCACAATCATACAATCACAATCATACAATCACAATCACAAAATCACAATCATACAATCACAATCATACAATCACAATCATACAATCAGAATCATACAATCACAATCATACAATCACAGTCATACAATCACAATCATACAATCACAATCAAACAATCAGAATCATACAATCACAATCATACAATCACAATCATACAATCACAATCATACAATCACAATCATACAATCACAATCACAAAATCACAATCATACAATCACAGTCATACAATCACAACCATACAATCACAATCATACGATCTCAATCATACAATCACAATCATACAATCACAATCATACAATCACAATCATACAATCACAATCATACAATCACAATCATACAATCACAATCATACAATCACAAAAATACAATCACAATCATACAATCACAATCACACAATCACAATCATACAATCACAGTCATACAATCGAAATCAAGGAATCACAATCATACAATCACAATAATACAGTCACAATCATACAATCACAATCATTCAATCACAATCATACAAAAACAATCATACAACCTTAATTATACAAGCACAATCATACAATCACAATAATACAATCACAATCATACGATCACAATCATACAACTACTATCACACAATCACAATCATACAATCACAATCATGCAATCACAATCATACGATCACAATCATACAATCACAATCATACGATCACAATCATAAAATCACAATCATACAATCACAATCATACAATCACAAAAATACAATCACAATCATACAATCACAATCACACAATCACAATCATACAATCACAGTCATACAATCGAAATCAAGGAATCACAATCATACAATCACAATAATACAGTCACAATCATACAATCACAATCATTCAATCACAATCATACAAAAACAATCATACAACCTTAATTATACAAGCACAATCATACAATCACAATCATACAATCACAATCATACGATCACAATCATACAATTACTATCACACAATCACAATCATACAATCACAATCATGCAATCGCAATCATACGATCACAATCATACAATCACAATCATACGATCACAATCATAAAATCACAATCATACAATCACAATCATACAATCACAATCATACAATCACAATCACATAATCACAATCATACAATCACAGTCATACAATCGCAATCAAAGAATCACAATCATACGATCACAATCATACAATCGCAATCATACAATCACAATCATACAATCACAATCATACAATCACAATCATACAATCACAATCATACAATCACAATCATACAATCACAATCACATAATCACAATCATACAATCACAGTCATATAATCGAAATCAAAGAATCACAATCATACAATCACAGTCATACAATCGAAATCAAGGAATCACAATCATACAATCACAATAATACAGTCACAATCATACTATCACTATCATACAAAAACAATCATACAACCTTAATTATACAACCACAATCATACGATCACAATCATACAATCACAATCATACAATCACAATCATACAATCACAATCAAACAATCAGAATCATACAATCACAATCATACAATCACAATTATACAATCACAATCATACAAAAACAATCATACAACCTTAATTATACAAGCACAATCATACAATCACAATCATACAATCACAATCATACGATCACAATCATACAATCACAATCATAAAATCACAATCTTACAATCACAATCATACAATCACAATCATAAAATCACAATCATACAATCACAATTATACAATCACAATCATACAATCACAGTCATACATAAACAATCATACAATCACAATCATACAATCACAATCTTACAATCACAATCATACAATCACAATCGTACAAAAACATTCATACAACCTTAGTTATACAACCACAATCATACGATCACAATCATGCAATCACAATCTATACAATCACAATCATACAATCACAATCAAACAATCAGAATAATACAATCACAATCATACAATCACAATCATACAATCACAGTCATACAATTACAATCATACAATCACAATCATACAATCACAATCATACAATCACAATCACACAATCACTATCACACAATCACAATCATAAAACCACAATCATACGATCACAATCATACGATCACAATCATACGATCACAATCATACAATTACTATCACACAATCACAAGTATACGATCTCGATCATATAATCACAATCATACAATCACAATCATACAATCACAATCATACAATCACAATCACATAATCACAATCATACAATCACAGTCATACAATCGAAATCAAAGAATCACAATCATACGATCACAATCATACAATCGCAATCATACAATCACAATCACACAATCACAATCATACAATCACAATCAGACAATCACAATCATAAAATCACAATCATACAATCACAATTATACAATCACAATCATAAAATCACAGTCATACATAAACAATCATACAATCACAATCATACAATCACAATCATACAATCACAATCATACAATCACAATCATACGATCTCAATCATACAATCACAATCATACAATCACAATCTTACAATCACAATCATACAATCACAATCGTACAAAAACAATCATACAATCACAATCATAGAATCACAATCATACAATCACAGTCATACAATCACAATCATACTATCACAATCATACAATCACAATCATACAATCACAATCATACAATCACAATCACAAAATCACAATCATACAATCACAATCATACAATCACAATCATACAATCACAATCATACAATCAGAATCATACAATCACAGTCATACAATCACAATCATACAATCACAATCATACAATCACAATCATACGATTTCAATCATACAATCACAATCATTCAATCACAATCATACAATCACAATCATACAATCACAATCATACAATCACAATCATACGATTTCAATCATACAATCACAATCATACAAGCACAATCATACAATCACAATCATACAATCACAATCATACAATCACAATCATACAATCACAATCATACAATCACAATCATACAATCACAATCATACAATCACAATCATACAATCACAATCATACGATCACAATCATACGATCACAATCATACAATCACAATCATACAATCACAATCATACAATCACAATCATACAATCACAATCATACAATCACAACCATACAATCACAATCATTCAATCACAAAAATACAATCACAATCATACAATCACAATCACACAATCACAATCATACAATCACAGTCATACAATCGAAATCAAGGAATCACAATCATACAATCACAATAATACAGTCACAATTATACAATCACAATCATTCAATCACAATCATACGATCACAATCATACAACTACTATCACACAATCACAATCATACAATCACAATCATGCAATCACAATCATACGATCACAATCATACAATCACAATCATACGATCACAATCATAAAATCACAATCATACAATCACAATCATACAATCACAATCATAAAATCACAATCATAAAATCACAATCATACAATCACAATTATACAATCACAATCATACAATCACAGTCATACAATCACAATCATACAATCACAATCATACAATCACAATCATACAATCACAATCATACAATCACAATCATACAATCGCAATCATACAATCACAATCATACAATCACAATCATACAATCACAATCACACAATCACAATCATACAATCAGAATCAGACAATCACAATCATAAAATCACAATCATACAATCACAATTATACAATCACAATCATAAAATCACAGTCATACATAAACAATCATACAATCACAATCATACAATCACAATCATACAATCACAATCATACAATCACAATCATACGATCTCAATCATACAATCACAATCATACAATCACAATCTTACAATCACAATCATACAATCACAATCGTACAAAAACAATCATATAATCACAATCATACAATCACAATCATACAATCACAATCACAAAATCACAATCATACAATCACAATCATACAATCACAATCATACAATCACGATCATAAAATCACAATCATACAATCACAGTCATACAATCACAATCATACAATCACAATCATACAATCACAATCATACGATTTCAATCATACAATCACAATCATACAATCACAATCATACAATCACAATCATACAATCACAATCATACAATCACAATCATACAATCACAATCATACAATCACAATCATACAATCACAATCATACAATCACAATCATACAATCACAATCATACAATCACAATCATACAATCACAATCATACAATCACAATCATACAATCACAATCATACAATCACAATCATGCAAAAACAATCATACAACCTTAATTATACAAGCACAATCGTACAATCACAATCATACAATCACAATCATACGATCACAATCATACAATTACTATCATACAATCACAATCATACAATCACGATCATGCAATCACAATCATACGATCACAATCATACAATCACAATCATACGATCACAATCATAAAATCACAACCATACAATCACAATCATACAATCACAAAAATACAATCACAATCATACAATCACAATCACACAATCACAATCATACAATCACAGTCATACAATCGAAATCAAGGAATCACAATCATACAATCACAATAATACAGTCACAATCATACAATCACAATCATACAATCACAATCATACAAAAACAATCATACAACCTTTATTATACAAGCACAATCATACAATCACAATCATACAATCACAATCATACGATCACAATCATACAATTACTATCATACAATCACAATCATACAATCACAATCATGCAATCACAATCATACGATCACAATCATACAATCACAATCATACGATCACAATCATAAAATCACAATCATACAATCACAATCATACAATCACAGTCATACAATCGAAATCAAAGAATCACAATCATACGATCACAATCATACAATCGCAATCATACAATCACAATCATACAATCACAATCATACAATCACAATCATACAATCACAATCATACAATCACAATCATACAATCACAATCATACAATCACAATCATACAATCACAATCATACAATCACAGTCATACAATCACAATCATACAATCACAATCATACAATCACAATCACACAATCACAATCAGACAATCACAATCGTACAATCACAATCATACAATCACAATCAAACAATGAGAACCATACAATCACTATCATACAATCACAATCATACAATCACAATCATACAATCACAATCATAGAATCACAATCATAGAATCACAATCATACAATCACAATCATACAATCACAATCATACAATCACAATCATACAATCACAATCATACAATCACAATCATACAATCACAATCATACAATCACAATCATACGATCTCAATCATACGATCTCAATCATACAGTCACAATCATACAATCACAATCTTACAATCACAATCATACAATCACAATCGTACAAAAACAATCATACAACCTTAATTATACAACCACAATCATACGATCACAATCATGCAATCACAATCATACAATCACAATCATACAATCACAATCATACAATCACAATCACACAATCACAATCAGACAATCACAATCGTACAATCACAATCATACAATCACAATCAAACAATCAGAACCATACAATCACTATCATACAATCACAATCATACAATCACAATCATACAATCACAATCATACAATCACAATCATACAATCACAATCTTACAATCACAATCATACAATCACAATCGTACAAAAACAATCATACAATCACAATCATACAATCACAATCATACAATCACAATCACACAATCACTATCACACAATCACAATCATACAACCACAATCATATGATCACAATCATACGATCACAATCGTACGATCACGATCATACGATCACAATCATACAATTACTATCACACAATCACAATCATACGATCTCAATCATACAATCACAATCATACAATCACAATCGTACAATCACAATCATACAATCACAATTATACTATCACAATCATACTAAAACAATCATACAACCTTAATTATACAACCACAATCATACGATCACAATCGTACAATCACAATCATACAATCACAATCAAACAATCAGAATCATACAATCACAATCATACAATCACAATCATACAATCACAATCATACAATCACAATCATACAATCACAATCACAAAATCACAATCATACAATCACAGTCATACAATCACAACCATACAATCACAATCATACGATCTCAATCATACAATCACAATCATACAATCACAATCATACAATCACAATCATACAATCACAATCATACAAAAACAATCATACAACCTTAATTATACAACCACAATCATACGATCACAATCATACAATCACAATCATACGATCACAATCATACAATTACTATCATACAATCATAATCATACAATCACAATCATGGAATCACAATCATACGATCACAATCATACAATCACAATCATACGATCACAATCATAAAATCACAATCATACAATCACAATCATTCAATCACAATCATACAATCACAATCATACAATCACAATCACATAATCACAATCAAACAATCACAGTCATACAATCGAAATCAAAGAATCACAATCATACGATCACAATCATACAATCGCAATCATACAATCACAATCATACAATCACAATCATACAATCACAATCATACAATCACAATCATACGATCACAATCATAAAATCACAATCATACAATCACAATCATACAATCACAATCATACAATCACAATCATACTATCACAATCACATAATCACAATCATACAATCACAGTCATATAATCGAAATCAAAGAATCACAATCATACGATCACAATCATACAATCGCAATCATACAATCACAATCATACAATCACAATCATACAATCACAATCATACAATCACAATCATACAATCACAATCATACAATCACAATCACACAATCACAATCATACAATCACAATCAGACAATCACAATCATAAAATCACAATCATACAATCACAATTATACAATCACAATCATAAAATCACAATCATACAATCACAATTATACAATCACAATCATAAAATCACAGTCATACATAAACAATCATACAATCACAATCATACAATCACAATCATACAATCACAATCATACAATCACAATCATACGATCTCAATCATACAATCACAATCGTACAATCACAATCTTACAATCACAATCATACAATCACAATCGTACAAAAACAATCATACAATCACAATCATAGAATCACAATCATACAATCACAGTCATACAATCACAATCACACAATCACAATCATACAATCGCAATCAGACAATCACAATCATAAAATCACAATCATACAATCACAATTATACAATCACAATCATAAAATCACAGTCATACATAAACATTCATACAATCACAATCATACAATCACAATCATACAATCACAATCATACAATCACAATCATACGATCTCAATCATACAATCACAATCATACAATCACAATCTTACAATCACAATCATACAATCACAATCGTACAAAAACAATCATACAATCACAATCATAGAATCACAATCATACAATCACAGTCATACAATCACAATCATACTATCACAATCATACAATCACAATCATACAATCACAATCATACAATCACAATCACAAAATCACAATCATACAATCACAATCATACAATCACAATCATACAATCAGAATCATACAATCACAATCATACAATCACAGTCATACAATCACAATCATACAATCACAATCAAACAATCAGAATCATACAATCACAATCATACAATCACAATCATACAATCACAATCATACAATCACAATCATACGATCACAATCATACAATTACTATCACACAATCACAATCATACAATCACAATCATGCAATCGCAATCATACGATCACAATCATACAATCACAATCATACGATCACAATCATAAAATCACAATCATACAATCACAATCATACAATCACAATCATACAATCACAATCATACAATCACAATCACATAATCACAATCATACAATCACAGTCATACAATCGCAATCAAAGAATCACAATCATACGATCACAATCATACAATCGCAATCATACAATCACAATCATACAATCACAATCATACAATCACAATCATACAATCACAATCATACAATCACAATCATACAATCACAATCACATAATCACAATCATACAATCACAGTCATATAATCGAAATCAAAGAATCACAATCATACAATCACAGTCATACAATCGAAATCAAGGAATCACAATCATACAATCACAATAATACAGTCACAATCATACTATCACAATCATACAAAAACAATCATACAACCTTAATTATACAACCACAATCATACGATCACAATCATACAATCACAATCATACAATCACAATCATACAATCACAATCAAACAATCAGAATCATACAATCACAATCATACAATCACAATTATACAATCACAATCATACAAAAACAATCATACAACCTTAATTATACAAGCACAATCATACAATCACAATCATACAATCACAATCATACGATCACAATCATACAATCACAATCATAAAATCACAATCTTACAATCACAATCATACAATCACAATCATAAAATCACAATCATACAATCACAATTATACAATCACAATCATACAATCACAGTCATACATAAACAATCATACAATCACAATCATACAATCACAATCTTACAATCACAATCATACAATCACAATCGTACAAAAACATTCATACAACCTTAGTTATACAACCACAATCATACGATCACAATCATGCAATCACAATCATACAATCACAATCTTACAATCACAATCATACAATCACAATCGTACAAAAACAATCATACAATCACAATCATAGAATCACAATCATACAATCACAGTCATACAATCACAATCATACTATCACAATCATACAATCACAATTATACAATCACAATCATACAATCACAATCACAAAATCACAATCATACAATCACAATCATACAATCACAATCATACAATCACAATCATACAATCAGAATCATACAATCACAGTCATACAATCACAATCATACAATCACAATCATACAATCACAATCATACGATTTCAATCATACAATCACAATCATACAATCACAATCATACAATCACAATCATACAATCACAATCATACAATCACAATCATACGATTTCAATCATACAATCACAATCATACAAGCACAATCATACAATCACAATCATACAATCACAATCATACAATCACAATCATACAATCACAATCATACAATCACAATCATACGATCACAATCATACGATCACAATCATACGATCACAATCATACGATCACAATCATACAATCACAATCATACAATCACAATCATACAATCACAATCATACAATCACAATCATACAATCACAATCATACAATCACAATCATACAATCACAATCATACAATCACAATCATACAATCACAACCATACAATCACAATCATACAATCACAATCATACAATCACAATCATACAAAAACAATCATACAACCTTAATTATACAAGCACAATCGTACAATCACAATCATACAATCACAATCATACGATCACAATCATACAATTACTATCATACAATCATAATCATACAATCACAATCATGGAATCACAATCATACGATCACAATCATACAATCACAGTCATACGATCACAATCATAAAATCACAATCATACAATCACAATCATACAATCACAAAAATACAATCACAATCATACAATCACAATCACACAATCACAATCATACAATCACAGTCATACAATCGAAATCAAGGAATCACAATCATACAATCACAATAATACAGTCACAATCATACAATCTCAATCATTCAATCACAATCATACAAAAACAATCATACAACCTTAATTATACAAGCACAATCATACAATCACAATCATACAATCACAATCATACGATCACAATCATACAATTACTATCACACAATCACAATCATACAATCACAATCATGCAATCACAATCATACGATCACAATCATACAATCACAATCATACGATCACAATCATAAAATCACAATCATACAATCACAATCATACAATCACAATCATACAATCACAATCATACAATCACAATCACATAATCACAATCATACAATCACAGTCATACAATCGAAATCAAAGAATCACAATCATACGATCACAATCATACAATCGCAATCATACAATCACAATCAAACAATCACAATCATACAATCACAATCATACAATCACAGTCATACGATCACAATCATAAAATCACAATCATACAATCACAATCATACAATCACAATCATACAATCACAATCATACAATCACAATCACATAATCACAATCATACATTCACAGTCATATAATCGAAATCAAAGAATAACAATCATACGATCACAATCATACAATCGCAATCATACAATCACAATCATACAATCACAATCATACAATCACAATCATACAATCACAATCATACAATCACAATCATACAATCACAATCATACAATCACAATCACACAATCACAATCATACAATCACAATCACACAATCACAATCATAAAATCACAATCATAAAATCAC
Organism: Megachile rotundata; assembly: GCF_050947335.1. NCBI lineage: Eukaryota > Metazoa > Arthropoda > Insecta > Hymenoptera > Megachilidae > Megachile > Megachile rotundata. The sequence continues at coordinate 511,475 of NW_027473394.1, forward strand.
AATCATACAATCACAATTATACAATCACAATCATAAAATCACAGTCATACATAAACAATCATACAATCACAATCATACAATCACAATCATACAATCACAATCATACAATCACAATCATACGATCTCAATCATACAATCACAATCATACAATCACAATCTTACAATCACAATCATACAATCACAATCGTACAAAAACAATCATACAATCACAATCATAGAATCACAATCATACAATCACAATCATACAATCACAATCATACGATCTCAATCATACAATCACAATCATACAATCACAATCTTACAATCACAATCATACAATCACAATCGTACAAAAACAATCATACAACCTTAATTATACAACCACAATCATACGATCACAATCATGCAATCACAATCATACAATCACAATCATACAATCACAATCATACAATCACAATCATACAATCACAATCACACAATCACAATCAGACAATCACAATCGTACAATCACAATCATGCAATCACAATCAAACAATCAGAACCATACAATCACTATCATACAATCACAATCATACAATCACAATCATACAATCACAATCATACAATCACAATCATACAATCACAATCATACAATCACAATCATACAATCACAATCATACAATCACAATCATACAATCACAATCATACAATCACAATCATACAATCACAATCATACAATCACAATCATACAATCACAATCATACAAAAACAATCATACAACCTTAATTATACAACCACAATCATACGATCACAATCATACAATCACAATCATACAATCACAATCATACAATCACAATCACACAATCACAATCAGACAATCACAATCATACAATCACAATCAAACAATCAGAACCATACAATCACTATCATACCATCACAATCATACAATCACAATCATACAATCACAATCATACAATCACAATCATACAATCACAATCATACAATCACAATCATACAATCACAATCATACAATCACAATCATACAATCACAATCATACAATCACAATCATACAATCACAATCATACAATCACAATCATACAATCACAGTCATACAGTCACAGTCATACAATCACAATCATACTATCACAATCATACAATCACAATCATACAATCACAATCATACAATCAGAATCATACAATCACAATCACAAAATCACAATCATACAATCACAATCATACAATCACAATCATACAATCACAATCATAAAATCACAATCATACAATCACAGTCATACAATCACAATCATACAATCACAATCATACAATCACAATCATACGATTTCAATCATACAATCACAATCATACAATCACAATCATACAATCACAATCATACAATCACAATCATACAATCACAATCATACAAAAACAATCATACAACCTTAATTATACAAGCACAATCGTACAATCACAATCATACAATCACAATCATACGATCACAATCATACAATTACTATCATACAATCACAATCATACCATCACGATCATGCAATCACAATCATACGATCACAATCATACAACCACAATCATACGATCACAATCATAAAATCACAATCATACAATCACAATCATACAATCACAAAAATACAATCACAATCATACAATCACAATCACACAATCACAATCATACAATCACAGTCATACAATCGAAATCAAGGAATCACAATCATACAATCACAATAATACAGTCACAATCATACAATCACAATCATACAATCACAATCATACAAAAACAATCATACAACCTTTATTATGCAAGCACAATCATACAATCACAATCATACGATCACAATCATACAATTACTATCATACAATCACAATCATACAATCACAATCATGCAATCACAATCATACGATCACAATCATACAATCACAATCATACGATCACAATCATAAAATCACAATCATACAATCACAATCATACAATCACAGTCATACAATCGAAATCAAAGAATCACAATCATACGATCACAATCATACAATCGCAATCATACAATCACAATCATACAATCACAATCATACAATCACAATCATACAATCACAATCACAAAATCACAATCATACAATCACAATCATACAATCACAATCATACAATCACAATCATACAATCAGAATCATACAATCACAGTCATACAATCACAATCATACAATCACAATCATACAATCACAATCATACGATTTCAATCATACAATCACAATCATACAATCACAATCATACAATCACAATCATACAATCACAATCATACAATCACAATCATACAATCACAATCATACGATTTCAATCATACAATCACAATCATACAATCACAATCATACAATCACAATCATACAATCACAATCATACAATCACAATCATACAATCACAATCATACAATCACAATCATACAATCACAATCATACAATCACAATCATACGATCACAATCATACGATCACAATCATACAATCACAATCATACAATCACAATCATACAATCACAATCATACAATCACAATCATACAATCACAATCATTCAATCACAAAAATACAATCACAATCATACAATCACAATCACACAATCACAATCATACAATCACAGTCATACAATCGAAATCAAGGAATCACAATCATACAATCACAATAATACAGTCACAATCATACAATCACAATCATTCAATCACAATCATACAAAAACAATCATACAACCTTAATTATACAAGCACAATCATACAATCACAATAATACAATCACAATCATACGATCACAATCATACAACTACTATCACACAATCACAATCATACAATCACAATCATGCAATCACAATCATACGATCACAATCATACAATCACAATCATACGATCACAATCATAAAATCACAATCATACAATCACAATCATACAATCACAATCATAAAATCACAATCATACAATCACAATTATACAATCACAATCATACAATCACAGTCATACAATCACAATCATACAATCACAATCATACAATCACAATCATACAATCACAATCATACAATCACAATCATACAATCACAATCATACAATCACAATCATACAATCACAATCATACGATCTCAATCATACAATCACAATCATACAATCACAATCTTACAATCACAATCATACAATCACAATCGTACAAAAACAATCATACAATCACAATCATAGAATCACAATCATACAATCACAGTCATACAATCACAATCATACAATCACAATCATACGATTTCAATCATACAATCACAATCATACAATCACAATCATACAATCACAATCATACAATCACAATCATACAATCACAATCATACAATCACAATCATACAATCACAATCATACAATCACAATCATACAATCACAATCATACAATCACAATCATACAATCACAATCATACAATCACAATCATACAATCACAATCATACAATCACAATCATACAAAAACAATCATACAACCTTAATTATACAAGCACAATCGTACAATCACAATCATACAATCACAATCATACGATCACAATCATACAATTACTATCATACAATCATAATCATACAATCACAATCATGGAATCACAATCATACGATCACAATCATACAATCACAGTCATACGATCACAATCATAAAATCACAATCATACAATCACAATCATACAATCACAAAAATACAATCACAATCATACAATCACAATCACACAATCACAATCATACAATCACAGTCATACAATCGAAATCAAGGAATCACAATCATACAATCACAATAATACAGTCACAATCATACAATCACAATCATTCAATCACAATCATACAAAAACAATCATACAACCTTTATTATACAAGCACAATCATACAATCACAATCATACAATCACAATCATACGATCACAATCATACAATTACTATCACACAATCACAATCATACAATCCCAATCATGCAATCACAATCATACGATCACAATCATAAAATCACAATCATACAATCACAATCATACAATCACAATCATACAATCACAATCATACAATCACAATCATACAATCACAATCATACAATCACAATCATACGATCACAATCATAAAATCACAATCATACAATCACAATCATACAATCACAATCATACAATCACAATCATACAATCACAATCACATAATCACAATCATACATTCACAGTCATATAATCGAAATCAAAGAATCACAATCATACGATCACAATCATACAATCGCAATCATACAATCACAATCATACAATCACAATCATACAATCACAATCATACAATCACAATCATACAATCACAATCATACAATCACAATCATACAATCACAATCACACAATCACAATCATACAATCACAATCACACAATCACAATCATAAAATCACAATCATAAAATCACAATCATACAATCACAATTATACAATCACAATCATAAAATCACAGTCATACATAAACAATCATACAATCACAATCATACAATCACAATCATACAATCACAATCATACAATCACAATCATACAATCACAATCATACGATCTCAATCATACAATCACAATCATACAATCACAATCTTACAATCACAATCATACAATCACAATCGTACAAAAACAATCATACAATCACAATCATAGAATCACAATCATACAATCACAATCATACAATCACAATCATACGATCTCAATCATACAATCACAATCATACAATCACAATCTTACAATCACAATCATACAATCACAATCGTACAAAAACAATCATACAACCTTAATTATACAACCACAATCATACGATCACAATCATGCAATCACAGTCATACATAAACAATCATACAATCACAATCATACAATCACAATCATACGATCACAATCATAAAATCACAATCATACAATCACAATCATACAATCACAATCATACAATCACAATCATGCAATCACAATCATACGATCACAATCATACAATCACAATCATACGATCACAATCATAAAATCACAATCATACAATCACAATCATACAATCACAGTCATACAATCGAAATCAAAGAATCACAATCATACGATCACAATCATACAATCGCAATCATACAATCACAATCATACAATCACAATCATACAATCACAATCATACAATCACAATCATACAATCACAATCATACAATCACAATCATACAATCACAATCATACAATCACAATCATACAATCACAATCATACAATCACAATCATACAATCACAATCATACAATCACAATCATACAATCACAATCATACAATCACAATCATACAATCACAATCATACAATCACAATCATACAATCACAATCATACAATCACAATCATACAATCACAATCATAAAATCACAATCATAAAATCACAATCATACAATCACAATTATACAATCACAATCATACAATCACAGTCATACATAAACAATCATACAATCACAATCATACAATCACAATCATACAATCACAATCATACAATCACAATCATACAATCACAATCATACAATCACAATCATACAATCACAATCATACGATCTCAATCATACAATCACAATCATACAATCACAATCTTACAATCACAATCGTACAATCACAATCGTACAAAAACAATCATACCATCACAATCATAGAATCACAATCATACAATCACAATCATACAATCACAATCATACAATCACAATCATACAATCACAATCATACGATCACAATCATAAAATCACAATCATACAATCACAATCATACAATCATAAAAATACAATCACAATCATACAATCACAATCACACAATCACAATCATACAATCACAGTCGTACAATCGAAATCAAGGAATCACAATCATACAATCACAATAATACAGTCACAATCATACAATCACAATCATTCAATCACAATCATACAATCACGATCATGCAATCACAATCATACGATCACAATCATACAATCACAATCATACAATCACAATCATAAAATCACAATCATACAATCACAGTCATACAATCACAATCATACAATCACAATCATACAATCACAATCATACGATTTCAATCATACAATCACAATCATACAATCACAATCATACAATCACAATCATACAATCACAATCATACAATCACAATCATACAATCACAGTCATACAATCACAATCATACAATCACAATCATGCAATCACAATCATACGATTTCAATCATACAATCACAATCATACAATCACAATCATACAATCACAATCATACAATCACAATCATACAATCACAATCATACAATCACAATCATACAATCACAATCATACAATCACAATCATACAATCACAATCATACAATCACAATCATACAAAAACTATCATACAACCTTAATTATACAAGCACAATCGTACAATCACAATCATACAATCACAATCATACGATCACAATCATAGAATTACTATCATACAATCATAATCATACAATCACAATCATAAAATCACAATCATACAATCACAATCATACAATCACAAAAATACAATCACAATCATACAATCACAATCACACAATCACAATCATACAATCACAGTCATACAATCGAAATCAAGGAATCACAATCATACAATCACAATAATACAGTCACAATCATACAATCACAATCATTCAATCACAATCATACAAAAACAATCATACAACCTCTAATTAGTACAAGCACAATCATACAATCACAATCATACAATCACAATCATACGATCACAATCATACAATTACTATCACACAATCACAATCATACAATCACAATCATGCAATCACAATCATACGATCACAATCATACAATCACAATCATACGATCACAATCATAAAATCAATCATACAATCACAATCATTCAATCACAATCATACAATCACAATCATACAATCACAATCACATAATCACAATCATACAATCACAGTCATACAACCGAAATCAAAGAATCACAATCATACGATCACAATCATACAATCGCAATCATACAATCACAATCATACAATCACAATCATACAATCACAATCATACAATCACTATCATACGATCACAATCATAAAATCACAATCATACAATCACAATCATACAATCAGCAATCATACAATCACAATCATACAATCACAATCACATAATCACATCATACAATCACAGTCATATAATCGAAATCAAAGAATCACAATCATACGATCACAATCATACAATCGCAATCATACAATCACAATCATACAATCACAATCATACAATCACAATCATACAATCACAATCATACAATCACAATCATACAACACAATCACACAATCACAATCACACAATCACAATCATACAATCACAATCAGACAATCACAATCATAAATCACAATCATACAATCACAATCATAAAATCACAGTCATACATAAACAATCATACAATCACAATCATACAATCACAATCATACAATCACAATCATACAATCACATTCATACGATCTCAATCATACAATCACAATCATACAATCACAATCTTACAATCACAATCATACAATCACAATCGTACAAAAACAATCATACAAACCCAATCATAGAATCACAATCATACAATCACAATCATACAATCACAATCATACAATCACAATCATACAATCACAATCATACAATCACAATCATACAATCACAATCATACGACCTCAATCATACAATCACAATCATACAATCACAATCTTACAATCACAATCATACAATCACAATCGTACAAAAACAATCATACAACCTTAATTATACAACCACAATCATACGATCACAATCATGCAATCACAATCATACAATCACAATCATACAATCACAATCATACAATCACAATCACACAATCACAATCAGACAATCACAATCGTACAATCACAATCATACAATCACAATCAAACAATCAGAACCATACAAATCACTATCATGCAATCACAATCATACAATCACAATCATACAATCACAATCATACAATCACAATCATACAATCACAATCTTACAATCACAATCATACAATCACAATCGTACAAAAACAATCATACAACCTTAATTATACAACCACAATCATACGATCACAATCATGCAATCACAATCATACAATCACATTCATACAATCACAATCATGCAATCACAATCATACAATCACAATCACATAATCACAATCATACAATCACAGTCATATAATCGAAATCAAAGAATCACAATCATACGATCACAATCATACAATCGCAATCATACAATCACAATCATACAATCACAATCATACATCACAATCATACAATCACAATCATACAAATCACAATCATACAATCACATCACACAATCACAATCACACAATCACAATCATACAATCACAATCAGACAATCACAATCATAAAATCACAATCATACAATCACAATCATAAAATCACAGTCATACATAAACAATCATACAATCACAATCATACAATCACAATCATACAATCACAATCATACAATCACAATCATACGATCTCAATCATACAATCACAATCATACAATCACAATCTTACAATCACAATCATACAATCACAATCGTACAAAAACAATCATACAATCACAATCATAGAATCACAATCATACAATCACAATCATACAATCACAATCATACAATCACAATCATACAATCACAATCATACAATCACAATCATACAATCACAATCATACGACCTCAATCATACAATCACAATCATACAATCACAATCTTACAATCACAATCATACAATCACAATCGTACAAAAACAATCATACAACCTTAATTATACAACCACAATCATACGATCACAATCATGCAATCACAATCATACAATCACAATCATACAATCACAATCATACAATCACAATCACACAATCACAATCAGACAATCACAATCGTACAATCACAATCATACAATCACAATCAAACAATCAGAACCATACAATCACTATCATGCAATCACAATCATACAATCACAATCATACAATCACAATCATACAATCACAATCATACAATCACAATCTTACAATCACAATCATACAATCACAATCGTACAAAAACAATCATACAACCTTAATTATACAACCACAATCATACGATCACAATCATGCAATCACAATCATACAATCACATTCATACAATCACAATCATGCAATCACAATCATACAATCACAATCATACAATCACAATCATACAATCACAATCATACAATCAAAACCATACAATCACAATCATACAATCACTATCATACAATCACAGTCATACAATTACAATCATACAATCACAATCACAAAATCACAATCATACAATCACAATCATAGAATCACAATCATACAATCACAATCATACAATCACAATCATACAATCACAATCATACAATCACAATCATACAATCACAATCATACAATCACAATCATACGATCTCAATCATACAATCACAATCGTACAATCACAATCATACAATCACAATCATACAATCACAATCATACAATCACAATCATACAATCACAATCATACAATCACAATCATACAATCACAATCATACAGTCACAATCATACAATCACAATCATACAATCACAACCATACCATCACAGTCATACAATCACAATCATACAATCACAATCATACGATCACAATCATACGATCTCAATCATACAATCACAATCATACAATCACAATCATACATTCACAATCATACAATCACAATCAAACAATCAGAATAATACAATCACAATCATACAATCACAATCATACAATCACAGTCATACAAAAACAATCATACAATCACAATCATACAATCACAATCATACAATCACAATCATACAATCACAATCATACAATCACAATCATACAATCACAATCATACAATCACAATCATACAATCACAATCATACAATCACAATCATACAATCACAGTCATACAATCACAATCATACAATCACAATCATACAATCACAATCATACGATTTCAATCATACAATCACAATCATACAATCACAATCATACAATCACAATCATACAATCACAATCATACAATCCCAATCATACAATCGCAATCATACAATCACAATCATACAATCACAATCATACAATCACAATCATACAATCACAATCATACAATCTCAATCATACAATCACAATCATACAATCACAATCATACGATCACAATCATACAATTACTATCATACAATCATAATCATACAATCACAATCATGGAATCACAATCATACGATCACAATCATACAATCACAATCATACGATCACAATCATAAAATCACAATCATACAATCACAATCATACAATCACAAAAATACAATCACAATCATACAGTCACAATCACACAATCACAATCATACAATCACAGTCATACAATCGAAATCAAGGAATCACAATCATACAATCACAATAATACAGTCACAATCATACAATCACAATCATTCAACCACAGCATACAAAAACAATCATACAACCTTAATTATACAAGCACAATCATACAATCACAATCATACAATCACAATCATACGATCACAATCATACAATTACTATCACACAATCACAATCATACAATCACAATCATGCAATCACAATCATACGATCACAATCATACAATCACAATCATACGATCACAATCATAAAATCACAATCATACAATCACAATCATTCAATCACAATCATACAATCACAATCATACAATCACAATCACATAATCACAATCATACAATCACAGTCATACAATCGAAATCAAAGAATCACAATCATACGATCACAATCATACAATCGCAATCATACAATCACAATCATACAATCACAATCATACAATGACAATCATACAATCACAATCATACGATCACAATCATAAAATCACAATCATACAATCACAATCATACAATCACAATCATACAATCACAATCATACAATCACAATCACATAATCACAATCATACAATCACAGTCATATAATCGAAATCAAAGAATCACAATCATACGATCACAATCATACAATCGCAATCATACAATCACAATCATACAATCACAATCATACAATCACAATCATACAATCACAATCATACAATCACAATCACACAATCACAATCATACAATCACAATCAGACAATCACAATCATAAAATCACAATCATACAATCACAATTATACAATCACAATCATAAAATCACAGTCATACATAAACAATCATACAATCACAATCATACAATCACAATCATACAATCACAATCATACAATCACAATCATACAATCACAATCATACGATCTCAATCATACAATCACAATCATACAATCACAATCTTACAATCACAATCATACAATCACAATCGTACAAAAACAATCGTACAATCACAATCATAGAATCACAATCATACAATCACAATCATACAATCACAATCATACAATCACAATCATACAATCACAATCATACAATCACAATCATACAATCACAATCATACGATCTCAATCATACAATCACAAACATACAATCACAATCTTACAATCACAATCATACAATCACAATCGTACAAAAACAATCATACAACCTTAATTATACAACCACAATCATACGATCACAATCATGCAATCACAATCATACAATCACAATCATACAATCACAATCACATAATCACAATCATACAATCACAGTCATACAATCGAAATCAAAGAATCACAATCATACGATCACAATCATACAATCGCAATCATACAATCACAATCAAACAATCACAATCATACAATCACAATCATACAATCACAATCATACAATCACAATCATACGATCACAATCATAAAATCACAATCATACAATCACAATCATACAATCACAATCATACAATCACAATCATACAATCACAATCATACAATCACAATCACACAATCCCAATCACACTATCGCAATCATACAATCACTATCATACAATCACAATCATACATTCACAATCATACTATCGCAATGATACACCACAATCATACAATCACAATCATACTATCGCAATCATACAATCACAATCGTACAATCACAATCATACAATCACAATCATACAATCACAATCATTCAATCACAATCATGCAATCACAATCATACAATCACAATCATACGATGACAAACATACAATTACTACTATACAATCACAATCATACAAAAACAATCATACAATCACAATCATACAATCACAATCATACAATCACAATCATACGATCACAATCATACAATTACTATCATACAATCATAATCATACAATCACAATCATGGAATCACAATCATACGATCACAATCATACAATCACAATCATACGATCACAATCATAAAATCACAATCATACAATCACAATCATACAATCACTAAAATACAATCACAATCATACAGTCACAATCACACAATCACAATCATACAATCACAGTCATACAATCGAAATCAAGGAATCACAATCATACAATCACAATAATACAGTCACAATCATACAATCACAATCATTCAACCACAATCATACAAAAACAATCATACAACCTTAATTATACAAGCACAATCATACAATCACAATCATACAATCACAATCATACGATCACAATCATACAATTACTATCACACAATCACAATCATACAATCACAATCATGCAATCACAATCATACGATCACAATCATACAATCACAATCATACGATCACAATCATAAAATCACAATCATACAATCACAATCATTCAATCACAATCATACAATCACAATCATACAATCACAATCACATAATCACAATCATACAATCACAGTCATACAATCGAAATCAAAGAATCACAATCATACGATCACAATCATACAATCGCAATCATACAATCACAATCATACAATCACAATCATACAATCACAATCATACAATCACAATCATACGATCACAATCATAAAATCACAATCATACAATCACAATCATACAATCACAATCATACAATCACAATCATACAATCACAATCACATAATCACAATCATACAATCACAGTCATATAATCGAAATCAAAGAATCACAATCATACGATCACAATCATACAATCGCAATCATACAATCACAATCATACGATCACAATCATAAAATCACAATCATACAATCACAATCATACAATCACAAAAATACAATCACAATCATACAATCACAATCACACAATCACAATCATACAATCACAGTCGTACAATCGAAATCAAGGAATCACAATCATACAATCACAATAATACAGTCACAATCATACAATCACAATCATTCAATCACAATCATACAATCACGATCATGCAATCACAATCATACGATCACAATCATACAATCACAATCATACAATCACAATCATAAAATCACAATCATACAATCACAGTCATACAATCACAATCATACAATCACAATCATACAATCACAATCATACGATTTCAATCATACAATCACAATCATACAATCACAATCATACAATCACAATCATACAATCACAATCATACAATCACAATCATACAATCACAGTCATACAATCACAATCATACAATCACAATCATGCAATCACAATCATACGATTTCAATCATACAATCACAATCATACAATCACAATCATACAATCACAATCATACAATCACAATCATACAATCACAATCATACAATCACAATCATACAATCACAATCATACAATCACAATCATACAATCACAATCATACAATCACAATCATACAAAAACTATCATACAACCTTAATTATACAAGCACAATCGTACAATCACAATCATACAATCACAATCATACGATCACAATCATAGAATTACTATCATACAATCATAATCATACAATCACAATCATAAAATCACAATCATACAATCACAATCATACAATCACAAAAATACAATCACAATCATACAATCACAATCACACAATCACAATCATACAATCACAGTCATACAATCGAAATCAAGGAATCACAATCATACAATCACAATAATACAGTCACAATCATACAATCACAATCATTCAATCACAATCATACAAAAACAATCATACAACCTTAATTATACAAGCACAATCATACAATCACAATCATACAATCACAATCATACGATCACAATCATACAATTACTATCACACAATCACAATCATACAATCACAATCATGCAATCACAATCATACGATCACAATCATACAATCACAATCATACGATCACAATCATAAAATCACAATCATACAATCACAATCATTCAATCACAATCATACAATCACAATCATACAATCACAATCACATAATCACAATCATACAATCACAGTCATACAACCGAAATCAAAGAATCACAATCATACGATCACAATCATACAATCGCAATCATACAATCACAATCATACAATCACAATCATACAATCACAATCATACAATCACTATCATACGATCACAATCATAAAATCACAATCATACAATCACAATCATACAATCACAATCTTACAATCACAATCATACAATCACAATCACATAATCACAATCATACAATCACAGTCATATAATCGAAATCAAAGAATCACAATCATACGATCACAATCATACAATCGCAATCATACAATCACAATCATACAATCACAATCATACAATCACAATCATACAATCACAATCATACAATCACAATCATACAATCACAATCACACAATCACAATCACACAATCACAATCATACAATCACAATCAGACAATCACAATCATAAAATCACAATCATACAATCACAATCATAAAATCACAGTCATACATAAACAATCATACAATCACAATCATACAATCACAATCATACAATCACAATCATACAATCACAATCATACGATCTCAATCATACAATCACAATCATACAATCACAATCTTACAATCACAATCATACAATCACAATCGTACAAAAACAATCATACAATCACAATCATAGAATCACAATCATACAATCACAATCATACAATCACAATCATACAATCACAATCATACAATCACAATCATACAATCACAATCATACAATCACAATCATACGACCTCAATCATACAATCACAATCATACAATCACAATCTTACAATCACAATCATACAATCACAATCGTACAAAAACAATCATACAACCTTAATTATACAACCACAATCATACGATCACAATCATGCAATCACAATCATACAATCACAATCATACAATCACAATCATACAATCACAATCACACAATCACAATCAGACAATCACAATCGTACAATCACAATCATACAATCACAATCAAACAATCAGAACCATACAATCACTATCATGCAATCACAATCATACAATCACAATCATACAATCACAATCATACAATCACAATCATACAATCACAATCTTACAATCACAATCATACAATCACAATCGTACAAAAACAATCATACAACCTTAATTATACAACCACAATCATACGATCACAATCATGCAATCACAATCATACAATCACGTTCATACAATCACAATCATGCAATCACAATCATACAATCACAATCATACAATCACAATCATACAATCACAATCATACAATCAAAACCATACAATCACAATCATACAATCACTATCATACAATCACAGTCATACAATTACAATCATACAATCACAATCACAAAATCACAATCATACAATCACAATCATAGAATCACAATCATACAATCACAATCATACAATCACAATCATACAATCACAATCATACAATCACAATCATACAATCACAATCATACAATCACAATCATACGATCTCAATCATACAATCACAATCGTACAATCACAGTCATACAACCGAAATCAAAGAATCACAATCATACGATCACAATCATACAATCGCAATCATACAATCACAATCATACAATCACAATCATACAATCACAATCATACAATCACTATCATACGATCACAATCATAAAATCACAATCATACAATCACAATCATACAATCACAATCATACAATCACAATCATACAATCACAATCACATAATCACAATCATACAATCACAGTCATATAATCGAAATCAAAGAATCACAATCATACGATCACAATCATACAATCGCAATCATACAATCACAATCATACAATCACAATCATACAATCACAATCATACAATCACAATCATACAATCACAATCATACAATCACAATCACACAATCACAATCACACAATCACAATCATACAATCACAATCAGACAATCACAATCATAAAATCACAATCATACAATCACAATCATAAAATCACAGTCATACATAAACAATCATACAATCACAATCATACAATCACAATCATACAATCACAATCATACAATCACAATCATACGATCTCAATCATACAATCACAATCATACAATCACAATCTTACAATCACAATCATACAATCACAATCGTACAAAAACAATCATACAATCACAATCATAGAATCACAATCATACAATCACAATCATACAATCACAATCATACAATCACAATCATACAATCACAATCATACAATCACAATCATACAATCACAATCATACGACCTCAATCATACAATCACAATCATACAATCACAATCTTACAATCACAATCATACAATCACAATCGTACAAAAACAATCATACAACCTTAATTATACAACCACAATCATACGATCACAATCATGCAATCACAATCATACAATCACAATCATACAATCACAATCATACAATCACAATCACACAATCACAATCAGACAATCACAATCGTACAATCACAATCATACAATCACAATCAAACAATCAGAACCATACAATCACTATCATGCAATCAGAATCATACAATCACAATCATACAATCACAATCATACAATCACAATCATACAATCACAATCTTACAATCACAATCATACAATCACAATCGTACAAAAACAATCATACAACCTTAATTATACAACCACAATCATACGATCACAATCATGCAATCACAATCATACAATCACATTCATACAATCACAATCATGCAATCACAATCATACAATCACAATCATACAATCACAATCATACAATCACAATCATACAATCAAAACCATACAATCACAATCATACAATCACTATCATACAATCACAGTCATACAATTACAATCATACAATCACAATCACAAAATCACAATCATACAATCACAATCATAGAATCACAATCATACAATCACAATCATACAATCACAATCATACAATCACAATCATACAATCACAATCATACAATCACAATCATACAATCACAATCATACAATCACAATCATACGATCTCAATCATACAATCACAATCGTACAATCACAATCATACAATCACAATCATACAATCACAATCATACAATCACAATCATACAATCACAATCATACAATCACAATCATACAATCACAATCATACAGTCACAATCATACAATCACAATCATACAATCACAACCATACCATCACAGTCATACAATCACAATCATACAATCACAATCATACGATCACAATCATACGATCTCAATCATACAATCACAATCATACAATCACAATCATACATTCACAATCATACAATCACAATCAAACAATCAGAATAATACAATCACAATCATACAATCACAATCATACAATCACAGTCATACAAAAACAATCATACAATCACAATCATACAATCACAATCATACAATCACAATCATACAATCACAATCATACAATCACAATCATACAATCACAATCATACAATCACAATCATACAATCACAATCATACAATCACAATCATACAATCACAATCATACAATCACAGTCATACAATCACAATCATACAATCACAATCATACAATCACAATCATACGATTTCAATCATACAATCACAATCATACAATCACAATCATACAATCACAATCATACAATCACAATCATACAATCCCAATCATACAATCGCAATCATACAATCACAATCATACAATCACAATCATACAATCACAATCATACAATCACAATCATACAATCTCAATCATACAATCACAATCATACAATCACAATCATACGATCACAATCATACAATTACTATCATACAATCATAATCATACAATCACAATCATGGAATCACAATCATACGATCACAATCATACAATCACAATCATACGATCACAATCATAAAATCACAATCATACAATCACAATCATACAATCACAAAAATACAATCACAATCATACAGTCACAATCACACAATCACAATCATACAATCACAGTCATACAATCGAAATCAAGGAATCACAATCATACAATCACAATAATACAGTCACAATCATACAATCACAATCATTCAACCACAGCATACAAAAACAATCATACAACCTTAATTATACAAGCACAATCATACAATCACAATCATACAATCACAATCATACGATCACAATCATACAATTACTATCACACAATCACAATCATACAATCACAATCATGCAATCACAATCATACGATCACAATCATACAATCACAATCATACGATCACAATCATAAAATCACAATCATACAATCACAATCATTCAATCACAATCATACAATCACAATCATACAATCACAATCACATAATCACAATCATACAATCACAGTCATACAATCGAAATCAAAGAATCACAATCATACGATCACAATCATACAATCGCAATCATACAATCACAATCATACAATCACAATCATACAATGACAATCATACAATCACAATCATACGATCACAATCATAAAATCACAATCATACAATCACAATCATACAATCACAATCATACAATCACAATCATACAATCACAATCACATAATCACAATCATACAATCACAGTCATATAATCGAAATCAAAGAATCACAATCATACGATCACAATCATACAATCGCAATCATACAATCACAATCATACAATCACAATCATACAATCACAATCATACAATCACAATCATACAATCACAATCATACAATCACAATCACACAATCACAATCATACAATCACAATCAGACAATCACAATCATAAAATCACAATCATACAATCACAATTATACAATCACAATCATAAAATCACAGTCATACATAAACAATCATACAATCACAATCATACAATCACAATCATACAATCACAATCATACAATCACAATCATACAATCACAATCATACGATCTCAATCATACAATCACAATCATACAATCACAATCTTACAATCACAATCATACAATCACAATCGTACAAAAACAATCGTACAATCACAATCATAGAATCACAATCATACAATCACAATCATACAATCACAATCATACAATCACAATCATACAATCACAATCATACAATCACAATCATACAATCACAATCATACGATCTCAATCATACAATCACAAACATACAATCACAATCTTACAATCACAATCATACAATCACAATCGTACAAAAACAATCATACAACCTTAATTATACAACCACAATCATACGATCACAATCATGCAATCACAATCATACAATCACAATCATACAATCACAATCACATAATCACAATCATACAATCACAGTCATACAATCGAAATCAAAGAATCACAATCATACGATCACAATCATACAATCGCAATCATACAATCACAATCAAACAATCACAATCATACAATCACAATCATACAATCACAATCATACGATCACAATCATAAAATCACAATCATACAATCACAATCATACAATCACAATCATACAATCACAATCATACAATCACAATCATACAATCACAATCACACAATCCCAATCACACTATCGCAATCATACAATCACTATCATACAATCACAATCATACATTCACAATCATACTATCGCAATGATACACCACAATCATACAATCACAATCATACTATCGCAATCATACAATCACAATCGTACAATCACAATCATACAATCACAATCATACAATCACAATCATTCAATCACAATCATGCAATCACAATCATACAATCACAATCATACGATGACAAACATACAATTACTACTATACAATCACAATCATACAAAAACAATCATACAATCACAATCATACAATCACAATCATACAATCACAATCATACGATCACAATCATACAATTACTATCATACAATCATAATCATACAATCACAATCATGGAATCACAATCATACGATCACAATCATACAATCACAATCATACGATCACAATCATAAAATCACAATCATACAATCACAATCATACAATCACAAAAATACAATCACAATCATACAGTCACAATCACACAATCACAATCATACAATCACAGTCATACAATCGAAATCAAGGAATCACAATCATACAATCACAATAATACAGTCACAATCATACAATCACAATCATTCAACCACAATCATACAAAAACAATCATACAACCTTAATTATACAAGCACAATCATACAATCACAATCATACAATCACAATCATACGATCACAATCATACAATTACTATCACACAATCACAATCATACAATCACAATCATGCAATCACAATCATACGATCACAATCATACAATCACAATCATACGATCACAATCATAAAATCACAATCATACAATCACAATCATTCAATCACAATCATACAATCACAATCATACAATCACAATCACATAATCACAATCATACAATCACAGTCATACAATCGAAATCAAAGAATCACAATCATACGATCACAAT
The DNA here is from genome assembly GCF_050947335.1 of Megachile rotundata. Taxonomy (NCBI): domain Eukaryota; kingdom Metazoa; phylum Arthropoda; class Insecta; order Hymenoptera; family Megachilidae; genus Megachile; species Megachile rotundata. The sequence goes on from NW_027473394.1 coordinate 532,094, forward strand.
CATACAATCGCAATCATACAATCACAATCATACAATCACAATCATACAATCACAATCATACAATCACAATCATACGATCACAATCATAAAATCACAATCATACAATCACAATCATACAATCACAATCATACAATCACAATCATACAATCACAATCACATAATCACAATCATACAATCACAGTCATATAATCGAAATCAAAGAATCACAATCATACGATCACAATCATACAATCGCAATCATACAATCACAATCATACAATCACAATCATACAATCACAATCATACAATCACAATCATACAATCACAATCATACAATCACAATCACACAATCACAATCATACAATCACAATCAGACAATCACAATCATAAAATCACAATCATACAATCACAATTATACAATCACAATCATAAAATCACAGTCATACATAAACAATCATACAATCACAATCATACAATCACAATCATACAATCACAATCATACAATCACAATCATACAATCACAATCATACGATCTCAATCATACAATCACAATCATACAATCACAATCTTACAATCACAATCATACAATCACAATCGTACAAAAACAATCATACAATCACAATCATAGAATCACAATCATACAATCACAATCATACAATCACAATCATACAATCACAATCATACAATCACAATCATACAATCACAATCATACAATCACAATCATACGATCTCAATCATACAATCACAAACATACAATCACAATCTTACAATCACAATCATACAATCACAATCGTACAAAAACAATCATACAACCTTAATTATACAACCACAATCATACGATCACAATCATGCAATCACAATCATACAATCACAATCATACAATCACAATCACATAATCACAATCATACAATCACAGTCATACAATCGAAATCAAAGAATCACAATCATACGATCACAATCATACAATCGCAATCATACAATCACAATCAAACAATCACAATCATACAATCACAATCATACAATCACAATCATACGATCACAATCATAAAATCACAATCATACAATCACAATCATACAATCACAATCATACAATCACAATCATACAATCACAATCACATAATCACAATCATACAATCACAGTCATACAATCGAAATCAAAGAATCACAATCATACGATCACAATCATACAATCGCAATCATACAATCACAATCATACAATCACAATCATACAATCACAATCATACGATCTCAATCATACAATCACAATCATACAATCACAATCTTACAATCACAATCATACAATCACAATCGTACAAAAACAATCATACAATCACAATCATAGAATCACAATCATACAATCACAATCATACAATCACAATCATACAATCACAATCATACAATCACAATCATACAATCACAATCATACAATCACAATCATACGATCTCAATCATACAATCACAAACATACAATCACAATCTTACAATCACAATCATACAATCACAATCGTACAAAAACAATCATACAACCTTAATTATACAACCACAATCATACGATCACAATCATGCAATCACAATCATACAATCACAATCATACAATCACAATCACATAATCACAATCATACAATCACAGTCATACAATCGAAATCAAAGAATCACAATCATACGATCACAATCATACAATCACAATCATACAATCACAATCATACGATCTCAATCATACAATCACAAACATACAATCACAATCTTACAATCACAATCATACAATCACAATCGTACAAAAACAATCATACAACCTTAATTATACAACCACAATCATACGATCACAATCATGCAATCACAATCATACAATCACAATCATACAATCACAATCACATAATCACAATCATACAATCACAGTCATACAATCGAAATCAAAGAATCACAATCATACGATCACAATCATACAATCGCAATCATACAATCACAATCAAACAATCACAATCATACAATCACAATCATACAATCACAATCATACGATCACAATCATAAAATCACAATCATACAATCACAATCATACAATCACAATCATACAATCACAATCATACAATCACAATCATACAATCACAATCACATAATCACAATCATACATTCACAGTCATATAATCGAAATCAAAGAATCACAATCATACGATCACAATCATACAATCGCAATCATACAATCACAATCATACAATCACAATCATACAATCACAATCATACAATCACAATCATACAATCACAATCATACAATCACAATCACACAATCACAATCATACAATCACAATCACACAATCACAATCATAAAATCACAATCATAAAATCACAATCATACAATCACAATTATACAATCACAATCATAAAATCACAGTCATACATAAACAATCATACAATCACAATCATACAATCACAATCATACAATCACAATCATACAATCACAATCATACAATCACAATCATACGATCTCAATCATACAATCACAATCATACAATCACAATCTTACAATCACAATCATACAATCACAATCGTACAAAAACAATCATACAATCACAATCATAGAATCACAATCATACAATCACAATCATACAATCACAATCATACGATCTCAATCATACAATCACAATCATACAATCACAATCTTACAATCACAATCATACAATCACAATCGTACAAAAACAATCATACAACCTTAATTATACAACCACAATCATACGATCACAATCATGCAATCACAATCATACAATCACAATCATACAATCACAATCATACAATCACAATCACACAATCACAATCAGACAATCACAATCGTACAATCACAATCATGCAATCACAATCAAACAATCAGAACCATACAATCACTATCATACAATCACAATCATACAATCACAATCATACAATCACAATCATACAATCACAATCATACAATCACAATCATACAATCACAATCATACAATCACAATCATACAATCACAATCATACAATCACAATCATACAATCACAATCATACAATCACAATCATACAATCACAATCATACAAAAACAATCATACAACCTTAATTATACAACCACAATCATACGATCACAATCATACAATCACAATCATACAATCACAATCATACAATCACAATCACACAATCACAATCAGACAATCACAATCATACAATCACAATCAAACAATCAGAACCATACAATCACTATCATACCATCACAATCATACAATCACAATCATACAATCACAATCATACAATCACAATCATACAATCACAATCATACAATCACAATCATACAATCACAATCATACAATCACAATCATACAATCACAATCATACAATCACAATCATACAATCACAATCATACAATCACAATCATACAATCACAGTCATACAATCACAGTCATACAATCACAGTCATACAATCACAATCATACTATCACAATCATACAATCACAATCATACAATCAGAATCATACAATCACAATCACAAAATCACAATCATACAATCACAATCATACAATCACAATCATACAATCACAATCATAAAATCACAATCATACAATCACAGTCATACAATCACAATCATACAATCACAATCATACAATCACAATCATACGATTTCAATCATACAATCACAATCATACAATCACAATCATACAATCACAATCATACAATCACAATCATACAATCACAATCATACAAAAACAATCATACAACCTTAATTATACAAGCACAATCGTACAATCACAATCATACAATCACAATCATACGATCACAATCATACAATTACTATCATACAATCACAATCATACAATCACGATCATGCAATCACAATCATACGATCACAATCATACAATCACAATCATACGATCACAATCATAAAATCACAATCATACAATCACAATCATACAATCACAAAAATACAATCGCAATCATACAATCACAATCACACAATCACAATCATACAATCACAGTCATACAATCGAAATCAAGGAATCACAATCATACAATCACAATAATACAGTCACAATCATACAATCACAATCATACAATCACAATCATACAAAAACAATCATACAACCTTTATTATACAAGCACAATCATACAATCACAATCATACGATCACAATCATACAATTACTATCATACAATCACAATCACACAATCACAATCATACAATCACAGTCATACAATCGAAATCAAGGAATCACAATCATACAATCACAATAATACAGTCACAATCATACAATCACAATCATACAATCACAATCATACAAAAACAATCATACAACCTTTATTATGCAAGCACAATCATACAATCACAATCATACGATCACAATCATACAATTACTATCATACAATCACAATCATACAATCACAATCATGCAATCACAATCATACGATCACAATCATACAATCACAATCATACGATCACAATCATAAATTCACAATCATACAATCACAATCATACAATCACAGTCATACAATCGAAATCAAAGAATCACAATCATACGATCACAATCATACAATCGCAATCATACAATCACAATCATACAATCACAATCATACAATCACAATCATACAATCACAATCACAAAATCACAATCATACAATCACAATCATACAATCACAATCATACAATCACAATCATACAATCAGAATCATACAATCACAGTCATACAATCACAATCATACAATCACAATCATACAATCACAATCATACGATTTCAATCATACAATCACAATCATACAATCACAATCATACAATCACAATCATACAATCACAATCATACGATTTCAATCATACAATCACAATCATACAATCACAATCATACAATCACAATCATACAATCACAATCATACAATCACAATCATACAATCACAATCATACAATCACAATCATACAATCACAATCATACAATCACAATCTTACGATCACAATCATACGATCACAATCATACAATCACAATCATACAATCACAATCATACAATCACAATCATACAATCACAATCATACAATCACAATCATTCAATCACAAAAATACAATCACAATCATACAATCACAATCACACAATCACAATCATACAATCACAGTCATACAATCGAAATCAAGGAATCACAATCATACAATCACAATAATACAGTCACAATCATACAATCACAATCATTCAATCACAATCATACAAAAACAATCATACAACCTTAATTATACAAGCACAATCATACAATCACAATAATACAATCACAATCATACGATCACAATCATACAACTACTATCACACAATCACAATCATACAATCACAATCATGCAATCACAATCATACGATCACAATCATACAATCACAATCATACGATCACAATCATAAAATCACAATCATACAATCACAATCATACAATCACAATCATAAAATCACAATCATAAAATCACAATCATACAATCACAATTATACAATCACAATCATACAATCACAGTCATACAATCACAATCATACAATCACAATCATACAATCACAATCATACAATCACAATCATACAATCACAATCATACAATCACAATCATACAATCACAATCATACAATCACAATCATACAATCACAATCATACGATCTCAATCATACAATCACAATCATACAATCACCATCTTACAATCACAATCATACAATCACAATCGTACAAAAACAATCATACAATCACAATCATAGAATCACAATCATACAATCACAGTCATACAATCACAATCATACAATCACAATCATACGATTTCAATCATACAATCACAATTATACAATCACAATCATACAGTCACAATCATACAATCACAATCATACAATCACAATCATACAATCACAATCATACAATCACAATCATACAATCACAATCATACAATCACAATCATACAATCACAATCATACAATCACAATCATACAATCACAATCATACAATCACAATCATACAATCACAATCATACAAAAACAATCATACAACCTTAATTATACAAGCACAATCGTACAATCACAATCATACAATCACAATCATACGATCACAATCATACAATTACTATCATACAATCATAATCATACAATCACAATCATGGAATCACAATCATACGATCACAATCATACAATCACAGTCATACGATCACAATCATAAAATCACAATCATACAATCACAATCATACAATCACAAAAATACAATCACAATCATACAATCACAATCACACAATCACAATCATACAATCACAGTCATACAATCGAAATCAAGGAATCACAATCATACAATCACAATAATACAGTCACAATCATACAATCACAATCATTCAATCACAATCATACAAAAACAATCATACAACCTTAATTATACAAGCACAATCATACAATCACAATCATACAATCACAATCATACAATCACAATCATACGATCTCAATCATACAATCACAATCATACAATCACAATCTTACAATCACAATCATACAATCACAATCGTACAAAAACAATCATACAATCACAATCATAGAATCACAATCATACAATCACAATCATACAATCACAATCATACGATCTCAATCATACAATCACAATCATACAATCACAATCTTACAATCACAATCATACAATCACAATCGTACAAAAACAATCATACAATCTTAATTATACAACCACAATCATACGATCACAATCATGCAATCACAATCATACAATCACAATCATACAATCACAATCATACAATCACAGTCACACAATCACAATCAGACAATCACAATCGTACAATCACAATCATGCAATCACAATCAAACAATCAGAACCATACAATCACTATCATACAATCACAATCATACAATCACAATCATACAATCACAATCATACAATCACAATCATACAATCACAATCATACAATCACAATCATACAATCACAATCATACAATCACAATCATACAATCACAATCATACAATCACAATCATACAATCACAATCATACAATCACAATCATACAAAAACAATCATACAACCTTAATTATACAACCACAATCATACGATCACAATCATACAATCACAATCATACAATCACAATCATACAATCACAATCACACAATCACAATCAGACAATCACAATCATACAATCACAATCAAACAATCAGAACCATACAATCACTATCATACCATCACAATCATACAATCACAATCATACAATCACAATCATACAATCACAATCATACAATCACAATCATACAATCACAATCATACAATCACAATCATACAATCACAATCATACAATCACAATCATACAATCACAATCATACAATCACAATCATACAATCACAATCATACAATCACAGTCATACAATCACAGTCATACAATCACAGTCATACAATCACAATCATACTATCACAATCATACAATCACAATCATACAATCAGAATCATACAATCACAATCACAAAATCACAATCATACAATCACAATCATACAATCACAATCATACAATCACAATCATAAAATCACAATCATACAATCACAGTCATACAATCACAATCATACAATCACAATCATACAATCACAATCATACGATTTCAATCATACAATCACAATCATACAATCACAATCATACAATCACAATCATACAATCACAATCATACAATCACAATCATACAATCACAATCATACAAAAACAATCATACAACCTTAATTATACAAGCACAATCGTACAATCACAATCATACAATCACAATCATACGATCACAATCATACAATTACTATCATACAATCACAATCATACAATCACGATCATGCAATCACAATCATACGATCACAATCATACAATCACAATCATACGATCACAATCATAAAATCACAATCATACAATCACAATCATACAATCACAAAAATACAATCGCAATCATACAATCACAATCACACAATCACAATCATACAATCACAGTCATACAATCGAAATCAAGGAATCACAATCATACAATCACAATAATACAGTCACAATCATACAATCACAATCATACAATCACAATCATACAAAAACAATCATACAACCTTTATTATACAAGCACAATCATACAATCACAATCATACGATCACAATCATACAATTACTATCATACAATCACAATCACACAATCACAATCATACAATCACAGTCATACAATCGAAATCAAGGAATCACAATCATACAATCACAATAATACAGTCACAATCATACAATCACAATCATACAATCACAATCATACAAAAACAATCATACAACCTTTATTATGCAAGCACAATCATACAATCACAATCATACGATCACAATCATACAATTACTATCATACAATCACAATCATACAATCACAATCATGCAATCACAATCATACGATCACAATCATACAATCACAATCATACGATCACAATCATAAATTCACAATCATACAATCACAATCATACAATCACAGTCATACAATCGAAATCAAAGAATCACAATCATACGATCACAATCATACAATCGCAATCATACAATCACAATCATACAATCACAATCATACAATCACAATCATACAATCACAATCACAAAATCACAATCATACAATCACAATCATACAATCACAATCATACAATCACAATCATACAATCAGAATCATACAATCACAGTCATACAATCACAATCATACAATCACAATCATACAATCACAATCATACGATTTCAATCATACAATCACAATCATACAATCACAATCATACAATCACAATCATACAATCACAATCATACGATTTCAATCATACAATCACAATCATACAATCACAATCATACAATCACAATCATACAATCACAATCATACAATCACAATCATACAATCACAATCATACAATCACAATCATACAATCACAATCTTACGATCACAATCATACGATCACAATCATACGATCACAATCATACAATCACAATCATACAATCACAATCATACAATCACAATCATACAATCACAATCATACAATCACAATCATACAATCACAATCATTCAATCACAAAAATACAATCACAATCATACAATCACAATCACACAATCACAATCATACAATCACAGTCATACAATCGAAATCAAGGAATCACAATCATACAATCACAATAATACAGTCACAATCATACAATCACAATCATTCAATCACAATCATACAAAAACAATCATACAACCTTAATTATACAAGCACAATCATACAATCACAATAATACAATCACAATCATACGATCACAATCATACAACTACTATCACACAATCACAATCATACAATCACAATCATGCAATCACAATCATACGATCACAATCATACAATCACAATCATACGATCACAATCATAAAATCACAATCATACAATCACAATCATACAATCACAATCATAAAATCACAATCATAAAATCACAATCATACAATCACAATTATACAATCACAATCATACAATCACAGTCATACAATCACAATCATACAATCACAATAATACAATCACAATCATACAATCACAATCATACAATCACAATCATACAATCACAATCATACAATCACAATCATACAATCACAATCATACAATCACAATCATACGATCTCAATCATACAATCACAATCATACAATCACCATCTTACAATCACAATCATACAATCACAATCGTACAAAAACAATCATACAATCACAATCATAGAATCACAATCATACAATCACAGTCATACAATCACAATCATACAATCACAATCATACGATTTCAATCATACAATCACAATTATACAATCACAATCATACAGTCACAATCATACAATCACAATCATACAATCACAATCATACAATCACAATCATACAATCACAATCATACAATCACAATCATACAATCACAATCATACAATCACAATCATACAATCACAATCATACAATCACAATCATACAATCACAATCATACAATCACAATCATACAATCACAATCATACAATCACAATCATACAATCACAATCATACAAAAACAATCATACAACCTTAATTATACAAGCACAATCGTACAATCACAATCATACAATCACAATCATACGATCACAATCATACAATTACTATCATACAATCATAATCATACAATCACAATCATGGAATCACAATCATACGATCACAATCATACAATCACAGTCATACGATCACAATCATAAAATCACAATCATACAATCACAATCATACAATCACAAAAATACAATCACAATCATACAATCACAATCACACAATCACAATCATACAATCACAGTCATACAATCGAAATCAAGGAATCACAATCATACAATCACAATAATACAGTCACAATCATACAATCACAATCATTCAATCACAATCATACAAAAACAATCATACAACCTTAATTATACAAGCACAATCATACAATCACAATCATACAATCACAATCATACGATCACAATCATACAATTACTATCACACAATCACAATCATACAATCCCAATCATGCAATCACAATCATACGATCACAATCATACAATCACAATCATACGATCACAATCATAAAATCACAATCATACAATCACAATCATACAATCACAATCATACAATCACAATCATACAATCACAATCACATAATCACAATCATACAATCACAGTCATACAATCGAAATCAAAGAATCACAATCATACGATCACAATCATACAATCGCAATCATACAATCACAATCAAACAATCACAATCATACAATCACAATCATACAATCACAATCATACGATCACAATCATAAAATCACAATCATACAATCACAATCATACAATCACAATCATACAATCACAATCATACAATCACAATCACATAATCACAATCATACATTCACAGTCATATAATCGAAATCAAAGAATCACAATCATACGATCACAATCATACAATCGCAATCATACAATCACAATCATACAATCACAATCATACAATCACAATCATACAATCACAATCATACAATCACAATCATACAATCACAATCACACAATCACAATCATACAATCACAATCACACAATCACAATCATAAAATCACAATCATAAAATCACAATCATACAATCACAATTATACAATCACAATCATAAAATCACAGTCATACATAAACAATCATACAATCACAATCATACAATCACAATCATACAATCACAATCATACAATCACAATCATACAATCACAATCATACGATCTCAATCATACAATCACAATCATACAATCACAATCTTACAATCACAATCATACAATCACAATCGTACAAAAACAATCATACAATCACAATCATAGAATCACAATCATACAATCACAATCATACAATCACAATCATACGATCTCAATCATACAATCACAATCATACAATCACAATCTTACAATCACAATCATACAATCACAATCGTACAAAAACAATCATACAACCTTAATTATACAACCACAATCATACGATCTCAATCATGCAATCACAATCATACAATCACAATCATACAATCACAATCATACAATCACAATCACACAATCACAATCAGACAATCACAATCGTACAATCACAATCATGCAATCACAATCAAACAATCAGAACCATACAATCACTATCATACAATCACAATCATACAATCACAATCATACAATCACAATCATACAATCACAATCATACAATCACAATCATACAATCACAGTCATACAATCACAGTCATACAATCACAATCATACAATCACAATCATACAATCACAATCATACGATTTCAATCATACAATCACAATCATACAATCACAATCATACAATCACAATCATACAATCACAATCATACAATCACAGTCATACAATCGAAATCAAGGAATCACAATCATACAATCACAATAATACAGTCACAATCATACAATCACAATCATACAATCACAATCATACAAAAACAATCATACAACCTTTATTATACAAGCACAATCATACAATCACAATCATACGATCACAATCATACAATTACTATCATACAATCACAATCACACAATCACAATCATACAATCACAGTCATACAATCGAAATCAAGGAATCACAATCATACAATCACAATAATACAGTCACAATCATACAATCACAATCATACAATCACAATCATACAAAAACAATCATACAACCTTTATTATGCAAGCACAATCATACAATCACAATCATACGATCACAATCATACAATTACTATCATACAATCACAATCATACAATCACAATCATGCAATCACAATCATACGATCACAATCATACAATCACAATCATACGATCACAATCATAAATTCACAATCATACAATCACAATCATACAATCACAGTCATACAATCGAAATCAAAGAATCACAATCATACGATCACAATCATACAATCGCAATCATACAATCACAATCATACAATCACAATCATACAATCACAATCATACAATCACAATCACAAAATCACAATCATACAATCACAATCATACAATCACAATCATACAATCACAATCATACAATCAGAATCATACAATCACAGTCATACAATCACAATCATACAATCACAATCATACAATCACAATCATACGATTTCAATCATACAATCACAATCATACAATCACAATCATACAATCACAATCATACAATCACAATCATACGATTTCAATCATACAATCACAATCATACAATCACAATCATACAATCACAATCATACAATCACAATCATACAATCACAATCATACAATCACAATCATACAATCACAATCATACAATCACAATCATACAATCACAATCATACAAAAACAATCATACAACCTTTATTATGCAAGCACAATCATACAATCACAATCATACGATCACAATCATACAATTACTATCATACAATCACAATCATACAATCACAATCATGCAATCACAATCATACGATCACAATCATACAATCACAATCATACGATCACAATCATAAATTCACAATCATACAATCACAATCATACAATCACAGTCATACAATCGAAATCAAAGAATCACAATCATACGATCACAATCATACAATCGCAATCATACAATCACAATCATACAATCACAATCATACAATCACAATCATACAATCACAATCACAAAATCACAATCATACAATCACCATCTTACAATCACAATCATACAATCACAATCGTACAAAAACAATCATACAATCACAATCATAGAATCACAATCATACAATCACAGTCATACAATCACAATCATACAATCACAATCATACGATTTCAATCATACAATCACAATCATACAATCACAATCATACAATCACAATCATACAATCACAATCATACAATCACAATCATACAATCACAATCATACAATCACAATCATACAATCACAATCATACAATCACAATCATACAATCACAATCATACAATCACAATCATACAATCACAATCATACAATCACAATCATACAATCACAATCATACAAAAACAATCATACAACCTTAATTATACAAGCACAATCGTACAATCACAATCATACAATCACAATCATACGATCACAATCATACAATTACTATCGTACAATCATAATCATACAATCACAATCATGGAATCACAATCATACGATCACAATCATACAATCACAGTCATACGATCACAATCATAAAATCACAATCATACAATCACAATCATACAATCACAAAAATACAATCACAATCATACAATCACAATCACACAATCACAATCATACAATCACAGTCATACAATCGAAATCAAGGAATCACAATCATACAATCACAATAATACAGTCACAATCATACAATCACAATCATTCAATCACAATCATACAAAAACAATCATACAACCTTAATTATACAAGCACAATCATACAATCACAATCATACAATCACAATCATACGATCACAATCATACAATTACTATCACACAATCACAATCATACAATCCCAATCATGCAATCACAATCATACGATCACAATCATACAATCACAATCATACGATCACAATCATAAAATCACAATCATACAATCACAATCATACAATCACAATCATACAATCACAATCATACAATCACAATCACATAATCACAATCATACAATCACAGTCATACAATCGAAATCAAAGAATCACAATCATACGATCACCATCATACAATCGCAATCATACAATCACAATCAAACAATCACAATCATACAATCACAATCATACAATCACAATCATACGATCACAATCATAAAATCACAATCATACAATCACAATCATACAATCACAATCATACAATCACAATCATACAATCACAATCACATAATCACAATCATACATTCACAGTCATATAATCGAAATCAAAGAATCACAATCATACGATCACAATCATACAATCGCAATCATACAATCACAATCATACAATCACAATCATACAATCACAATCATACAATCACAATCATACAATCACAATCATACAATCACAATCACACAATCACAATCATACAATCACAATCACACAATCACAATCATAAAATCACAATCATAAAATCACAATCATACAATCACAATTATACAATCACAATCATAAAATCACAGTCATACGTAAACAATCATACAATCACAATCATACAATCACAATCATACAATCACAATCATACAATCACAATCATACAATCACAATCATACGATCTCAATCATACAATCACAATCATACAATCACAATCTTACAATCACAATCATACAATCACAATCGTACAAAAACAATCATACAATCACAATCATAGAATCACAATCATACAATCACAATCATACAATCACAATCATACGATCTCAATCATACAATCACAATCATACAATCACAATCTTACAATCACAATCGTACAAAAACAATCATACAACCTTAATTATACAACCACAATCATACGATCACAATCATGCAATCACAATCATACAATCACAATCATACAATCACAATCATACAATCACAATCACACAATCACAATCAGACAATCACAATCGTACAATCACAATCATGCAATCACAATCAAACAATCAGAACCATACAATCACTATCATACAATCACAATCATACAATCACAATCATACAATCACAATCATACAATCACAATCATACAATCACAATCATACAATCACAGTCATACAATCACAGTCATACAATCACAATCATACAATCACAATCATACAATCACAATCATACGATTTCAATCATACAATCACAATCATACAATCACAATCATACAATCACAATCATACAATCACAATCATACAATCACAATCATACAATCACAATCATACAAAAACAATCATACAACCTTAATTATACAAGCACAATCGTACAATCACAATCATACAATCACAATCATACGATCACAATCATACAATTACTATCATACAATCACAATCATACAATCACGATCATGCAATCACAATCATACGATCACAATCATACAACCACAATCATACGATCACAATCATAAAATCACAATCATACAATCACAATCATACAATCACAAAAATACAATCACAATCATACAATCACAATCACACAATCACAATCATACAATCACAGTCATACAATCGAAATCAAGGAATCACAATCATACAATCACAATAATACAGTCACAATCATACAATCACAATCATACAATCACAATCATACAAAAACAATCATACAACCTTTATTATACAAGCACAATCATACAATCACAATCATACGATCACAATCATACAATTACTATCATACAATCACAATCATACAATCACAATCATGCAATCACAATCATACGATCACAATCATACAATCACAATCATACGATCACAATCATAAAATCACAATCATACAATCACAATCATACAATCACAGTCATACAATCGAAATCAAAGAATCACAATCATACGATCACAATCATACAATCGCAATCATACAATCACAATCATACAATCACAATCATACAATCACAATCATACAATCACAATCATACAATCACAATCATACAATCACAATCATACAATCACAATCATACAATCACAATCATACAATCACAATCATACAATCACAATCATACAATCACAATCATACAATCACAATCATACAATCACAATCATACAATCACAATCATACAATCACAATCATACAATCACAATCATACAATCACAATCATAAAATCACAATCATAAAATCACAATCATACAATCACAATTATACAATCACAATCATACAATCACAGTCATACATAAACAATCATACAATCACAATCATACAATCACAATCATACAATCACAATCATACAATCACAATCATACAATCACAATCATACAATCACAATCATACAATCACAATCATACAATCACAATCATACGATCTCAATCATACAATCACAATCATACAATCACAATCTTACAATCACAATCGTACAATCACAATCGTACAAAAACAATCATACCATCACAATCATAGAATCACAATCATACAATCACAATCATACAATCACAATCATACAATCACAATCATACAATCACAATCATACGATCACAATCATAAAATCACAATCATACAATCACAATCATACAATCACAAAAATACAATCACAATCATACAATCACAATCACACAATCACAATCATACAATCACAGTCGTACAATCGAAATCAAGGAATCACAATCATACAATCACAATAATACAGTCACAATCATACAATCACAATCATTCAATCACAATCATACAATCACGATCATGCAATCACAATCATACGATCACAATCATACAATCACAATCATACAATCACAATCATAAAATCACAATCATACAATCACAGTCATACAATCACAATCATACAATCACAATCATACAATCACAATCATACGATTTCAATCATACAATCACAATCATACAATCACAATCATACAATCACAATCATACAATCACAATCATACAATCACAATCATACAATCACAATCATACAATCACAATCATACAATCACAGTCATACAATCACAATCATGCAATCACAATCATACGATTTCAATCATACAATCACAATCATACAATCACAATCATACAATCACAATCATACAATCACAATCATACAATCACAATCATACAATCACAATCATACAATCACAATCATACAATCACAATCATACAATCACAATCATACAATCACAATCATACAATCACAATCATACAATCACAATCATACAATCACAATCATACAATCACAATCATACAATCACAATCATACAATCACAATCATACAATCACAATCATACAATCACAATCATACAAAAACTATCATACAACCTTAATTATACAAGCACAATCGTACAATCACAATCATACAATCACAATCATACGATCACAATCATAGAATTACTATCATACAATCATAATCATACAATCACAATCATAAAATCACAATCATACAATCACAATCATACAATCACAAAAATACAATCACAATCATACAATCACAATCACACAATCACAATCATACAATCACAGTCATACAATCGAAATCAAGGAATCACAATCATACAATCACAATAATACAGTCACAATCATACAATCACAATCATTCAATCACAATCATACAAAAACAATCATACAACCTTAATTATACAAGCACAATCATACAATCACAATCATACAATCACAATCATACGATCACAATCATACAATTACTATCACACAATCACAATCATACAATCACAATCATGCAATCACAATCATACGATCACAATCATACAATCACAATCATACGATCACAATCATAAAATCACAATCATACAATCACAATCATTCAATCACAATCATACAATCACAATCATACAATCACAATCACATAATCACAATCATACAATCACAGTCATACAACCGAAATCAAAGAATCACAATCATACGATCACAATCATACAATCGCAATCATACAATCACAATCATACAATCACAATCATACAATCACAATCATACAATCACTATCATACGATCACAATCATAAAATCACAATCATACAATCACAATCATACAATCACAATCATACAATCACAATCATACAATCACAATCACATAATCACAATCATACAATCACAGTCATATAATCGAAATCAAAGAATCACAATCATACGATCACAATCATACAATCGCAATCATACAATAACAATCATACAATCACAATCATACAATCACAATCATACAATCACAATCATACAATCACAATCATACAATCACAATCACACAATCACAATCACACAATCACAATCATACAATCACAATCAGACAATCACAATCATAAAATCACAATCATACAATCACAATCATACAATCCCAATCATGCAATCACAATCATACGATCACAATCATACAATCACAATCATACGATCACAATCATAAAATCACAATCATACAATCACAATCATACAATCACAATCATACAATCACAATCATACAATCACAATCACATAATCACAATCATACAATCACAGTCATACAATCGAAATCAAAGAATCACAATCATACGATCACAATCATACAATCGCAATCATACAATCACAATCAAACAATCACAATCATACAATCACAATCATACAATCACAATCATACGATCACAATCATAAAATCACAATCATACAATCACAATCATACAATCACAATCATACAATCACAATCATACAATCACAATCACATAATCACAATCATACATTCACAGTCATATAATCGAAATCAAAGAATCACAATCATACGATCACAATCATACAATCGCAATCATACAATCACAATCATACAATCACAATCATACAATCACAATCATACAATCACAATCATACAATCACAATCATACAATCACAATCACACAATCACAATCATACAATCACAATCACACAATCACAATCATAAAATCACAATCATAAAATCACAATCATACAATCACAATTATACAATCACAATCATAAAATCACAGTCATACATAAACAATCATACAATCACAATCATACAATCACAATCATACAATCACAATCATACAATCACAATCATACAATCACAATCATACGATCTCAATCATACAATCACAATCATACAATCACAATCTTACAATCACAATCATACAATCACAATCGTACAAAAACAATCATACAATCACAATCATAGAATCACAATCATACAATCACAATCATACAATCACAATCATACGATCTCAATCATACAATCACAATCATACAATCACAATCTTACAATCACAATCATACAATCACAATCGTACAAAAACAATCATACAACCTTAATTATACAACCACAATCATACGATCACAATCATGCAATCACAATCATACAATCACAATCATACAATCACAATCATACAATCACAATCACACAATCACAATCAGACAATCACAATCGTACAATCACAATCATGCAATCACAATCAAACAATCAGAACCATACAATCACTATCATACAATCACAATCATACAATCACAATCATACAATCACAATCATACAATCACAATCATACAATCACAATCATACAATCACAGTCATACAATCACAGTCATTAAATCACAATCATACAATCACAATCATACAATCACAATCATACGATTTCAATCATACAATCACAATCATACAATCACAATCATACAATCACAATCATACAATCACAATCATACAATCACAGTCATACAATCGAAATCAAGGAATCACAATCATACAATCACAATAATACAGTCACAATCATACAATCACAATCATACAATCACAATCATACAAAAACAATCATACAACCTTTATTATACAAGCACAATCATACAATCACAATCATACGATCACAATCATACAATTACTATCATACAATCACAATCACACAATCACAATCATACAATCACAGTCATACAATCGAAATCAAGGAATCACAATCATACAATCACAATAATACAGTCACAATCATACAATCACAATCATACAATCACAATCATACAAAAACAATCATACAACCTTTATTATGCAAGCACAATCATACAATCACAATCATACGATCACAATCATACAATTACTATCATACAATCACAATCATACAATCACAATCATGCAATCACAATCATACGATCACAATCATACAATCACAATCATACGATCACAATCATAAATTCACAATCATACAATCACAATCATACAATCACAGTCATACAATCGAAATCAAAGAATCACAATCATACGATCACAATCATACAATCGCAATCATACAATCACAATCATACAATCACAATCATACAATCACAATCATACAATCACAATCACAAAATCACAATCATACAATCACAATCATACAATCACAATCATACAATCACAATCATACAATCAGAATCATACAATCACAGTCATACAATCACAATCATACAATCACAATCATACAATCACAATCATACGATTTCAATCATACAATCACAATCATACAATCACAATCATACAATCACAATCATACAATCACAATCATACGATTTCAATCATACAATCACAATCATACAATCACAATCATACAATCACAATCATACAATCACAATCATACAATCACAATCATACAATCACAATCATACAATCACAATCATACAATCACAATCATACAATCACAATCATACAATCACAATCATACAAAAACAATCATACAACCTTTATTATGCAAGCACAATCATACAATCACAATCATACGATCACAATCATACAATTACTATCATACAATCACAATCATACAATCACAATCATGCAATCACAATCATACGATCACAATCATACAATCACAATCATACGATCACAATCATAAATTCACAATCATACAATCACAATCATACAATCACAGTCATACAATCGAAATCAAAGAATCACAATCATACGATCACAATCATACAATCGCAATCATACAATCACAATCATACAATCACAATCATACAATCACAATCATACAATCACAATCACAAAATCACAATCATACAATCACCATCTTACAATCACAATCATACAATCACAATCGTACAAAAACAATCATACAATCACAATCATAGAATCACAATCATACAATCACAGTCATACAATCACAATCATACAATCACAATCATACGATTTCAATCATACAATCACAATCATACAATCACAATCATACAATCACAATCATACAATCACAATCATACAATCACAATCATACAATCACAATCATACAGTCACAATCATACAATCACAATCATACAATCACAATCATACAATCACAATCATACAATCACAATCATACAATCACAATCATACAATCACAATCATACAAAAACAATCATACAACCTTAATTATACAAGCACAATCGTACAATCACAATCATACAATCACAATCATACGATCACAATCATACAATTACTATCGTACAATCATAATCATACAATCACAATCATGGAATCACAATCATACGATCACAATCATACAATCACAGTCATACGATCACAATCATAAAATCACAATCATACAATCACAATCATACAATCACAAAAATACAATCACAATCATACAATCACAATCACACAATCACAATCATACAATCACAGTCATACAATCGAAATCAAGGAATCACAATCATACAATCACAATAATACAGTCACAATCATACAATCACAATCATTCAATCACAATCATACAAAAACAATCATACAACCTTAATTATACAAGCACAATCATACAATCACAATCATACAATCACAATCATACGATCACAATCATACAATTACTATCACACAATCACAATCATACAATCCCAATCATGCAATCACAATCATACGATCACAATCATACAATCACAATCATACGATCACAATCATAAAATCACAATCATACAATCACAATCATACAATCACAATCATACAATCACAATCATACAATCACAATCACATAATCACAATCATACAATCACAGTCATACAATCGAAATCAAAGAATCACAATCATACGATCACAATCATACAATCGCAATCATACAATCACAATCAAACAATCACAATCATACAATCACAATCATACAATCACAATCATACGATCACAATCATAAAATCACAATCATACAATCACAATCATACAATCACAATCATACAATCACAATCATACAATCACAATCACATAATCACAATCATACATTCACAGTCATATAATCGAAATCAAAGAATCACAATCATACGATCACAATCATACAATCGCAATCATACAATCACAATCATACAATCACAATCATACAATCACAATCATACAATCACAATCATACAATCACAATCATACAATCACAATCACACAATCACAATCATACAATCACAATCACACAATCACAATCATAAAATCACAATCATAAAATCACAATCATACAATCACAATCATACGATCTCAATCATACAATCACAATCATACAATCACAATCTTACAATCACAATCATACAATCACAATCGTACAAAAACAATCATACAATCACAATCATAGAATCACAATCATACAATCACAATCATACAATCACAATCATACGATCTCAATCATACAATCACAATCATACAATCACAATCTTACAATCACAATCATACAATCACAATCGTACAAAAACAATCATACAACCTTAATTATACAACCACAATCATACGATCACAATCATGCAATCACAATCATACAATCACAATCATACAATCACAATCATACAATCACAATCACACAATCACAATCAGACAATCACAATCGTACAATCACAATCATGCAATCACAATCAAACAATCAGAACCATACAATCACTATCATACAATCACAATCATACAATCACAATCATACAATCACAATCATACAATCACAATCATACAATCACAATCATACAATCACAGTCATACAATCACAGTCATACAATCACAATCATACAATCACAATCATACAATCACAATCATACGATTTCAATCATACAATCACAATCATACAATCACAATCATACAATCACAATCATACAATCACAATCATACAATCACAATCATACAATCACAATCATACAAAAACAATCATACAACCTTAATTATACAAGCACAATCGTACAATCACAATCATACAATCACAATCATACGATCACAATCATACAATTACTATCATACAATCACAATCATACAATCACGATCATGCAATCACAATCATACGATCACAATCATACAACCACAATCATACGATCACAATCATAAAATCACAATCATACAATCACAATCATACAATCACAAAAATACAATCACAATCATACAATCACAATCACACAATCACAATCATACAATCACAGTCATACAATCGAAATCAAGGAATCACAATCATACAATCACAATAATACAGTCACAATCATACAATCACAATCATACAATCACAATCATACAAAAACAATCATACAACCTTTATTATACAAGCACAATCATACAATCACAATCATACGATCACAATCATACAATTACTATCATACAATCACAATCATACAATCACAATCATGCAATCACAATCATACGATCACAATCATACAATCACAATCATACGATCACAATCATAAAATCACAATCATACAATCACAATCATACAATCACAGTCATACAATCGAAATCAAAGAATCACAATCATACGATCACAATCATACAATCGCAATCATACAATCACAATCATACAATCACAATCATACAATCACAATCATACAATCACAATCATACAATCACAATCATACAATCACAATCATACAATCACAATCATACAATCACAATCATACAATCACAATCATACAATCACAATCATACAATCACAATCATACAATCACAATCATACAATCACAATCATACAATCACAATCATACAATCACAATCATACAATCACAATCATACAATCACAATCATACAATCACAATCATACAATCACAATCATAAAATCACAATCATAAAATCACAATCATACAATCACAATTATACAATCACAATCATACAATCACAGTCATACATAAACAATCATACAATCACAATCATACAATCACAATCATACAATCACAATCATACAATCACAATCATACAATCACAATCATACAATCACAATCATACAATCACAATCATACGATCTCAATCATACAATCACAATCATACAATCACAATCTTACAATCACAATCGTACAATCACAATCGTACAAAAACAATCATACCATCACAATCATAGAATCACAATCATACAATCACAATCATACAATCACAATCATACAATCACAATCATACAATCACAATCATACGATCACAATCATAAAATCACAATCATACAATCACAATCATACAATCACAAAAATACAATCACAATCATACAATCACAATCACACAATCACAATCATACAATCACAGTCGTACAATCGAAATCAAGGAATCACAATCATACAATCACAATAATACAGTCACAATCATACAATCACAATCATTCAATCACAATCATACAATCACGATCATGCAATCACAATCATACGATCACAATCATACAATCACAATCATACAATCACAATCATAAAATCACAATCATACAATCACAGTCATACAATCACAATCATACAATCACAATCATACAATCACAATCATACGATTTCAATCATACAATCACAATCATACAATCACAATCATACAATCACAATCATACAATCACAATCATACAATCACAATCATACAATCACAATCATACAATCACAATCATACAATCACAGTCATACAATCACAATCATGCAATCACAATCATACGATTTCAATCATACAATCACAATCATACAATCACAATCATACAATCACAATCATACAATCACAATCATACAATCACAATCATACAATCACAATCATACAATCACAATCATACAATCACAATCATACAATCACAATCATACAATCACAATCATACAATCACAATCATACAATCACAATCATACAATCACAATCATACAATCACAATCATACAATCACAATCATACAATCACAATCATACAATCACAATCATACAAAAACTATCATACAACCTTAATTATACAAGCACAATCGTACAATCACAATCATACAATCACAATCATACGATCACAATCATAGAATTACTATCATACAATCATAATCATACAATCACAATCATAAAATCACAATCATACAATCACAATCATACAATCACAAAAATACAATCACAATCATACAATCACAATCACACAATCACAATCATACAATCACAGTCATACAATCGAAATCAAGGAATCACAATCATACAATCACAATAATACAGTCACAATCATACAATCACAATCATTCAATCACAATCATACAAAAACAATCATACAACCTTAATTATACAAGCACAATCATACAATCACAATCATACAATCACAATCATACGATCGCAATCATACAATTACTATCACACAATCACAATCATACAATCACAATCATGCAATCACAATCATACGATCACAATCATACAATCACAATCATACGATCACAATCATAAAATCACAATCATACAATCACAATCATTCAATCACAATCATACAATCACAATCATACAATCACAATCACATAATCACAATCATACAATCACAGTCATACAACCGAAATCAAAGAATCACAATCATACGATCACAATCATACAATCGCAATCATACAATCACAATCATACAATCACAATCATACAATCACAATCATACAATCACTATCATACGATCACAATCATAAAATCACAATCATACAATCACAATCATACAATCACAATCATACAATCACAATCATACAATCACAATCACATAATCACAATCATACAATCACAGTCATATAATCGAAATCAAAGAATCACAATCATACGATCACAATCATACAATCGCAATCATACAATCACAATCATACAATCACAATCATACAATCACAATCATACAATCACAATCATACAATCACAATCATACAATCACAATCACACAATCACAATCACACAATCACAATCATACAATCACAATCAGACAATCACAATCATAAAATCACAATCATACAATCACAATCATACAATCACAATCTTACAATCACAATCATACAATCACAATCGTACAAAAACAATCATACAACCTTAATTATACAACCACAATCATACGATCACAATCATGCAATCACAATCATACAATCACAATCATACAATCACAATCACACAATCACAATCAGACAATCACAATCGTACAATCACAATCATACAATCACAATCAAACAATCAGAACCATACAATCACTATCATACAATCACAATCATACAATCACAATCATACAATCACAATCATACAATCACAATCATACAATCACAATCTTACAATCACAATCATACAATCACAATCGTACAAAAACAATCATACAACCTTAATTATACAACCACAATCATACGATCACAATCATGCAATCACAATCATACAATCACATTCATACAATCACAATCATGCAATCACAATCATACAATCACAATCATACAATCACAATCATACAATCACAATCATACAATCAAAACCATACAATCACAATCATACAATCACTATCATACAATCACAGTCATACAATTACAATCATACAATCACAATCACAAAATCACAATCATACAATCACAATCATAGAATCACAATCATACAATCACAATCATACAATCACAATCATACAATCACAATCATACAATCACAATCATACAATCACAATCATACAATCACAATCATACAATCACAATCATACGATCTCAATCATACAATCACAATCGTACAATCACAATCATACAATCACAATCATACAATCACAATCATACAATCACAATCATACAATCACAATCATACAATCACAATCATACAGTCACAATCATACAATCACAATCATACAATCACAACCATACCATCACAGTCATACAATCACAATCATACAATCACAATCATACGATCACAATCATACGATCTCAATCATACAATCACAATCATACAATCACAATCATACATTCACAATCATACAATCACAATCAAACAATCAGAATAATACAATCACAATCATACAATCACAATCATACAATCACAGTCATACAAAAACAATCATACAATCACAATCATACAATCACAATCATACAATCACAATCATACAATCACAATCATACAATCACAATCATACAATCACAATCATACAATCACAATCATACAATCACAATCATACAATCACAATCATACAATCACAATCATACAATCACAGTCATACAATCACAATCATACAATCACAATCATACAATCACAATCATACGATTTCAATCATACAATCACAATCATACAATCACAATCATACAATCACAATCATACAATCACAATCATACAATCCCAATCATACAATCGCAATCATACAATCACAATCATACAATCACAATCATACAATCACAATCATACAATCACAATCATACAATCTCAATCATACAATCACAATCATACAATCACAATCATACGATCACAATCATACAATTACTATCATACAATCATAATCATACAATCACAATCATGGAATCACAATCATACGATCACAATCATACAATCACAATCATACGATCACAATCATAAAATCACAATCATACAATCACAATCATACAATCACAAAAATACAATCACAATCATACAGTCACAATCACACAATCACAATCATACAATCACAGTCATACAATCGAAATCAAGGAATCACAATCATACAATCACAATAATACAGTCACAATCATACAATCACAATCATTCAACCATAATCATACAAAAACAATCATACAACCTTAATTATACAAGCACAATCATACAATCACAATCATACAATCACAATCATACGATCACAATCATACAATTACTATCACACAATCACAATCATACAATCACAATCATGCAATCACAATCATACGATCACAATCATACAATCACAATCATACGATCACAATCATAAAATCACAATCATACAATCACAATCATTCAATCACAATCATACAATCACAATCATACAATCACAATCACATAATCACAATCATACAATCACAGTCATACAATCGAAATCAAAGAATCACAATCATACGATCACAATCATACAATCGCAATCATACAATCACAATCATACAATCACAATCATACAATCACAATCATACAATCACAATCATACGATCACAATCATAAAATCACAATCATACAATCACAATCATACAATCACAATCATACAATCACAATCATACAATCACAATCACATAATCACAATCATACAATCACAGTCATATAATCGAAATCAAAGAATCACAATCATACGATCACAATCATACAATCGCAATCATACAATCACAATCATACAATCACAATCATACAATCACAATCATACAATCACAATCATACAATCACAGTCATACAATCACAATCACACAATCACAATCATACAATCACAATCAGACAATCACAATCATAAAATCACAATCATACAATCACAATTATACAATCACAATCATAAAATCACAATCATACAATCCCAATCATACAATCGCAATCATACAATCACAATCATACAATCACAATCATACAATCACAATCATACAATCACAATCATACAATCTCAATCATACAATCACAATCATACAATCACAATCATACGATCACAATCATACAATTACTATCATACAATCATAATCATACAATCACAATCATGGAATCACAATCATACGATCACAATCATACAATCACAATCATACGATCACAATCATAAAATCACAATCATACAATCACAATCATACAATCACAAAAATACAATCACAATCATACAGTCACAATCACACAATCACAATCATACAATCACAGTCATACAATCGAAATCAAGGAATCACAATCATACAATCACAATAATACAGTCACAATCATACAATCACAATCATTCAACCACAATCATACAAAAACAATCATACAACCTTAATTATACAAGCACAATCATACAATCACAATCATACAATCACAATCATACGATCACAATCATACAATTACTATCACACAATCACAATCATACAATCACAATCATGCAATCACAATCATACGATCACAATCATACAATCACAATCATACGATCACAATCATAAAATCACAATCATACAATCACAATCATTCAATCACAATCATACAATCACAATCATACAATCACAATCACATAATCACAATCATACAATCACAGTCATACAATCGAAATCAAAGAATCACAATCATACGATCACAATCATACAATCGCAATCATACAATCACAATCATACAATCACAATCATACAATCACAATCATACAATCACAATCATACGATCACAATCATAAAATCACAATCATACAATCACAATCATACAATCACAATCATACAATCACAATCATACAATCACAATCATACAATCACAATCACATAATCACAATCATACAATCACAGTCATATAATCGAAATCAAAGAATCACAATCATACGATCACAATCATACAATCGCAATCATACAATCACAATCATACAATCACAATCATACAATCACAATCATACAATCACAATCATACAATCACAATCATACAATCACAATCACACAATCACAATCATACAATCACAATCAGACAATCACAATCATAAAATCACAATCATACAATCACAATTATACAATCACAATCATAAAATCACAGTCATACATAAACAATCATACAATCACAATCATACAATCACAATCATACAATCACAATCATAAAATCACAGTCATACATAAACAATCATACAATCACAATCATACAATCACAATCATACAATCACAATCATACAATCACAATCATACAATCACAATCATACGATCTCAATCATACAATCACAATCATACAATCACAATCTTACAATCACAATCATACAATCACAATCATACAATCACAGTCATACAATCGAAATCAAAGAATCACAATCATACGATCACAATCATACAATCGCAATCATACAATCACAATCAAACAATCACAATCATACAATCACAATCATACAATCACAATCATACGATCACAATCATAAAATCACAATCATACAATCACAATCATACAATCACAATCATACAATCACAATCATACAATCACAATCACATAATCACAATCATACATTCACAGTCATATAATCGAAATCAAAGAATCACAATCATACGATCACAATCATACAATCGCAATCATACAATCACAATCATACAATCACAATCATACAATCACAATCATACAATCACAATCATACAATCACAATCATACAATCACAATCACACAATCACAATCATACAATCACAATCACACAATCACAATCATAAAATCACAATCATAAAATCACAATCATACAATCACAATTATACAATCACAATCATAAAATCACAGTCATACATAAACAATCATACAATCACAATCATACAATCACAATCATACAATCACAATCATACAATCACAATCATACAATCACAATCATACGATCTCAATCATACAATCACAATCATACAATCACAATCTTACAATCACAATCATACAATCACAATCGTACAAAAACAATCATACAATCACAATCATAGAATCACAATCATACAATCACAATCATACAATCACAATCATACGATCACAATCATACAATTACTATCATACAATCACAATCATACAATCACGATCATGCAATCACAATCATACGATCACAATCATACAACCACAATCATACGATCACAATCATAAAATCACAATCATACAATCACAATCATACAATCACAAAAATACAATCACAATCATACAATCACAATCACACAATCACAATCATACAATCACAGTCATACAATCGAAATCAAGGAATCACAATCATACAATCACAATAATACAGTCACAATCATACAATCACAATCATACAATCACAATCATACAAAAACAATCATACAACCTTTATTATACAAGCACAATCATACAATCACAATCATACGATCACAATCATACAATTACTATCATACAATCACAATCATACAATCACAATCATGCAATCACAATCATACGATCACAATCATACAATCACAATCATACGATCACAATCATAAAATCACAATCATACAATCACAATCATACAATCACAGTCATACAATCGAAATCAAAGAATCACAATCATACGATCACAATCATACAATCGCAATCATACAATCACAATCATACAATCACAATCATACAATCACAATCATACAATCACAATCATACAATCACAATCATACAATCACAATCATACAATCACAATCATACAATCACAATCATACAATCACAATCATACAATCACAATCATACAATCACAATCATACAATCACAATCATACAATCACAATCATACAATCACAATCATACAATCACAATCATACAATCACAATCATACAATCACAATCATACAATCACAATCATAAAATCACAATCATAAAATCACAATCATACAATCACAATTATACAATCACAATCATACAATCACAGTCATACATAAACAATCATACAATCACAATCATACAATCACAATCATACAATCACAATCATACAATCACAATCATACAATCACAATCATACAATCACAATCATACAATCACAATCATACGATCTCAATCATACAATCACAATCATACAATCACAATCTTACAATCACAATCGTACAATCACAATCGTACAAAAACAATCATACCATCACAATCATAGAATCACAATCATACAATCACAATCATACAATCACAATCATACAATCACAATCATACAATCACAATCATACGATCACAATCATAAAATCACAATCATACAATCACAATCATACAATCACAAAAATACAATCACAATCATACAATCACAATCACACAATCACAATCATACAATCACAGTCGTACAATCGAAATCAAGGAATCACAATCATACAATCACAATAATACAGTCACAATCATACAATCACAATCATTCAATCACAATCATACAATCACGATCATGCAATCACAATCATACGATCACAATCATACAATCACAATCATACAATCACAATCATAAAATCACAATCATACAATCACAGTCATACAATCACAATCATACAATCACAATCATACAATCACAATCATACGATTTCAATCATACAATCACAATCATACAATCACAATCATACAATCACAATCATACAATCACAATCATACAATCACAATCATACAATCACAATCATACAATCACAGTCATACAATCACAATCATACAATCACAATCATGCAATCACAATCATACGATTTCAATCATACAATCACAATCATACAATCACAATCATACAATCACAATCATACAATCACAATCATACAATCACAATCATACAATCACAATCATACAATCACAATCATACAATCACAATCATACAATCACAATCATACAATCACAATCATACAAAAACTATCATACAACCTTAATTATACAAGCACAATCGTACAATCACAATCATACAATCACAATCATACGATCACAATCATAGAATTACTATCATACAATCATAATCATACAATCACAATCATAAAATCACAATCATACAATCACAATCATACAATCACAAAAATACAATCACAATCATACAATCACAATCACACAATCACAATCATACAATCACAGTCATACAATCGAAATCAAGGAATCACAATCATACAATCACAATAATACAGTCACAATCATACAATCACAATCATTCAATCACAATCATACAAAAACAATCATACAACCTTAATTATACAAGCACAATCATACAATCACAATCATACAATCACAATCATACGATCACAATCATACAATTACTATCACACAATCACAATCATACAATCACAATCATGCAATCACAATCATACGATCACAATCATACAATCACAATCATACGATCACAATCATAAAATCACAATCATACAATCACAATCATTCAATCACAATCATACAATCACAATCATACAATCACAATCACATAATCACAATCATACAATCACAGTCATACAACCGAAATCAAAGAATCACAATCATACGATCACAATCATACAATCGCAATCATACAATCACAATCATACAATCACAATCATACAATCACAATCATACAATCACTATCATACGATCACAATCATAAAATCACAATCATACAATCACAATCATACAATCACAATCATACAATCACAATCATACAATCACAATCACATAATCACAATCATACAATCACAGTCATATAATCGAAATCAAAGAATCACAATCATACGATCACAATCATACAATCGCAATCATACAATCACAATCATACAATCACAATCATACAATCACAATCATACAATCACAATCATACAATCACAATCATACAATCACAATCACACAATCACAATCACACAATCACAATCATACAATCACAATCAGACAATCACAATCATAAAATCACAATCATACAATCACAATCATAAAATCACAGTCATACATAAACAATCATACAATCACAATCATACAATCACAATCATACAATCACAATCATACAATCACAATCATACGATCTCAATCATACAATCACAATCATACAATCACAATCATACAATCACAATCATACAATCACAATCATACGACCTCAATCATACAATCACAATCATACAATCACAATCTTACAATCACAATCATACAATCACAATCGTACAAAAACAATCATACAACCTTAATTATACAACCACAATCATACGATCACAATCATGCAATCACAATCATACAATCACAATCATACAATCACAATCATACAATCACAATCACACAATCACAATCAGACAATCACAATCGTACAATCACAATCATACAATCACAATCAAACAATCAGAACCATACAATCACTATCATACAATCACAATCATACAATCACAATCATACAATCACAATCATACAATCACAATCATACAATCACAATCTTACAATCACAATCATACAATCACAATCGTACAAAAACAATCATACAACCTTAATTATACAACCACAATCATACGATCACAATCATGCAATCACAATCATACAATCACATTCATACAATCACAATCATGCAATCACAATCATACAATCACAATCATACAATCACAATCATACAATCACAATCATACAATCAAAACCATACAATCACAATCATACAATCACTATCATACAATCACAGTCATACAATTACAATCATACAATCACAATCACAAAATCACAATCATACAATCACAATCATAGAATCACAATCATACAATCACAATCATACAATCACAATCATACAATCACAATCATACAATCACAATCATACAATCACAATCATACAATCACAATCATACGATCTCAATCATACAATCACAATCGTACAATCACAATCATACAATCACAATCATACAATCACAATCATACAATCACAATCATACAATCACAATCATACAATCACAATCATACAATCACAATCATACAGTCACAATCATACAATCACAATCATACAATCACAACCATACCATCACAGTCATACAATCACAATCATACAATCACAATCATACGATCACAATCATACGATCTCAATCATACAATCACAATCATACAATCACAATCATACATTCACAATCATACAATCACAATCAAACAATCAGAATAATACAATCACAATCATACAATCACAATCATACAATCACAGTCATACAAAAACAATCATACAATCACAATCATACAATCACAATCATACAATCACAATCATACAATCACAATCATACAATCACAATCATACAATCACAATCATACAATCACAATCATACAATCACAATCATACAATCACAATCATACAATCACAATCATACAATCACAATCATACAATCACAATCATACAATCACAGTCATACAATCACAATCATACAATCACAATCATACAATCACAATCATACGATTTCAATCATACAATCACAATCATACAATCACAATCATACAATCACAATCATACAATCACAATCATACAATCCCAATCATACAATCGCAATCATACAATCACAATCATACAATCACAATCATACAATCACAATCATACAATCACAATCATACAATCTCAATCATACAATCACAATCATACAATCACAATCATACGATCACAATCATACAATTACTATCATACAATCATAATCATACAATCACAATCATGGAATCACAATCATACGATCACAATCATACAATCACAATCATACGATCACAATCATAAAATCACAATCATACAATCACAATCATACAATCACAAAAATACAATCACAATCATACAGTCACAATCACACAATCACAATCATACAATCACAGTCATACAATCGAAATCAAGGAATCACAATCATACAATCACAATAAAACAGTCACAATCATACAATCACAATCATTCAACCACAATCATACAAAAACAATCATACAACCTTAATTATACAAGCACAATCATACAATCACAATCATACAATCACAATCATACAATCACAATCACATAATCACAATCATACAATCACAGTCATACAATCGAAATCAAAGAATCACAATCATACGATCACAATCATACAATCGCAATCATGCAATCACAATCATACAATCACAATCATACAATCACAATCATACAATCACAATCATACGATCACAATCATAAAATCACAATCATACAATCACAATCATACAATCACAATCATACAATCACAATCATACAATCACAATCACATAATCACAATCATACAATCACAGTCATATAATCGAAATCAAAGAATCACAATCATACGATCACAATCATACAATCGCAATCATACAATCACAATCATACAATCACAATCATACAATCACAATCATTGAATCACAATCATACAATCACAATCATACAATCACAATCACACAATCACAATCATACAATCACAATCAGACAATCACAATCATAAAATCACAATCATACAATCACAATTATACAATCACAATCATAAAATCACAGTCATACATAAACAATCATACAATCACAATCATACAATCACAATCATACAATCACAATCATACAATCACAATCATACAATCACAATCATACGATCTCAATCATACAATCACAATCATACAATCACAATCTTACAATCACAATCATACAATCACAATCGTACAAAAACAATCATACAATCACAATCATAGAATCACAATCATACAATCACAATCATACAATCACAATCATACAATCACAATCATACAATCACAATCATACAATCACAATCATACAATCACAATCATACGATCTCAATCATACAATCACAATCATACAATCACAATCTTACAATCACAATCATACAATCACAATCGTACAAAAACAATCATACAACCTTAATTATACAACCACAATCATACGATCACAATCATGCAATCACAATCATACAATCACAATCATACAATCACAATCATACAATCACAATCACACAATCACAATCAGACAATCACAATCGTACAATCACAATCATGCAATCACAATCAAACAATCAGAACCATACAATCACTATCATACAATCACAATCATACAATCACAATCATACAATCACAATCATACAATCACAATCATACAATCACAATCATACAATCACAATCATACAATCACAATCATACAATCACAATCATACAATCACAATCATACAATCACAATCATACAATCACAATCATACAATCACAGTCATACAAAAACAATCATACAACCTTAATTATACAACCACAATCATACGATCACAATCATACAATCACAATCATACAATCACAATCATACAATCACAATCACACAATCACAATCAGACAATCACAATCATACAATCACAATCAAACAATCAGAACCATACAATCACTATCATACCATCACAATCATACAATCACAATCATACAATCACAATCATACAATCACAATCATACAATCACAATCATACAATCACAATCATACAATCACAATCATACAATCACAATCATACAATCACAATCATACAATCACAATCATACAATCACAATCATACAATCACAGTCATACAATCACAGTCATACAATCACAATCATACTATCACAATCATACAATCACAATCATACAATCAGAATCATACAATCACAATCACAAAATCACAATCATACAATCACAATCATACAATCACAATCATACAATCACAATCATAAAATCACAATCATACAATCACAGTCATACAATCACAATCATACAATCACAATCATACAATCACAATCATACGATTTCAATCATACAATCACAATCATACAATCACAATCATACAATCACAATCATACAATCACAATCATACAATCACAGTCATACAATCACAATCATACAATCACAATCATACAATCACAATCATACGATTTCAATCATACAATCACAATCATACAATCACAATCATACAATCACAATCATACAATCACAATCATACAATCCCAATCATACAATCGCAATCATACAATCACAATCATACAATCACAATCATACAATCACAATCATACAATCACAATCATACAATCTCAATCATACAATCACAATCATACAATCACAATCATACGATCACAATCATACAATTACTATCATACAATCATAATCATACAATCACAATCATGGAATCACAATCATACGATCACAATCATACAATCACAATCATACGATCACAATCATAAAATCACAATCATACAATCACAATCATACAATCACAAAAATACAATCACAATCATACAGTCACAATCACACAATCACAATCATACAATCACAGTCATACAATCGAAATCAAGGAATCACAATCATACAATCACAATAAAACAGTCACAATCATACAATCACAATCATTCAACCACAATCATACAAAAACAATCATACAACCTTAATTATACAAGCACAATCATACAATCACAATCATACAATCACAATCATACGATCACAATCATACAATTACTATCACACAATCACAATCATACAATCACAATCATGCAATCACAATCATACGATCACAATCATACAATCACAATCATACGATCACAATCATAAAATCACAATCATACAATCACAATCATTCAATCACAATCATACAATCACAATCATACAATCACAATCACATAATCACAATCATACAATCACAGTCATACAATCGAAATCAAAGAATCACAATCATACGATCACAATCATACAATCGCAATCATGCAATCACAATCATACAATCACAATCATACAATCACAATCATACAATCACAATCATACGATCACAATCATAAAATCGCAATCATACAATCACAATCATACAATCACAATCATACAATCACAATCATACAATCACAATCACATAATCACAATCATACAATCACAGTCATATAATCGAAATCAAAGAATCACAATCATACGATCACAATCATACAATCGCAATCATACAATCACAATCATACAATCACAATCATACAATCACAATCATTGAATCACAATCATACAATCACAATCATACAATCACAATCACACAATCACAATCATACAATCACAATCAGACAATCACAATCATAAAATCACAATCATACAATCACAATTATACAATCACAATCATAAAATCACAGTCATACATAAACAATCATACAATCACAATCATACAATCACAATCATACAATCACAATCATACAATCACAATCATACAATCACAATCATACGATCTCAATCATACAATCACAATCATACAATCACAATCTTACAATCACAATCATACAATCACAATCGTACAAAAACAATCATACAATCACAATCATAGAATCACAATCATACAATCACAATCATACAATCACAATCATACAATCACAATCATACAATCACAATCATACAATCACAATCATACAATCACAATCATACGATCTCAATCATACAATCACAATCATACAATCACAATCTTACAATCACAATCATACAATCACAATCGTACAAAAACAATCATACAACCTTAATTATACAACCACAATCATACGATCACAATCATGCAATCACAATCATACAATCACAATCATACAATCACAATCATACAATCACAATCACACAATCACAATCAGACAATCACAATCGTACAATCACAATCATGCAATCACAATCAAACAATCAGAACCATACAATCACTATCATACAATCACAATCATACAATCACAATCATACAATCACAATCATACAATCACAATCATACAATCACAATCATACAATCACAATCATACAATCACAATCATACAATCACAATCATACAATCACAATCATACAATCACAATCATACAATCACAATCATACAATCACAATCATACAAAAACAATCATACAACCTTAATTATACAACCACAATCATACGATCACAATCATACAATCACAATCATACAATCACAATCATACAATCACAATCACACAATCACAATCAGACAATCACAATCATACAATCACAATCAAACAATCAGAACCATACAATCACTATCATACCATCACAATCATACAATCACAATCATACAATCACAATCATACAATCACAATCATACAATCACAATCATACAATCACAATCATACAATCACAATCATACAATCACAATCATACAATCACAATCATACAATCACAATCATACAATCACAATCATACAATCACAATCATACAATCACAGTCATACAATCACAGTCATACAATCACAATCATACTATCACAATCATACAATCACAATCATACAATCAGAATCATACAATCACAATCACAAAATCACAATCATACAATCACAATCATACAATCACAATCATACAATCACAATCATAAAATCACA
The DNA here is from genome assembly GCF_050947335.1 of Megachile rotundata. Taxonomy (NCBI): domain Eukaryota; kingdom Metazoa; phylum Arthropoda; class Insecta; order Hymenoptera; family Megachilidae; genus Megachile; species Megachile rotundata. Next base: position 571,922 of record NW_027473394.1, read on the forward strand.
ATCATACAATCACAGTCATACAATCACAATCATACAATCACAATCATACAATCACAATCATACGATTTCAATCATACAATCACAATCATACAATCACAATCATACAATCACAATCATACAATCACAATCATACAATCACAATCATACAATCACAATCATACAAAAACAATCATACAACCTTAATTATACAAGCACAATCGTACAATCACAATCATACAATCACAATCATACGATCACAATCATACAATTACTATCATACAATCACAATCATACAATCACGATCATGCAATCACAATCATACGATCACAATCATACAATCACAATCATACGATCACAATCATAAAATCACAATCATACAATCACAATCATACAATCACAAAAATACAATCGCAATCATACAATCACAATCACACAATCACAATCATACAATCACAGTCATACAATCGAAATCAAGGAATCACAATCATACAATCACAATAATACAGTCACAATCATACAATCACAATCATACAATCACAATCATACAAAAACAATCATACAACCTTTATTATACAAGCACAATCATACAATCACAATCATACGATCACAATCATACAATTACTATCATACAATCACAATCATACAATCACAATCATGCAATCACAATCATACGATCACAATCATACAATCACAATCATACGATCACAATCATAAAATCACAATCATACAATCACAATCATACAATCACAGTCATACAATCGAAATCAAAGAATCACAATCATACGATCACAATCATACAATCGCAATCATACAATCACAATCATACAATCACAATCATACAATCACAATCACACAATCGCAATCATACAATCACAGTCATACAATCGAAATCAAGGAATCACAATCATACAATCACAATAATACAGTCACAATCATACAATCACAATCATACAATCACAATCATACAAAAACAGTCATACAACCTTTATTATACAAGCACAATCATACAATCACAATCATACGATCACAATCATACAATTACTATCATACAATCACAATCATACAATCACAATCATGCAATCACAATCATACGATCACAATCATACAATCACAATCATACGATCACAATCATAAAATCACAATCATACAATCACAATCATACAATCACAGTCATACAATCGAAATCAAAGAATCACAATCATACGATCACAATCATACAATCGCAATCATACAATCACAATCATACAATCACAATCATACAATCACAATCATACAATCACAATCATACAATCACAATCATACGATCTCAATCATACAATCACAATCGTACAATCACAATCATACAATCACAATCATACAATCACAATCATACAATCACAATCATACAATCACAATCATACAGTCGCAATCATACAATCACAATCATACAATCACAACCATACCATCACAATCATACAATCACAATCATACAATCACAATCATACGATCACAATCATACGATCTCAATCATACAATCACAATCATACAATCACAATCATACATTCACAATCATACAATCACAATCAAACAATCAGAATAATACAATCACAATCATACAATCACAATCATACAATCACAGTCATACAAAAACAATCATACAATCACAATCATACAATCACAATCATACAATCACAATCATACAATCACAATCATACAATCACAATCATACAATCACAATCATACAATCACAGTCATACAATCGAAATCAAGGAATCACAATCATACAATCACAATAATACAGTCACAATCATACAATCACAATCATTCAACCACAATCATACAAAAACAATCATACAACCTTAATTATACAAGCACAATCATACAATCACAATCATACAATCACAATCATACGATCACAATCATACAATTACTAACACACAATCACAATCATACAATCACAATCATGCAATCACAATCATACGATCACAATCATACAATCACAATCATACGATCACAATCATAAAATCACAATCATACAATCACAATCATTCAATCACAATCATACAATCACAATCATACAATCACAATCACATAATCACAATCATACAATCACAGTCATACAATCGAAATCAAAGAATCACAATCATACGATCACAATCATACAATCGCAATCATACAATCACAATCATACAATCACAATCATACAATCACAATCATACAATCACAATCATACGATCACAATCATAAAATCACAATCATACAATCACAATCATACAATCACAATCATACAATCACAATCATACAATCACAATCATACAATCACAATCACATAATCACAATCATACAATCACAGTCATATAATCGAAATCAAAGAATCACAATCATACGATCACAATCATACAATCGCAATCATACAATCACAATCATACAATCACAATCATACAATCACAATCATACAATCACAATCATACAATCACAATCATACAATCACAATCACACAATCACAATCATACAATCACAATCAGACAATCACAATCATAAAATCACAATCATACAATCACAATTATACAATCACAATCATAAAATCACAGTCATACATAAACAATCATACAATCACAATCATACAATCACAATCATACAATCACAATCATACAATCACAATCATACAATCACAATCATACAATCACAATCATACGATCTCAATCATACAATCACAATCATACAATCACAATCTTACAATCACAATCATACAATCACAATCGTACAAAAACAATCATACAATCACAATCATAGAATCACAATCATACAATCACAATCATACAATCACAATCATACAATCACAATCATACAATCACAATCATACAATCACAATCATACAATCACAATCATACAATCACAATCATACAATCACAATCATACAATCACAATCATACAATCACAATCATAAAATCACAATCATACAATCACAGTCATACAATCACAATCATACAATCACAATCATACAATCACAATCATACGATTTCAATCATACAATCACAATCATACAATCACAATCATACAATCACAATCATACAATCACAATCATACAATCACAATCATACAAAAACAATCATACAACCTTAATTATACAAGCACAATCGTACAATCACAATCATACAATCACAATCATACGATCACAATCATACAATTACTATCATACAATCACAATCATACAATCACGATCATGCAATCACAATCATACAATCACAATCATACAATCACAATCATACAATCACAGTCATACAATCACAGTCATACAATCACAATCATACTATCACAATCATACAATCACAATCATACAATCAGAATCATACAATCACAATCACAAAATCACAATCATACAATCACAATCATACAATCACAATCATACAATCACAATCATACAATCACAATCATACAATCACAGTCATACAATCACAATCATACAATCACAATCATACAATCACAATCATACGATTTCAATCATACAATCACAATCATACAATCACAATCATACAATCACAATCATACAATCACAATCATACAATCACAATCATACAATCACAATCATACAAAAACAATCATACAACCTTAATTATACAAGCACAATCGTACAATCACAATCATACAATCACAATCATACGATCACAATCATACAATTACTATCATACAATCACAATCATACAATCACGATCATGCAATCACAATCATACGATCACAATCATACAATCACAATCATACGATCACAATCATAAAATCACAATCATACAATCACAATCATACAATCACAATCATACAAAAACAATCATACAACCTTTATTATACAAGCACAATCATACAATCACAATCATACGATCACAATCATACAATTACTATCATACAATCACAATCATACAATCACAATCATGCAATCACAATCATACGATCACAATCATACAATCACAATCATACGATCACAATCATAAAATCACAATCATACAATCACAATCATACAATCACAGTCATACAATCGAAATCAAAGAATCACAATCATACGATCACAATCATACAATCGCAATCATACAATCACAATCATACAATCACAATCATACAATCACAATCATACAATCACAATCATACAATCACAATCATACGATCTCAATCATACAATCACAATCGTACAATCACAATCATACAATCACAATCATACAATCACAATCATACAATCACAATCATACAATCACAATCATACAGTCACAATCATACAATCACAATCATAGAATCACAACCATACCATCACAATCATACAATCACAATCATACAATCACAATCATACGATCACAATCATACGATCTCAATCATACAATCACAATCATACAATCACAATCATACATTCACAATCATACAATCACAATCAAACAATCAGAATAATACAATCACAATCATACAATCACAATCATACAATCACAATCATACGATTTCAATCATACAATCACAATCATACAATCACAATCATACAATCACAATCATACAATCACAATCATACAATCACAATCATACAATCGCAATCATACAATCACAATCATACAATCACAATCATACAATCACAATCATACAATCACAATCATACGATCTCAATCATACAATCACAATCATACAATCACAATCATACAATCACAATCATACAACCTTAATTATACAACCACAATCATACGATCACAATCATGCAATCACAATCATACAATCACAATCATAAAATCACAATCATACAATCACAATCATACAATCACAAAAATACAATCACAATCATACAATCACAATCACACAATCACAATCATACAATCACAGTCATACAATCGAAATCAAGGAATCACAATCATACAATCACAATAATACAGTCACAATCATACAATCACAATCATTCAACCACAATCATACAAAAACAATCATACAACCTTAATTATACAAGCACAATCATACAATCACAATCATACAATCACAATCATACGATCACAATCATACAATTACTATCACACAATCACAATCATACAATCACAATCATGCAATCACAATCATACGATCACAATCATACAATCACAATCATACGATCACAATCATAAAATCACAATCATACAATCACAATCATTCAATCACAATCATACAATCACAATCATACAATCACAATCACATAATCACAATCATACAATCACAGTCATACAATCGAAATCAAAGAATCACAATCATACGATCACAATCATACAATCGCAATCATACAATCACAATCATACAATCACAATCATACAATCACAATCATACGATCACAATCATAAAATCACAATCATACAATCACAATCATACAATCACAATCATACAATCACAATCATACAATCACAATCACATAATCACAATCATACAATCACAGTCATATAATCGAAATCAAAGAATCACAATCATACGATCACAATCATACAATCGCAATCATACAATCACAATCATACAATCACAATCATACAATCACAATCATACAATCACAATCATACAATCACAATCATACAATCACAATCACACAATCACAATCAGACAATCACAATCATACAATCACAATCAAACAATCAGAACCATACAATCACTATCATACCATCACAATCATACAATCACAATCATACAATCACAATCATACAATCACAATCGTACAATCACAATCATACAATCTCAATCATACAATCACAATCATACAATCACAATCATACAATCACAATCATACAATCACAATCATACAATCACAATCATACAATCACAATCATACAATCACAGTCATACAATCACAGTCATACAATCACAATCATACTATCACAATCATACAATCACAATCATACAATCAGAATCATACAATCACAATCACAAAATCACAATCATACAATCACAATCATACAATCACAATCATACAATCACAATCATAAAATCACAATCATACAATCACAGTCATACAATCACAATCATACAATCACAATCATACAATCACAATCATACGATTTCAATCATACAATCACAATCATACAATCACAATCATACAATCACAATCATACAATCACAATCATACAATCACAATCATACAATCACAATCATACAAAAACAATCATACAACCTTAATTATACAAGCACAATCGTACAATCACAATCATACAATCACAATCATACGATCACAATCATACAATTACTATCATACAATCACAATCATACAATCACGATCATGCAATCACAATCATACGATCACAATCATACAATCACAATCATCCGATCACAATCATAAAATCACAATCATACAATCACAATCATACAATCACAAAAATACAATCGCAATCATACAATCACAATCACACAATCACAATCATACAATCACAGTCATACAATCGAAATCAAGGAATCACAATCATACAATCACAATAATACAGTCACAGTCATACAATCACAATCATACAAAAACAATCATACAACCTTTATTATACAAGCACAATCATACAATCACAATCATACGATCACAATCATACAATTACTATCATACAATCACAATCATACAATCACAATCATGCAATCACAATCATACGATCACAATCATACAATCACAATCATACGATCGCAATCATAAAATCACAATCATACAATCACAATCATACAATCACAGTCATACAATCGAAATCAAAGAATCACAATCATACGATCACAATCATACAATCGCAATCATACAATCACAATCATACAATCACAATCATACAATCACAATCACACAATCACAATCATACAATCACAGTCATACAATCGAAATCAAGGAATCACAAACATACAATCACAATAATACAGTCACAATCATACAATCACAATCATACAATCACAATCATACAAAAACAATCATACAACCTTTATTATACAAGCACAATCATACAATCACAATCATACGATCACAATCATACAATTACTATCATACAATCACAATCATACAATCACAATCATGCAATCACAATCATACGATCACAATCATACAATCACAATCATACGATCACAATCATAAAATCACAATCATACAATCACAATCATACAATCACAGTCATACAATCGAAATCAAAGAATCACAATCATACGATCACAATCATACAATCGCAATCATACAATCACAATCATACAATCACAATCATACAATCACAATCATACAATCACAATCATACAATCACAATCATACGATCTCAATCATACAATCACAATCGTACAATCACAATCATACAATCACAATCATACAATCACAATCATACAATCACAATCATACAGTCACAATCATACAATCACAATCATACAATCACAACCATACCATCACAATCATACAATCACAATCATACAATCACAATCATACGATCACAATCATACGATCTCAATCATACAATCACAATCATACAATCACAATCATACATTCACAATCATACAATCACAATCAAACAATCAGAATAATACAATCACAATCATACAATCACAATCATACAATCACAGTCATACAAAAACAATCATACAATCACAATCATACAATCACAATCATACAATCACAATCATACAATCACAATCATACAATCACAATCATACAATCACAATCATACAATCACAATCATACAATCACAATCATACAATCACAATCATACAATCACAATCATACAATCACAATCATACAATCACAGTCATACAATCACAATCATACAATCATAATCATACAATCACAATCATACGATTTCAATCATACAATCACAATCATACAATCACAATCATACAATCACAATCATACAATCACAATCATACAATCACAATCATACAATCGCAATCATACAATCACAATCATACAATCACAATCATACAATCACAATCATACAATCACAATCATACAATCTCAATCATACAATCACAATCATACAATCACAATCATACGATCACAATCATACAATTACTATCATACAATCATAATCATACAATCACAATCATGGAATCACAATCATACGATCACAATCATACAATCACAATCATACGATCACAATCATAAAATCACAATCATACAATCACAATCATACAATCACAACCATACCATCACAATCATACAATCACAATCATACAATCACAATCATACGATCACAATCATACGATCTCAATCATACAATCACAATCATACAATCACAATCATACATTCACAATCATACAATCACAATCAAACAATCAGAATAATACAATCACAATCATACAATCACAATCATACAATCACAGTCATACAAAAACAATCATACAATCACAATCATACAATCACAATCATACAATCACAATCATACAATCACAATCATACAATCACAATCATACAATCACAATCATACAATCACAATCATACAATCACAATCATACAATCACAATCATACAATCACAATCATACAATCACAATCATACAATCACAGTCATACAATCACAATCATACAATCATAATCATACAATCACAATCATACGATTTCAATCATACAATCACAATCATACAATCACAATCATACAATCACAATCATACAATCACAATCATACAATCACAATCATACAATCGCAATCATACAATCACAATCATACAATCACAATCATACAATCACAATCATACAATCACAATCATACAATCTCAATCATACAATCACAATCATACAATCACAATCATACGATCACAATCATACAATTACTATCATACAATCATAATCATACAATCACAATCATGGAATCACAATCATACGATCACAATCATACAATCACAATCATACGATCACAATCATAAAATCACAATCATACAATCACAATCATACAATCACAAAAATACAATCACAATCATACAATCACAATCACACAATCACAATCATACAATCACAGTCATACAATCGAAATCAAGGAATCACAATCATACAATCACAATAATACAGTCACAATCATACAATCACAATCATTCAACCACAATCATACAAAAACAATCATACAACCTTAATTATACAAGCACAATCATACAATCACAATCATACAATCACAATCATACGATCACAATCATACAATTACTAACACACAATCACAATCATACAATCACAATCATGCAATCACAATCATACGATCACAATCATACAATCACAATCATACGATCACAATCATAAAATCACAATCATACAATCACAATCATTCAATCACAATCATACAATCACAATCATACAATCACAATCACATAATCACAATCATACAATCACAGTCATACAATCGAAATCAAAGAATCACAATCATACGATCACAATCATACAATCGCAATCATACAATCACAATCATACAATCACAATCATACAATCACAATCATACAATCACAATCATACGATCACAATCATAAAATCACAATCATACAATCACAATCATACAATCACAATCATACAATCACAATCATACAATCACAATCACATAATCACAATCATACAATCACAGTCATATAATCGAAATCAAAGAATCACAATCATACGATCACAATCATACAATCGCAATCATACAATCACAATCATACAATCACAATCATACAATCACAATCATACAATCACAATCATACAATCACAATCATACAATCACAATCACACAATCACAATCATACAATCACAATCAGACAATCACAATCATAAAATCACAATCATACAATCACAATTATACAATCACAATCATAAAATCACAGTCATACATAAACAATCATACAATCACAATCATACAATCACAATCATACAATCACAATCATACAATCACAATCATACAATCGCAATCATACGATCTCAATCATACAATCACAATCATACAATCACAATCTTACAATCACAATCATACAATCACAATCGTACAAAAACAATCATACAATCACAATCATAGAATCACAATCATACAATCACAATCATACAATCACAATCATACAATCACAATCATACAATCACAATCATACAATCACAATCATACAATCACAATCATACAATCACAATCATACAATCACAATCATACAATCACAATCATACAATCACAATCATAAAATCACAATCATACAATCACAGTCATACAATCACAATCATACAATCACAATCATACAATCACAATCATACGATTTCAATCATACAATCACAATCATACAATCACAATCATACAATCACAATCATACAATCACAATCATACAATCACAATCATACAAAAACAATCATACAACCTTAATTATACAAGCACAATCGTACAATCACAATCATACAATCACAATCATACGATCACAATCATACAATTACTATCATACAATCACAATCATACAATCACGATCATGCAATCACAATCATACAATCACAATCATACAATCACAATCATACAATCACAGTCATACAATCACAGTCATACAATCACAATCATACTATCACAATCATACAATCACAATCATACAATCAGAATCATACAATCACAATCACAAAATCACAATCATACAATCACAATCATACAATCACAATCATACAATCACAATCATACAATCACAGTCATACAATCACAATCATACAATCACAATCATACAATCACAATCATACGATTTCAATCATACAATCACAATCATACAATCACAATCATACAATCACAATCATACAATCACAATCATACAATCACAATCATACAATCACAATCATACAAAAACAATCATACAACCTTAATTATACAAGCACAATCGTACAATCACAATCATACAATCACAATCATACGATCACAATCATACAATTACTATCATACAATCACAATCATACAATCACGATCATGCAATCACAATCATACGATCACAATCATACAATCACAATCATACGATCACAATCATAAAATCACAATCATACAATCACAATCATACAATCACAATCATACAAAAACAATCATACAACCTTTATTATACAAGCACAATCATACAATCACAATCATACGATCACAATCATACAATTACTATCATACAATCACAATCATACAATCACAATCATGCAATCACAATCATACGATCACAATCATACAATCACAATCATACGATCACAATCATAAAATCACAATCATACAATCACAATCATACAATCACAGTCATACAATCGAAATCAAAGAATCACAATCATACGATCACAATCATACAATCGCAATCATACAATCACAATCATACAATCACAATCATACAATCACAATCATACAATCACAATCATACAATCACAATCATACGATCTCAATCATACAATCACAATCGTACAATCACAATCATACAATCACAATCATACAATCACAATCATACAATCACAATCATACAATCACAATCATACAATCACAATCATACAGTCACAATCATACAATCACAATCATAGAATCACAACCATACCATCACAATCATACAATCACAATCATACAATCACAATCATACAATCACAATCATACGATCACAATCATACGATCTCAATCATACAATCACAATCATACAATCACAATCATACATTCACAATTATACAATCACAATCAAACAATCAGAATAATACAATCACAATCATACAATCACAATCATACAATCACAATCATACGATTTCAATCATACAATCACAATCATACAATCACAATCATACAATCACAATCATACAATCACAATCATACAATCACAATCATACAATCGCAATCATACAATCACAATCATACAATCACAATCATACAATCACAATCATACAATCACAATCATACGATCTCAATCATACAATCACAATCATACAATCACAATCATACAATCACAATCATACAATCACAATCATACAATCACAATCATACAACCTTAATTATACAACCACAATCATACGATCACAATCATGCAATCACAATCATACAATCACAATCATAAAATCACAATCATACAATCACAATCATACAATCACAAAAATACAATCACAATCATACAATCACAATCACACAATCACAATCATACAATCACAGTCATACAATCGAAATCAAGGAATCACAATCATACAATCACAATAATACAGTCACAATCATACAATCACAATCATTCAACCACAATCATACAAAAACAATCATACAACCTTAATTATACAAGCACAATCATACAATCACAATCATACAATCACAATCATACGATCACAATCATACAATTACTATCACACAATCACAATCATACAATCACAATCATGCAATCACAATCATACGATCACAATCATACAATCACAATCATACGATCACAATCATAAAATCACAATCATACAATCACAATCATTCAATCACAATCATACAATCACAATCATACAATCACAATCACATAATCACAATCATACAATCACAGTCATACAATCACAATCGTACAAAAACAATCATACAACCTTAATTATACAACCACAATCATACGATCACAATCATGCAATCACAATCATACAATCACAATCATACAATCACAATCACATAATCACAATCATACAATCACAGTCATACAATCGAAATCAAAGAATCACAATCATACGATCACAATCATACAATCGCAATCATACAATCACAATCAAACAATCACAATCATACAATCACAATCATACAATCACAATCATACGATCACAATCATAAAATCACAATCATACAATCACAATCATACAATCACAATCATACAATCACAATCATACAATCACAATCACATAATCACAATCATACATTCACAGTCATATAATCGAAATCATAAAATCACAATCATACAATCACAATTATACAATCACAATCATAAAATCACAGTCATACATAAACAATCATACAATCACAATCATACAATCACAATCATACAATCACAATCATACAATCACAATCATACGATCTCAATCATACAATCACAATCATACAATCACAATCTTACAATCACAATCGTACAATCACAATCGTACAAAAACAATCATACAATCACAATCATAGAATCACAATCATACAATCACAATCATACAATCACAATCATACGATCTCAATCATACAATCACAATCATACAATCACAATCATACAATCACAATCATACAATCACAATCATACAATCACAATCATACAATCACAATCATACAATCACAATCATACAATCACAATCATACAAAAACAATCATACAACCTTAATTATACAACCACAATCATACGATCACAATCATACAATCACAATCATACAATCACAATCATACAATCACAATCACACAATCACAATCAGACAATCACAATCATACAATCACAATCAAACAATCAGAACCATACAATCACAATCATACAATCACAATCATACAATCACAATCATACAATCACAATCATACAATCACAATCATACAATCACAATCATACAATCACAATCATAAAATCACAATCATACAATCACAGTCATACAATCACAATCATACAATCACAATCATACAATCACAATCATACGATTTCAATCATACAATCACAATCATACAATCACAATCATACAATCACAATCATACAATCACAATCATACAATCACAATCATACAATCACAATCATACAAAAACAATCATACAACCTTAATTATACAAGCACAATCGTACAATCACAATCATACAATCACAATCATACGATCACAATCATACAATCACAATCATACAATCACAGTCATACAATCACAGTCATACAATCACAATCATACTATCACAATCATACAATCACAATCATACAATCAGAATCATACAATCACAATCACAAAATCACAATCATACAATCACAATCATACAATCACAATCATACAATCACAATCATACAATCACAATCATACAATCACAGTCATACAATCACAATCATACAATCACAATCATACAATCACAATCATACGATTTCAATCATACAATCACAATCATACAATCACAATCATACAATCACAATCATACAATCACAATCATACAATCACAATCATACAATCACAATCATACAATCACAATCATACAAAAACAATCATACAACCTTAATTATACAAGCACAATCGTACAATCACAATCATACAATCACAATCATACGATCACAATCATACAATTACTATCATACAATCACAATCATACAATCACGATCATGCAATCACAATCATACGATCACAATCATACAATCACAATCATACGATCACAATCATAAAATCACAATCATACAATCACAATCATACAATCACAATCATACAAAAACAATCATACAACCTTTATTATACAAGCACAATCATACAATCACAATCATACGATCACAATCATACAATTACTATCATACAATCACAATCATACAATCACAATCATGCAATCACAATCATACGATCACAATCATACAATCACAATCATACGATCACAATCATAAAATCACAATCATACAATCACAATCATACAATCACAGTCATACAATCGAAATCAAAGAATCACAATCATACGATCACAATCATACAATCGCAATCATACAATCACAATCATACAATCACAATCATACAATCACAATCATACAATCACAATCATACAATCACAATCATACGATCTCAATCATACAATCACAATCGTACAATCACAATCATACAATCACAATCATACAATCACAATCATACAATCACAATCATACAATCACAATCATACAATCACAATCATACAGTCACAATCATACAATCACAATCATAGAATCACAACCATACCATCACAATCATACAATCACAATCATACAATCACAATCATACGATCACAATCATACGATCTCAATCATACAATCACAATCATACAATCACAATCATACATTCACAATCATACAATCACAATCAAACAATCAGAATAATACAATCACAATCATACAATCACAATCATACAATCACAATCATACGATTTCAATCATACAATCACAATCATACAATCACAATCATACAATCACAATCATACAATCACAATCATACAATCACAATCATACAATCGCAATCATACAATCACAATCATACAATCACAATCATACAATCACAATCATACAATCACAAAAATACAATCACAATCATACAATCACAATCACACAATCACAATCATACAATCACAGTCATACAATCGAAATCAAGGAATCACAATCATACAATCACAATAATACAGTCACAATCATACAATCACAATCATTCAACCACAATCATACAAAAACAATCATACAACCTTAATTATACAAGCACAATCATACAATCACAATCATACAATCACAATCATACGATCACAATCATACAATTACTATCACACAATCACAATCATACAATCACAATCATGCAATCACAATCATACGATCACAATCATACAATCACAATCATACGATCACAATCATAAAATCACAATCATACAATCACAATCATTCAATCACAATCATACAATCACAATCATACAATCACAATCACATAATCACAATCATACAATCACAGTCATACAATCGAAATCAAAGAATCACAATCATACGATCACAATCATACAATCGCAATCTTACAATCACAATCATACAATCACAATCATACAATCACAATCATACAATCACAATCATACGATCACAATCATAAAATCACAATCATACAATCACAATCATACAATCACAATCATACAATCACAATCATACAATCACAATCACATAATCACAATCATACAATCACAGTCATATAATCGAAATCAAAGAATCACAATCATACGATCACAATCATACAATCGCAATCATACAATCACAATCATACAATCACAATCATACAATCACAATCATACAATCACAATCATACAATCACAATCATACAATCACAATCACACAATCACAATCATACAATCACAATCAGACAATCACAATCATAAAATCACAATCATACAATCACAATTATACAATCACAATCATAAAATCACAGTCATACATAAACAATCATACAATCACAATCATACAATTACAATCATACAATCACAATCATACAATCACAATCATACAATCACAATCATACAATCACAATCATACGATCTCAATCATACAATCACAATCATACAATCACAATCTTACAATCACAATCATACAATCACAATCGTACAAAAACAATCATACAATCACAATCATAGAATCACAATCATACAATCACAATCATACAATCACAATCATACAATCACAATCATACAATCACAATCATACAATCACAATCATACAATCACAATCATACGATCTCAATCATACAATCACAATCATACAATCACAATCTTACAATCACAATCATACAATCACAATCGTACAAAAACAATCATACAACCTTAATTATACAACCACAATCATACGATCACAATCATGCAATCACAATCATACAATCACAATCATACAATCACAATCACATAATCACAATCATACAATCACAGTCATACAATCGAAATCAAAGAATCACAATCATACGATCACAATCATACAATCGCAATCATACAATCACAATCAAACAATCACAATCATACAATCACAATCATACAATCACAATCATACGATCACAATCATAAAATCACAATCATACAATCACAATCATACAATCACAATCATACAATCACAATCATACAATCACAATCACATAATCACAATCATACATTCACAGTCATATAATCGAAATCATAAAATCACAATCATACAATCACAATTATACAATCACAATCATAAAATCACAGTCATACATAAACAATCATACAATCACAATCATACAATCACAATCATACAATCACAATCATACAATCACAATCATACGATCTCAATCATACAATCACAATCATACAATCACAATCTTACAATCACAATCGTACAATCACAATCGTACAAAAACAATCATACAATCACAATCATAGAATCACAATCATACAATCACAATCATACAATCACAATCATACGATCTCAATCATACAATCACAATCATACAATCACAATCATACAATCACAATCATACAATCACAATCATACAATCACAATCATACAATCACAATCATACAATCACAATCATACAATCACAATCATACAAAAACAATCATACAACCTTAATTATACAACCACAATCATACGATCACAATCATACAATCACAATCATACAATCACAATCATACAATCACAATCACACAATCACAATCAGACAATCACAATCATACAATCACAATCAAACAATCAGAACCATACAATCACTATCATACCATCACAATCATACAATCACAATCATACAATCACAATCATACAATCACAATCATACAATCACAATCATACAATCACAATCATACAATCACAATCATACAATCACAATCATACAATCACAATCATACAATCACAATCATACAATCACAATCATACAATCACAATCATACAATCACAATCATACAATCACAATCATACAATCACAGTCATACAATCACAGTCATACAATCACAATCATACTATCACAATCATACAATCACAATCATACAATCAGAATCATACAATCACAATCACAAAATCACAATCATACAATCACAATCATACAATCACAATCATACAATCACAATCATAAAATCACAATCATACAATCACAGTCATACAATCACAATCATACAATCACAATCATACAATCACAATCATACGATTTCAATCATACAATCACAATCATACAATCACAATCATACAATCACAATCATACAATCACAATCATACAATCACAATCATACAAAAACAATCATACAACCTTAATTATACAAGCACAATCGTACAATCACAATCATACAATCACAATCATACGATCACAATCATACAATTACTATCATACAATCACAATCATACAATCACGATCATGCAATCACAATCATACGATCACAATCATACAATCACAATCATACGATCACAATCATAAAATCACAATCATACAATCACAATCATACAATCACAGAAATACAATCACAATCATACAATCACAATCACACAATCACAATCATACAATCACAGTCATACAATCGAAATCAAGGAATCACAATCATACAATCACAATAATACAGTCACAATCATATAATCACAATCATACAATCACAATCATACAAAAACAATCATACAACCTTTATTATACAAGCACAATCATACAATCACAATCATACGATCACAATCATACAATTACTATCATACAATCACAATCATACAATCACAATCATGCAATCACAATCATACGATCACAATCATACAATCACAATCATACGATCACAATCATAAAATCACAATCATACAATCACAATCATACAATCACAGTCATACAATCGAAATCAAAGAATCACAATCATACGATCACAATCATACAATCGCAATCATACAATCACAATCATACAATCACAATCGTACAAAAACAATCATACAATCACAATCATAGAATCACAATCATACAATCACAATCATACAATCACAATCATACAATCACAATCATACAATCACAATCATACGATCACAATCATAAAATCACAATCATACAATCACAATCATACAATCACAAAAATACAATCACAATCATACAATCACAATCACACAATCACAATCATACAATCACAGTCATACAATCGAAATCAAGGAATCACAATCATACAATCACAATAATACAGTCACAATCATACAATCACAATCATTCAATCACAATCATACAATCACGATCATGCAATCACAATCATACGATCACAATCATACAATCACAATCATACAATCACAATCATAGAATCACAATCATACAATCACAGTCATACAATCACAATCATACAATCACAATCATACAACCACAATCATACGATTTCAATCATACAATCACAATCATACAATCACAATCATACAATCACAATCATACAATCACAATCATACAATCACAATCATACAATCACAATCATACAATCACAATCATACAATCACAATCATACAATCACAGTCATACAATCACAATCATACAATCACAATCATGCAATCACAATCATACGATTTCAATCATACAATCACAATCATACAATCACAATCATACAATCACAATCATACAATCACAATCATACAATCACAATCATACAATCACAATCATACAATCACAATCATACAATCACAATCATACAATCACAATCATACAATCACAATCATACAATCACAATCATACAATCACAATCATACAATCACAATCATACAATCACAATCATACAATCACAATCATACAATCACAATCACATAATCACAATCATACAATCACAGTCATATAATCGAAATCAAAGAATCACAATCATACGATCACAATCATACAATCGCAATCATACAATCACAATCATACAATCACAATCATACAATCACAATCATACAATCACAATCATACAATCACAATCATACAATCACAATCACACAATCACAATCACACAATCACAATCATACAATCACAATCAGACAATCACAATCATAAAATCACAATCATACAATCACAATTATACAATCACAATCATAAAATCACAGTCATACATAAACAATCATACAATCACAATCATACAATCACAATCATACAATCACAATCATACAATCACAATCATACGATCTCAATCATACAATCACAATCATACAATCACAATCTTACAATCACAATCATACAATCACAATCGTACAAAAACAATCATACAATCACAATCATAGAATCACAATCATACAATCACAATCATACAATCACAATCATACAATCACAATCATACAATCACAATCATACAATCACAATCATACAATCACAATCATACGACCTCAATCATACAATCACAATCATACAATCACAATCTTACAATCACAATCATACAATCACAATCGTACAAAAACAATCATACAACCTTAATTATACAACCACAATCATACGATCACAATCATGCAATCACAATCATACAATCACAATCATACAATCACAATCATACAATCACAATCACACAATCACAATCAGACAATCACAATCGTACAATCACAATCATACAATCACAATCAAACAATCAGAACCATACAATCACTATCATACAATCACAATCATACAATCACAATCATACAATCACAATCATACAATCACAATCATACAGTCACAATCTTACAATCACAATCATACAATCACAATCGTACAAAAACAATCATACAACCTTAATTATACAACCACAATCATACGATCACAATCATGCAATCACAATCATACAATCACATTCATACAATCACAATCATGCAATCACAATCATACAATCACAATCATACAATCACAATCATACAATCACAATCATACAATCAAAACCATACAATCACAATCATACAATCACTATCATACAATCACAGTCATACAATTACAATCATACAATCACAATCACAAAATCACAATCATACAATCACAATCATAGAATCACAATCATACAATCACAATCATACAATCACAATCATACAACCACAATCATACAATCACAATCATACAATCACAATCATACAATCACAATCATACGATCTCAATCATACAATCACAATCGTACAATCACAATCATACAATCACAATCATACAATCACAATCATACAATCACAATCATACAATCACAATCATACAGTCACAATCATACAATCACAATCATACAATCACAACCATACCATCACAATCATACAATCACAATCATACGATCACAATCATACGATCACAATCATACGATCTCAATCATACAATCACAATCATACAATCACAATCATACATTCACAATCATACAATCACAATCAAACAATCAGAATAATACAATCACAATCATACAATCACAATCATACAATCACAGTCATACAAAAACAATCATACAATCACAATCATACAATCACAATCATACAATCACAATCATACAATCACAATCATACAATCACAATCATACAATCACAATCATACAATCACAATCATACAATCACAATCATACAATCACAATCATACAATCACAGTCATACAATCACAATCATACAATCACAATCATACAATCACAATCATACGATTTCAATCATACAATCACAATCATACAATCACAATCATACAATCACAATCATACAATCACAATCATACAATCACAATCATACAATCGCAATCATACAATCACAATCATACAATCACAATCATACAATCACAATCATACAATCACAATCATACAATCTCAATCATACAATCACAATCATACAATCACAATCATACGATCACAATCATACAATTACTATCATACAATCATAATCATACAATCACAATCATGGAATCACAATCATACGATCACAATCATACAATCACAATCATACGATCACAATCATAAAATCACAATCATACAATCACAATCATACAATCACAAAAATACAATCACAATCATACAATCACAATCACACAATCACAATCATACAATCACAGTCATACAATCGAAATCAAGGAATCACAATCATACAATCACAATAATACAGTCACAATCATACAATCACAATCATTCAACCACAATCATACAAAAACAATCATACAACCTTAATTATACAAGCACAATCATACAATCACAATCATACAATCACAATCATACGATCACAATCATACAATTACTATCACACAATCACAATCATACAATCACAATCATGCAATCACAATCATACGATCACAATCATACAATCACAATCATACGATCACAATCATAAAATCACAATCATACAATCACAATCATTCAATCACAATCATACAATCACAATCATACAATCACAATCACATAATCACAATCATACAATCACAGTCATACAATCGAAATCAAAGAATCACAATCATACGATCACAATCATACAATCGCAATCATACAATCACAATCATACAATCACAATCATACAATCACAATCATACAATCACAATCATACGATCACAATCATAAAATCACAATCATACAATCACAATCATACAATCACAATCATACAATCACAATCATACAATCACAATCACATAATCACAATCATACAATCACAGTCATATAATCGAAATCAAAGAATCACAATCATACGATCACAATCATACAATCGCAATCATACAATCACAATCATACAATCACAATCATACAATCACAATCATACAATCACAATCATACAATCACAATCATACAATCACAATCATACATTCACAATCATACAATCACAATCATACAATCACAATCATACAATCACAATCATACAATCACAATCATACAATCACAATCATACAATCACAATCATACAATCACAATCATACAATCACAATCATAAAATCACAATCATAAAATCACAATCATACAATCACAATTATACAATCACAATCATACAATCACAGTCATACATAAACAATCATACAATCACAATCATACAATCACAATCATACAATCACAATCATACAATCACAATCATACAATCACAATCATACAATCACAATCATACGATCTCAATCATACAATCACAATCATACAATCACAATCTTACAATCACAATCATACAATCACAATCGTACAAAAACAATCATACAATCACAATCATAGAATCACAATCATACAATCACAATCATACAATCACAATCATACAATCACAATCATACAATCACAATCATACGATCACAATCATAAAATCACAATCATACAATCACAATCATACAATCACAAAAATACAATCACAATCATACAATCACAATCACACAATCACAATCATACAATCACAGTCATACAATCGAAATCAAGGAATCACAATCATACAATCACAATAATACAGTCACAATCATACAATCACAATCATTCAATCACAATCATACAATCACGATCATGCAATCACAATCATACGATCACAATCATACAATCACAATCATACAATCACAATCATAAAATCACAATCATACAATCACAGTCATACAATCACAATCATACAATCACAATCATACAATCACAGTCATACAATCACAATCATACAATCACAATCATGCAATCACAATCATACGATTTCAATCATACAATCACAATCATACAATCACAATCATACAATCACAATCATACAATCACAATCATACAATCACAATCATACAATCACAATCATACAATCACAATCACACAATCACAATCATACAATCACAGTCATACAATCGAAATCAAGGAATCACAATCATACAATCACAATAATACATTCACAATCATACAATCACAATCATTCAATCACAATCATACAAAAACAATCATACAACCTTAATTATACAAGCACAATCATACAATCACAATCATACAATCACAATCATACGATCACAATCATACAATTACTATCACACAATCACAATCATACAATCACAATCATGCAATCACAATCATACGATCACAATCATACAATCACAATCATACGATCACAATCATAAAATCACAATCATACAATCACAATCATTCAATCACAATCATACAATCACAATCATACAATCACAATCACATAATCACAATCATACAATCACAGTCATACAACCGAAATCAAAGAATCACAATCATACAATCGCAATCATACAATCACAATCATACAATCACAATCATACAATCACAATCATACAATCACAATCATACGACCACAATCATAAAATCACAATCATACAATCACAATCATACAATCACAATCATACAATCACAATCATACAATCACAATCACATAATCACAATCATACAATCACAGTCATATAATCGAAATCAAAGAATCACAATCATACGATCACAATCATACAATCGCAATCATACAATCACAATCATACAATCACAATCATACAATCACAATCATACAATCACAATCATACAATCACAATCATACAATCACAATCATACAATCACAATCACACAATCACAATCACACAATCACAATCATACAATCACAATCAGACAATCACAATCATAAAATCACAATCATACAATCACAATTATACAATCACAATCATAAAATCACAGTCATACATAAACAATCATACAATCACAATCATACAATCACAATCATACAATCACAATCATACAATCACAATCATACGATCTCAATCATACAATCACAATCATACAATCACAATCTTACAATCACAATCATACAATCACAATCGTACAAAAACAATCATACAATCACAATCATAGAATCACAATCATACAATCACAATCATACAATCACAATCATACAATCACAATCATACAATCACAATCATACAATCACAATCATACAATCACAATCATACAATCACAATCATACAATCACAATCATACAATCACAATCATACGACCTCAATCATACAATCACAATCATACAATCACAATCTTACAATCACAATCATACAATCACAATCGTACAAAAACAATCATACAACCTTAATTATACAACCACAATCATACCATCACAATCATGCAATCACAATCATACAATCACAATCATACAATCACAATCATACAATCACAATCACACAATCACAATCAGACAATCACAATCGTACAATCACAATCATACAATCACAATCAAACAATCAGAACCATACAATCACTATCATACAATCACAATCATACAATCACAATCATACAATCACAATCATACAATCACAATCATACAATCACAATCATACAATCACAATCTTACAATCACAATCATACAATCACAATCGTACAAAAACAATCATACAACCTTAATTATACAACCACAATCATACGATCACAATCATGCAATCACAATCATACAATCACATTCATACAATCACAATCATGCAATCACAATCATACAATCACAATCATACAATCACAATCATACAATCACAATCATACAATCAAAACCATACAATCACAATCATACAATCACTATCATACAATCACAGTCATACAATTACAATCATACAATCACAATCACAAAATCACAATCATACAATCACAATCATAGAATCACAATCATACAATCACAATCATACAATCACAATCATACAATCACAATCATACAATCACAATCATACAATCACAATCATACAATCACAATCATACAATCACAATCATACGATCTCAATCATACAATCACAATCGTACAATCACAATCATACAATCACAATCATACAATCACAATCATACCATCACAATCATACAATCACAATCATACAATCACAATCATACGATCACAATCATACGATCTCAATCATACAATCACAATCATACAATCACAATCATACATTCACAATCATACAATCACAATCAAACAATCAGAATAATACAATCACAATCATACAATCACAATCATACAATCACAATCATACAATCACAATCATACAATCACAATCATACAATCACAATCATACAATCACAATCATACAATCACAATCATACGACCTCAATCATACAATCACAATCATACAATCACAATCTTACAATCACAATCATACAATCACAATCGTACAAAAACAATCATACAACCTTAATTATACAACCACAATCATACGATCACAATCATGCAATCACAATCATACAATCACAATCATACAATCACAATCATACAATCACAATCACACAATCACAATCAGACAATCACAATCGTACAATCACAATCATACAATCACAATCAAACAATCAGAACCATACAATCACTATCATACAATCACAATCATACAATCACAATCATACAATCACAATCATACAATCACAATCATACAGTCACAATCTTACAATCACAATCATACAATCACAATCGTACAAAAACAATCATACAACCTTAATTATACAACCACAATCATACGATCACAATCATGCAATCACAATCATACAATCACATTCATACAATCACAATCATGCAATCACAATCATACAATCACAATCATACAATCACAATCATACAATCACAATCATACAATCAAAACCATACAATCACAATCATACAATCACTATTATACAATCACAGTCATACAATTACAATCATACAATCACAATCACAAAATCACAATCATACAATCACAATCATAGAATCACAACCATACAATCACAATCATACAATCACAATCATACAATCACAATCATACAATCACAATCATACAATCACAATCATACAATCACAATCATACGATCTCAATCATACAATCACAATCGTACAATCACAATCATACAATCACAATCATACAATCACAATCATACAATCACAATCATACAATCACAATCATACAGTCACAATCATACAATCACAATCATACAATCACAACCATACCATCACAATCATACAATCACAATCATACAATCACAATCATACGATCACAATCATACGATCTCAATCATACAATCACAATCATACAATCACAATCATACATTCACAATCATACAATCACAATCAAACAATCAGAATAATACAATCACAATCATACAATCACAATCATACAATCACAGTCATACGATTTCAATCATACGATTTCAATCATACAATCACAATCATACAATCACAATCATACAATCACAATCATACAATCACAATAATACAATCACAATCATACAATCGCAATCATACAATCACAATCATACAATCACAATCATACAATCACAATCATACAATCACAATCATACAATCTCAATCATACAATCACAATCATACGATCACAATCATACGATCACAATCATACAATTACTATCATACAATCATAATCATACAATCACAATCATGGAATCACAATCATACGATCACTATCATACAATCACAATCATACGATCACAATCATAAAATCACAATCATACAATCACAATCATACAATCACAAAAATACAATCACAATCATACAATCACAATCACACAATCACAATCATACAATCACAGTCATACAATCGAAATCAAGGAATCACAATCATACAATCACAATAATACAGTCACAATCATACAATCACAATCATTCAACCACAATCATACAAAAACAATCATACAACCTTAATTATACAAGCACAATCATACAATCACAATCATACAATCACAATCATACGATCACAATCATACAATTACTATCACACAATCACAATCATACAATCACAATCATGCAATCACAATCATACGATCACAATCATACAATCACAATCATACGATCACAATTATAAAATCACAATCATACAATCACAATCATTCAATCACAATCATACAATCACAATCATACAATCACAATCACATAATCACAATCATACAATCACAGTCATACAATCGAAATCAAAGAATCACAATCATACGATCACAATCATACAATCGCAATCATACAATCACAATCATACAATCACAATCATACAATCACAATCATACAATCACAATCATACGATCACAATCATAAAATCACAATCATACAATCACAATCATACAATCACAATCATACAATCACAATCATACAATCACAATCATACAATCACAATCACATAATCACAATCATACAATCACAGTCATATAATCGAAATCAAAGAATCACAATCATACGATCACAATCATACAATCGCAATCATACAATCACAATCATACAATCACAATCATACAATCACAATCATACAATCACAATCATACAATCACAATCATACAATCACAATCATACAATCACAATCATACATTCACAATCATACAATCACAATCATACAATCACAATCATACAATCACAATCATACAATCACAATCATACAATCACAATCATACAATCACAATCATACAATCACAATCATAAAATCACAATCATAAAATCACAATCATACAATCACAATTATACAATCACAATCATACAATCACAGTCATACATAAACAATCATACAATCACAATCATACAATCACAATCATACAATCACAATCATACAATCACAATCATACAATCACAATCATACAATCACAATCATACAATCACAATCATACGATCTCAATCATACAATCACAATCATACAATCACAATCTTACAATCACAATCATACAATCACAATCGTACAAAAACAATCATACAATCACAATCATAGAATCACAATCATACAATCACAATCATACAATCACAATCATACAATCACAATCATACGATCACAATCATAAAATCACAATCATACAATCACAATCATACAATCACAAAAATACAATCACAATCATACAATCACAATCACACAATCACAATCATACAATCACAGTCATACAATCGAAATCAAGGAATCACAATCATACAATCACAATAATACAGTCACAATCATACAATCACAATCATTCAATCACAATCATACAATCACGATCATGCAATCACAATCATACGATCACAATCATACAATCACAATCATACAATCACAATCATAAAATCACAATCATACAATCACAGTCATACAATCACAATCATACAATCACAATCATACAATCACAATCATACGATTTCAATCATACAATCACAATCATACAATCACAATCATACAATCACAATCATACAATCACAATCATACAATCACAATCATACAATCACAATCATACAATCACAGTCATACAATCACAATCATACAATCACAATCATGCAATCACAATCATACGATTTCAATCATACAATCACAATCATACAATCACAATCATACAATCACAATCATACAATCACAATCATGCAATCACAATCATACAATCACAATCATACAATCACAATCATACAATCACAATCATACAATCACAATCATACAAAAACTATCATACAACCTTAATTATACAAGCACAATCGTACAATCACAATCATACAATCACAATCATACGATCACAATCATAGAATTACTATCATACAATCATAATCATACAACCACAATCATAAAATCACAATCATACAATCACAATCATACAATCACAAAAATACAATCACAATCATACAATCACAATCACACAATCACAACCATATAATCACAGTCATACAATCGAAATCAAGGAATCACAATCATACAATCACAATAATACAGTCACAATCATACAATCACAATCATTCAATCACAATCATACAAAAACAATCATACAACCTTAATTATACAAGCACAATCATACAATCACAATCATACAATCACAATCATACGATCACAATCATACAATTACTATCACACAATCACAATCATACAATCACAATCATGCAATCACAATCATACGATCACAATCATACAATCACAATCATACGATCACAATCATAAAATCACAATCATACAATCACAATCATTCAATCACAATCATACAATCACAATCATACAATCACAATCACATAATCACAATCATACAATCACAGTCATACAACCGAAATCAAAGAATCACAATCATACGATCACAATCATACAATCGCAATCATACAATCACAATCATACAATCACAATCATACAATCACAATCATACAATCACAATCATACGATCACAATCATAAAATCACAATCATACAATCACAATCATACAATCACAATCATACAATCACAATCATACAATCACAATCACATAATCACAATCATACAATCACAGTCATATAATCGAAATCAAAGAATCACAATCATACGATCACAATCATACAATCGCAATCATACAATCACAATCATACAATCACAATCATACAATCACAATCATACAATCACAATCATACAATCACAATCATACAATCACAATCACACAATCACAATCACACAATCACAATCATACAATCACAATCAGACAATCACAATCATAAAATCACAATCATACAATCACAATTATACAATCACAATCATAAAATCACAGTCATACATTATCAATCATACAATCACAATCATACAATCACAATCATACAATCACAATCATACAATCACAATCATACGATCTCAATCATACAATCACAATCATACAATCACAATCTTACAATCACAATCATACAATCACAATCGTACAAAAACAATCATACAATCACAATCATAGAATCACAATCATACAATCACAATCATACAATCACAATCATACAATCACAATCATACAATCACAATCATACAATCACAATCATACAATCACAATCATACGACCTCAATCATACAATCACAATCATACAACCACAATCTTACAATCACAATCATACAATCACAATCGTACAAAAACAATCATACAACCTTAATTATACAACCACAATCATACGATCACAATCATGCAATCACAATCATACAATCACAATCATACAATCACAATCATACAATCACAATCACACAATCACAATCAGACAATCACAATCGTACAATCACAATCATACAATCACAATCAAACAATCAGAACCATACAATCACTATCATACAATCACAATCATACAATCACAATCATACAATCACAATCATACAATCACAATCATACAATCACAATCTTACAAACACAATCATACAATCACAATCGTACAAAAACAATCATACAACCTTAATTATACAACCACAATCATACGATCACAATCATGCAATCACAATCATACAATCACATTCATACAATCACAATCATGCAATCACAATCATACAATCACAATCATACAATCACAATCATACAATCACAATCATACAATCAAAACCATACAATCACAATCATACAATCACTATCATACAATCACAGTCATACAATTACAATCATACAATCACAATCACAAAATCACAATCATACAATCACAATCATAGAATCACAATCATACAATCACAATCATACAATCACAATCATACAATCACAATCATACAATCACAATCATACAATCACAATCATACAATCACAATCATACAATCACAATCATACAATCACAATCATACAATCACAATCATACAATCACAATCATACGATCTCAATCATACAATCACAATCGTGCAATCACAATCATACAATCACAATCATACAATCACAATCATACAATCACAATCATACAATCACAATCATACAGTCACAATCATACAATCACAATCATACAATCACAACCATACCATCACACTCATACAATCACAATCATACAATCACAATCATACGATCACAATCATACGATCTCAATCATACAATCACAATCATACAATCACAATCATACATTCACAATCATACAATCACAATCAAACAATCAGAATAATACAATCACAATCATACAATCACAGTCATACAAAAACAATCATACAATCACAATCATACAATCACAATCATACAATCACAATCATACAATCACAATCATGCAATCACAATCATACAATCACAATCATACAATCACAATCATACAATCACAATCATACAATCAAAACCATACAATCACAATCATACAATCACTATCATACAATCACAGTCATACAATTACAATCATACAATCACAATCACAAAATCACAATCATACAATCACAATCATAGAATCACAATCATACAATCACAATCATACAATCACAATCATACAATCACAATCATACAATCACAATCATACAATCACAATCATACAATCACAGTCATACAATCACAATCATACAATCACAATCATGCAATCACAATCATACGATTTCAATCATACAATCACAATCATACAATCACAATCATACAATCACAATCATACAATCACAATCATGCAATCACAATCATACAATCACAATCATACAATCACAATCATACAATCACAATCATACAATCACAATCATACAAAAACTATCATACAACCTTAATTATACAAGCACAATCGTACAATCACAATCATACAATCACAATCATACGATCACAATCATAGAATTACTATCATACAATCATAATCATACAACCACAATCATAAAATCACAATCATACAATCACAATCATACAATCACAAAAATACAATCACAATCATACAATCACAATCACACAATCACAATCATATAATCACAGTCATACAATCGAAATCAAGGAATCACAATCATACAATCACAATAATACAGTCACAATCATACAATCACAATCATTCAATCACAATCATACAAAAACAATCATACAACCTTAATTATACAAGCACAATCATACAATCACAATCATACAATCACAATCATACGATCACAATCATACAATTACTATCACACAATCACAATCATACAATCACAATCATGCAATCACAATCATACGATCACAATCATACAATCACAATCATACGATCACAATCATAAAATCACAATCATACAATCACAATCATTCAATCACAATCATACAATCACAATCATACAATCACAATCACATAATCACAATCATACAATCACAGTCATACAACCGAAATCAAAGAATCACAATCATACGATCACAATCATACAATCGCAATCATACAATCACAATCATACAATCACAATCATACAATCACAATCATACAATCACAATCATACGATCACAATCATAAAATCACAATCATACAATCACAATCATACAATCACAATCATACAATCACAATCATACAATCACAATCACATAATCACAATCATACAATCACAGTCATATAATCGAAATCAAAGAATCACAATCATACGATCACAATCATACAATCGCAATCATACAATCACAATCATACAATCACAATCATACAATCACAATCATACAATCACAATCATACAATCACAATCATACAATCACAATCACACAATCACAATCACACAATCACAATCATACAATCACAATCAGACAATCACAATCATAAAATCACAATCATACAATCACAATTATACAATCACAATCATAAAATCACAGTCATACATAAACAATCATACAATCACAATCATACAATCACAATCATACAATCACAATCATACAATCACAATCATACGATCACAATCATACAATCACAATCATACAATCACAATCATACAATCGCAATCATACAATCACAATCATACAATCACAGTCATATAATCGAAATCAAAGAATCACAATCATACGATCACAATCATACAATCGCAATCATACAATCACAATCATACAATCACAATCATACAATCACAATCATACAATCACAATCATACAATCACAATCATACGATTTCAATCATACAATCACAATCATACAATCACAATCATACAATCACAATCATACAATCACAATCATACAATCACAATCATACAATCGCAATCATACAATCACAATCATACAATCACAATCATACAATCACAATCATACAATCACAATCATACAATCTCAATCATACAATCACAATCATACAATCACAATCATACGATCACAATCATACAATTACTATCATACAATCATAATCATACAATCACAATCATGGAATCACAAACATACGATCACAATCATACAATCACAATCATACGATCACAATCATAAAATCACAATCATACAATCACAATCATACAATCACAAAAATACAATCACAATCATACAATCACAATCACACAATCACAATCATACAATCACAGTCATACAATCGAAATCAAGGAATCAAAATCATACAATCACAATAATACAGTCACAATCATACAATCACAATCATTCAACCACAATCATACAAAAACAATCATACAACCTTAATTATACAAGCACAATCATACAATCACAATCATACAATCACAATCATACGATCACAATCATACAATTACTATCACACAATCACAATCATACAATCACAATCATGCAATCACAATCATACGATCACAATCATACAATCACAATCATACGATCACAATCATAAAATCACAATCATACAATCACAATCATTCAATCACAATCATACAATCACAATCATACAATCACAATCACATAATCACAATCATACAATCACAGTCATACAATCGAAATCAAAGAATCACAATCATACGATCACAATCATACAATCGCAATCATACAATCACAATCATACAATCACAATCATACAATCACAATCATACAATCACAATCATACGATCACAATCATAAAATCACAATCATACAATCACAATCATACAATCACAATCATACAATCACAATCATACAATCACAATCACATAATCACAATCATACAATCACAGTCATATAATCGAAATCAAAGAATCACAATCATACGATCACAATCATACAATCGCAATCATACAATCACAATCATACAATCACAATCATACAATCACAATCATACAATCACAATCATACAATCACAATCATACAATCACAATCACACAATCACAATCATACAATCACAATCAGACAATCACAATCATAAAATCACAATCATACAATCACAATTATACAATCACAATCATAAAATCACAATCATACAATCACAATCATACAATCACAATCATACGATCTCAATCATACAATCACAATCATACAATCACAATCTTACAATCACAATCATACAATCACAATCGTACAAAAACAATCATACAACCTTAATTATACAACCACAATCATACGATCACAATCATGCAATCACAATCATACAATCACAATCATACAATCACAATCATACAATCACAATCACACAATCACAATCAGACAATCACAATCGTACAATCACAATCAAACAATCAGAACCATACAATCACTATCATACAATCACAATCATACAATCACTCATCATACAATCACAATCATACAATCACAATCATACAATCACAATCTTACAATCACAATCATACAATCACAATCGTACAAAAACAATCATACAACCTTAATTATACAACCACAATCATACGATCACAATCATGCAATCACAATCATACAATCACATTCATACAATCACAATCATGCAATCACAATCATACAATCACAATCATACAATCACAATCATACAATCACAATCATACAATCACAATCATACAATCACAATCATACAATCACAATCATACAATCACAATCATACAATCACAATCACACAATCACTATCACACAATCACAATCATACAACCACAATCATACGATCACAATCATACGATCACAATCGTACGATCACGATCATACGATCACAATCATACAATTACTATCACACAATCACAATCGTACGATCTCAATCATACAATCACAATCATACAATCACAATCGTACAATCACAATCATACAATCACAATTATACAATCACAATCATACAAAAACAATCATACAACCTTAATTATACAACCACAATCATACGATCACAATCGTACAATCACAATCATACAATCACAATCAAACAATCAGAATCATACAATCACAATCATACAATCACAATCATACAATCACAATCATACAATCACAATCACAAAATCACAATCATACAATCACAGTCATACAATCACAACCATACAATCACAATCATACGATCTCAATCATACAATCACAATCATACAATCACAATCATACAATCACAATCATACAATCACAATCATACAATCACAATCATACAATCACAATCATACAAAAACAATCATACAACCTTAATTATACAACCACAATCATACGATCACAATCATACAATCACAATCATACGATCACAATCATACAATTACTATCATACAATCATAATCATACAATCACAATCATGGAATCACAATCATACGATCACAATCATACAATCACAATCATACGATCACAATCATAAAATCACAATCATACAATCACAAAAATACAATCACAATCATACAATCACAATCACACAATCACAATCATACAATCACAGTCATACAATCGAAATCAAGGAATCACAATCATACAATCACAATAATACAGTCACAATCATACAATCACAATCATTCAATCACAATCATACAAAAACAATCATACAACCTTAATTATACAAGCACAATCATACAATCACAATCATACAATCACAATCATACGATCACAATCATACAATTACTATCACACAATCACAATCATACAATCACAATCATGCAATCACAATCATACGATCACAATCATACAATCACAATCATACGATCACAATCATAAAATCACAATCATACAATCACAATCATTCAATCACAATCATACAATCACAATCATACAATCACAATCACATAATCACAATCATACAATCACAGTCATACAATCGAAATCAAAGAATCACAATCATACGATCACAATCATACAATCGCAATCATACAATCACAATCATACAATATCACAATCATACAATCACAATCATACAATCACAATCATACGATCACAATCATAAAATCACAATCATACAATCACAATCATACAATCACAATCATACAATCACAATCATACAATCACAATCACATAATCACAATCACATAATCACAGTCATATAATCGAAATCAAAGAATCACAATCATACGATCACAATCATACAATCGCAATCATACAATCACAATCATACAATCACAATCATACAATCACAATCATACAATCACAATCATACAAAAACAATCATACAACCTTAATTATACAACCACAATCATACGATCACAATCATACAATCACAATCATACGATCACAATCATACAATTACTATCATACAATCATAATCATACAATCACAATCATGGAATCACAATCATACGATCACAATCATACAATGACAATCATACGATCACAATCATAAAATCACAATCATACAATCACAATCATACAATCACAAAAATACAATCACAATCATACAATCACAATCACACAATCACAATCATACAATCACAGTCATACAAACGAAATCAAGGAATCACAATCATACAATCACAATAATACAGTCACAATCATACAATCACAATCATTCAACCACAATCATACAAAAACAATCATACAACCTTAATTATACAAGCACAATCATACAATCACAATCATACAATCACAATCATACAATCACAATCATACGATCACAATCATACAATTACTATCACACAATCACAATCATACAATCACAATCATGCAATCACAATCATACGATCACAATCATACAATCACAATCATACGATCACAATCATAAAATCACAATCATACAATCACAATCATTCAATCACAATCATACAATCACAATCATACAATCACAATCACATAATCACAATCATACAATCACAGTCATACAATCGAAATCAAAGAATCACAATCATACGATCACAATCATACAATCGCAATCATACAATCACAATCATACAATCACAATCATACAATCACAATCATACAATCACAATCATACAATCACAATCATACGATCTCAATCATACAATCACAATCATACAATCACAATCTTACAATCACAATCATACAATCACAATCGTACAAAAACAATCATACAACCTTAATTATACAACCACAATCATACGATCACAATCATGCAATCACAATCATACAATCACAATCATACAATCACAATCATACAATCACAATCACACAATCACAATCAGACAATCACAATCGTACAATCACAATCATACAATCACAATCAAACAATCAGAACCATACAATCACTATCATACAATCACAATCATACAATCACAATCATACAATCACAATCATACAATCACAATCATACAATCACAATCTTACAATCACAATCATACAATCACAATCGTACAAAAACAATCATACAACCTTAATTATACAACCACAATCATACGATCACAATCATGCAATCACAATCATACAATCACATTCATA
The DNA here is from genome assembly GCF_050947335.1 of Megachile rotundata. Classification (NCBI taxonomy): domain Eukaryota; kingdom Metazoa; phylum Arthropoda; class Insecta; order Hymenoptera; family Megachilidae; genus Megachile; species Megachile rotundata. The sequence goes on from NW_027473394.1 coordinate 609,409, forward strand.
CAATCACAATCATGCAATCACAATCATACAATCACAATCATACAATCACAATCATACAATCACAATCATACAATCACAATCATACAATCACAATCATACAATCACAATCATACAATCACAATCATACAATCACAATCACACAATCACTATCACACAATCACAATCATACAACCACAATCATACGATCACAATCATACGATCACAATCGTACGATCACGATCATACGATCACAATCATACAATTACTATCACACAATCACAATCGTACGATCTCAATCATACAATCACAATCATACAATCACAATCGTACAATCACAATCATACAATCACAATTATACAATCACAATCATACAAAAACAATCATACAACCTTAATTATACAACCACAATCATACGATCACAATCGTACAATCACAATCATACAATCACAATCAAACAATCAGAAGCATACAATCACAATCATACAATCACAATCATACAATCACAATCATACAATCACAATCATACAATCACAATCACAAAATCACAATCATACAATCACAGTCATACAATCACAACCATACAATCACAATCATACGATCTCAATCATACAATCACAATCATACAATCACAATCATACAATCACAATCATACAATCACAATCATACAATCACAATCATACAATCACAATCATACAAAAACAATCATACAACCTTAATTATACAACCACAATCATTCGATCACAATCATACAATCACAATCATACGATCACAATCATACAATTACTATCATACAATCATAATCATACAATCACAATCATGGAATCACAATCATACGATCACAATCATACAATCACAATCATACGATCACAATCATAAAATCACAATCATACAATCACAATCATACAATCACAAAAATACAATCACAATCATACAATCACAATCACACAATCACAATCATACAATCACAGTCATACAATCGAAATCAAGGAATCACAATCATACAATCACAATAATACAGTCACAATCATACAATCACAATCATTCAATCACAATCATACAAAAACAATCATACAACCTTAATTATACAAGCACAATCATACAATCACAATCATACAATCACAATCATACGATCACAATCATACAATTACTATCACACAATCACAATCATACAATCACAATCATGCAATCACAATCATACGATCACAATCATACAATCACAATCATACGATCACAATCATAAAATCACAATCATACAATCACAATCATTCAATCACAATCATACAATCACAATCATACAATCACAATCACATAATCACAATCATACAATCACAGTCATACAATCGAAATCAAAGAATCACAATCATACGATCACAATCATACAATCGCAATCATACAATCACAATCATACAATATCACAATCATACAATCACAATCATACAATCACAATCATACGATCACAATCATAAAATCACAATCATACAATCACAATCATACAATCACAATCATACAATCACAATCATACAATCACAATCACATAATCACAATCATACAATCACAGTCATACAATCACAATCATACAATCACAATCACACAATCACAATCATACAATCACAATCAGACAATCACAATCATAAAATCACAATCATACAATCACAATCATACAATCACAATCACACAATCACAATCATACAATCACAATCAGACAATCACAATCATAAAATCACAATCATACAATCACAATTATACAATCACAATCATAAAATCACAGTCATACATAAACAATCATACAATCACAATCATACAATCACAATCATACAATCACAATCATACAATCACAATCATACGATCTCAATCATACAATCACAATCATACAATCACAATCTTACAATCACAATCATACAATCACAATCGTACGAAAACAATCATACAATCACAATCATAGAATCACAATCATACAATCACAATCATACAATCACAATCATACAATCACAATCATACAATCACAATCATAAAATCACAATCATACAATCACAATCATACGATCTCAATCATACAATCACAATCATACAATCACAATCTTACAATCACAATCATACAATCACAGTCATATAATCGAAATCAAAGAATCACAATCATACGATCACAATCATACAATCACAATCATACAATCACAATCATACGATCACAATCATAAAATCACAATCATACAATCACAATCATACAATCACAATCATACAATCACAATCATACAATCACAATCACATAATCACAATCATACAATCACAGTCATATAATCGAAATCAAAGAATCACAATCATACGATCACAATCATACAATCGCAATCATACAATCACAATCATACAATCACAATTATACAATCACAATCATACAAAAACAATCATACAACCTTAATTATACAACCACAATCATACGATCACAATCATGCAATCACAATCATACAATCACATTCATACAATCACAATCATGCAATCACAATCATACAATCACAATCATACAATCACAATCATACAATCACAATCATACAATCAAAACCATACAATCACAATCATACAATCACTATCATACAATCACAGTCATACAATTACAATCATACAATCACAATCACAAAATCACAATCATACAATCACAATCATAGAATCACAATCATACAATCACAATTATACAATCACAATCATACAATCACAATCATACAATCACAATCATACAATCACAATCATACAATCACAATCATACGATCTCAATCATACAATCACAATCGTACAATCACAATCACAAAATCACAATCATACAATCACAATCATACAATCACAATCATACAATCACAATCATACAATCACAATCATACAATCACAATCATACAATCACAATCATACAATCACAATCATACAATCACAATTATACAATCACAACCATACCATCACAATCATACAATCACAATCATACAATCACAATCATACGATCACAATCATACGATCTCAATCATACAATCACAATCATACAATCACAATCATACATTCACAATCATACAATCCCAATCAAACAATCAGAATAATACAATCACAATCATATAATCACAATCATACAATCACAGTCATACAATTACAATCATACAATCACAATCATACAATCACAATCATACAATCACAATCATACAAGCACAATCACACCATCACTATCACACAATCACAATCATACAACCACAATCATACGATCACAATCATACCATCATAATCATACAATCACAATCATACAATCACAGTCATACAATCACAATCATACAATCACAATCATACAATCACAATCATACGATCTCAATCATACAATCACAATCATACAATCACAATCATACAATCACAATCATACAATCACAATCATACAATCACAATCATACAAAAACAATCATACAACCTTAATTATACAACCACAACCATACGATCACAATCATACAATCACAGTCATACATTCACAATCATACAATCACAATCAAACAATCAGAATAATACAATCACAATCATACAATCACAATCATACAATCACAGTCATACAATTACAATCATACAATCACAATCATACAATCACAATCATACAATCACAATCATACAATCACAATCATACAATCACAATCACACAATCACTATCACACAATCACAATCATACAACATCAATCATACGATCACAATCATACGATCACAATCATACAATTATTATCACACAATCACAATCATACGGTCTCAATCATACAATCACAATCATACAATCACAATCATACAATCACAATCATACAATCACAATCATACGATCTCAATCATACAATCACAATCATACAATCACAATCATACAATCACAATCATACAACCTTAATTATACAACCACAATCATACAATCACAATCATGCAATCACAATCATACAATCACAATCATACAATCACAATCATACAATCACAATCACACAATCACAATCATACAATCACAATCATACAATCACAATCATACAATCACAATCATACAATCACAATCATACAATCACAATCATACGATCTCAATCATACAATCACAATCTTACAATCACAATCACAAAATCACAATCATACAATCACAATCATACAATCACAATCATACAATCACAATCATACAATCACAATCATACAATCACAATCATACAATCACAATCACACAATCACTATCACACAATCACAATCATACAACCACAATCATACGATCACAATCATACAATCACAATCATACAATCACAATCATACAATCACAATCACACAATCACAATCAGACAATCACAATCATACAATCACAATCAAACAATCAGAACCATACAATCACTATCATACCATCACAATCATACAATCACAATCATACAATCACAATCATACAATCACAATCATACAAACACAATCATACAATCACAATCATACAATCACAATCATACAATCACAATCATACAATCACAATCATACAATCACAATCATACAATCACAATCATACAATCACAATCATACAATCACAATCATACAATCACAATCATACAATCACAATCATACAATCACAATCATACAATCACAATCATACAATCACAATCATACAATCACAATCATACGATCACAATCATACAATCACAATCATACAATCACAATCATACAATCACAATCATACATTCACAATCATACAATCACAATCAAACAATCAGAATCATACAATCACAATCATACAATCACAATCATACAATCACAATCATACAATCACAATCATACAATCACAATCATACAATCACAATCACAAAATCACAATCATACAATCACAATCATAGAATCACAATCATACAATCACAATCATACAATCACGATCATGCAATCACAATCATACGATCACAATCATACAATCACAATCATACGATCACAATCATAAAATCACAATCATACAATCACAATCATACAATCACAAAAATACAATCACAATCATACAATCACAATCACACAATCACAATCATACAATCACAATCATACAATCACGATCATGCAATCACAATCATACGATCACAATCATACAATCACAATCATACGATCACAATCATAAAATCACAATCATACAATCACAATCATACAATCACAAAAATACAATCACAATCATACAATCACAATCACACAATCACAATCATACAATCACAGTCATACAATCGAAATCAAGGAATCACAATCATACAATCACAATAATACAGTCACAATCATACAATCACAATCATACAATCACAATCATACAAAAACAATCATACAACCTTTATTATACAAGCACAATCATACAATCACAATCATACAATCACAATCATACGATCACAATCATACAATTACTATCATACAATCACAATCATACAATCACAATCATGCAATCACAATCATACGATCACAATCATACAATCACAATCATACGATCACAATCATAAAATCACAATCATACAATCACAATCATACAATCACAGTCATACAATCGAAATCAAAGAATCACAATCATACGATCACAATCATACAATCACAATCATACGATCACAATCATAAAATCACAATCATACAATCACAATCATACAATCACAATCATACAATCACAAAAATACAATCACAATCATACAATCACAATCACACAATCACAATCATACAATCACAGTCATACAATCGAAATCAAGGAATCACAATCATACAATCACAATAATACAGTCACAATCATACAATCACAATCATACAATCACAATCATACGATCACAATCATACGATCTCAATCATACAATCACAATCATACAATCACAATCATACATTCACAATCATACAATCACAATCAAACAATCAGAATAATACAATCACAATCATACAATCACAATCATACAATCACAGTCATACAATTACAATCATACAATCACAATCATACAATCGCAATCATACAATCACAATCATACAAGCACAATCACACCATCACTATCACACAATCACAATCATACAACCACAATCATACGATCACAATCATACCATCATAATCATACAATCACAATCATACAATCACAATCAAACAATCAGAATAATACAATCACAATCATACAATCACAATCATACAATCACAATCATACAATCACAATCATACAATCACAATCACACAATCACTATCACACAATCACAATCATACAACATCAATCATACGATCACAATCATACAATTATTATCACACAATCACAATCATACGGTCTCAATCATACAATCACAATCATACAATCACAATCATACAATCACAATCATACAATCACAATCATACGATCTCAATCATACAATCACAATCATACAATCACAATCATACAATCACAATCATACAATCACAATCATACAATCACAATCATACAACCTTAATTATACAACCACAATCATACGATCACAATCATGCAATCACAATCATACAATCACAATCATACAATTACTATCATACAATCACAATCATACAATCACGATCATGCAATCACAATCATACGATCACAATCATACAATCACAATCATACAATCACAATCATACAATCACAACCATACCATCACAATCATACAATCACAATCATACAATCACAATCATACGATCACAATCATACGATCTCAATCATACAATCACAATCATACAATCACAATCATACAATCACAATCATACAATCACAATCATACAATCACAATCATACAATCACAATCATACAATCACAATCATACAAAAACAATCATACAACCTTAATTATACAACCACAAACATACGATCACAATCATACAATCACAATCATACAATCACAATCATACAATCACAATCATACAATCACAATCATACAATCACAATCATACAAAAACAATCATACAACCTTAATTATACAACCACAAACATACGATCACAATCATACAATCACAATCATACAATCACAAAAATACAATCACAATCATACAATCACAATCACACAATCACAATCATACAATCACAGTCATACAATCGAAATCAAGGAATCACAATCATACAATCACAATAATACAGTCACAATCATACAATCACAATCATACAATCACAATCATACAAAAACAATCATACAACCTTTATTATACAAGCACAATCATACAATCACAATCATACAATCACAATCATACGATCACAATCATACAATTACTATCATACAATCACAATCATACAATCACAATCATGCAATCACAATCATACGATCACAATCATACAATCACAATCATACGATCACAATCATAAAATCACAATCATACAATCACAATCATACAATCACAGTCATACAATCGAAATCAAAGAATCACAATCATACGATCACAATCATACAATCACAATCATACGATCACAATCATAAAATCACAATCATACAATCACAATCATACAATCACAATCATACAATCACAAAAATACAATCACAATCATACAATCACAATCACACAATCACAATCATACAATCACAGTCATACAATCGAAATCAAGGAATCACAATCATACAATCACAATAATACAGTCACAATCATACAATCACAATCATACAATCACAATCATACGATCACAATCATACGATCTCAATCATACAATCACAATCATACAATCACAATCATACATTCACAATCATACAATCACAATCAAACAATCAGAATAATACAATCACAATCATACAATCACAATCATACAATCACAGTCATACAATTACAATCATACAATCACAATCATACAATCGCAATCATACAATCACAATCATACAAGCACAATCACACCATCACTATCACACAATCACAATCATACAACCACAATCATACGATCACAATCATACCATCATAATCATACAATCACAATCATACAATCACAATCAAACAATCAGAATAATACAATCACAATCATACAATCACAATCATACAATCACAATCATACAATCACAATCATACAATCACAATCACACAATCACTATCACACAATCACAATCATACAACATCAATCATACGATCACAATCATACAATTATTATCACACAATCACAATCATACGGTCTCAATCATACAATCACAATCATACAATCACAATCATACAATCACAATCATACAATCACAATCATACGATCTCAATCATACAATCACAATCATACAATCACAATCATACAATCACAATCATACAATCACAATCATACAATCACAATCATACAACCTTAATTATACAACCACAATCATACGATCACAATCATGCAATCACAATCATACAATCACAATCATACAATTACTATCATACAATCACAATCATACAATCACGATCATGCAATCACAATCATACGATCACAATCATACAATCACAATCATACAATCACAATCATACAATCACAACCATACCATCACAATCATACAATCACAATCATACAATCACAATCATACGATCACAATCATACGATCTCAATCATACAATCACAATCATACAATCACAATCATACAATCACAATCATACAATCACAATCATACAATCACAATCATACAATCACAATCATACAATCACAATCATACAAAAACAATCATACAACCTTAATTATACAACCACAAACATACGATCACAATCATACAATCACAATCATACATTCACAATCATACAATCACAATCAAACAATCAGAATCATACAATCACAATCATACAATCACAATCATACAATCACAATCATACAATCACAATCATACAATCACAATCATACAATCACAATCATACAATCACAATCATACAATCACAATCATACAATCACAATCATACAATCACAGTCATACAATCACAGTCATACAATCACAGTCATACAATCACAATCATACTATCACAATCATACAATCACAATCATACAATCACAATCATACAATCACAATCATACAATCACAATCACAAAATCACAATCATACAATCACAATCATACAATCACAATCATACAATCACAATCATACAATCACAATCATACAATCACAATCATACAATCACAGTCATACAATCACAATCATACAATCACAATCATACGATTTCAATCATACGATTTCAATCATACAATCACAATCATACAATCACAATCATACAATCACAATCATACAATCACAATCATACAATCACAATCATACAATCACAATCATACAATCACAATCATACAAAAACAATCATTCAACCTTAATTATACAACCACAATCATACGATCACAATCATACAATCACAATCATACAATCGCAATCATACAATCACAATCACACAATCACAATCACACAATCACAATCAGACAATCACAATCATACAATCACAATCAAACAATCAGAAAAATACAATCACTATCATACCATCACAATCATACAATCACAATCATACAATCACAATCATACAATCACAATCATACAATCACAATCATACAATCACAATCATACAATCACAATCATACAATCACAATCATACAATCACAATCATACAATCACAGTCATACAATCGAAATCAAGGAATCACAATCATACAATCACAATAATACAGTCACAATCATACAATCACAATCATACAATCACAATCATACAAAAACAATCATACAACCTTTATTATACAAGCACAATCATACAATCACAATCATACAATCACAATCATACGATCACAATCATACAATTACTATCATACAATCACAATCATACAATCACAATCATGCAATCACAATCATACGATCACAATCATACAATCACAATCATACGATCACAATCATAAAATCACAATCATACAATCACAATCATACAATCACAGTCATACAATCGAAATCAAAGAATCACAATCATACGATCACAATCATACAATCACAATCATACGATCACAATCATAAAATCACAATCATACAATCACAATCATACAATCACAAAAATACAATCACAATCATACAATCACAATCACACAATCACAATCATACAATCACAGTCATACAATCGAAATCAAGGAATCACAATCATACAATCACAATAATACAGTCACAATCATACAATCACAATCATACAATCACAATCATACGATCACAATCATACGATCTCAATCATACAATCACAATCATACAATCACAATCATACAATCACAATCATACATTCACAATCATACAATCACAATCAAACAATCAGAATAATACAATCACAATCATACAATCACAATCATACAATCACAGTCATACAATTACAATCATACAATCACAATCATACAATCACAATCATACAATCACAATCATACAAGCACAATCACACCATCACTATCACACAATCACAATCATACAACCACAATCATACGATCACAATCATACCATCATAATCATACAATCACAATCATACGATCACAATCATAAAATCACAATCATACAATCACAATCATACAATCACAGTCATACAATCGAAATCAAAGAATCACAATCATACAATCACAATAATACAGTCACAATCATACAATCACAATCATACAATCACAATCATACAAAAACAATCATACAACCTTTATTATACAGTCACAATCATACAATCACAATCATACAATCACAATCATACAAAAACAATCATACAACCTTTATTATACAAGCACAATCATACAATCACAATCATACAATCACAATCATACGATCACAATCATAAAATCACAATCATACAATCACAATCATACAATCACAAAAATACAATCACAATCATACAATCACAATCACACAATCACAATCATACAATCACAGTCATACAATCGAAATCAAGGAATCACAATCATACAATCACAATAATACAGTCACAATCATACAATCACAATCATACAATCACAATCATACAATCACAATCATACGATCTCAATCATACAATCACAATCATACAATCACAATCATACATTCACAATCATACAACCTTAATTATACAACCACAATCATACGATCACAATCATGCAATCACAATCATACAATCACAATCATACAATTACTATCATACAATCACAATCATACAATCACGATCATGCAATCACAATCATACGATCACAATCATACAATCACAATCATACAATCACAATCTTACAATCACAACCATACCATCACAATCATACAATCACAATCATACAATCACAATCATACGATCACAATCATACGATCTCAATCATACAATCACAATCATACAATCACAATCATACAATCACAATCATACAATCACAATCATACAATCACAATCATACAATCACAATCATACAATCACAATCATACAATCACAATCATACAAAAACAATCATACAACCTTAATTATACAACCACAAACATACGATCACAATCATACAATCACAATCATACATTCACAATCATACAATCACAATCAAACAATCAGAATCATACAATCACAATCATACAATCACAATCATACAATCACAATCATACAATCACAATCATACAATCACAATCATACAATCACAATCATACAATCACAGTCATACAATCACAGTCATACAATCACAGTCATACAATCACAGTCATACAATCACAATCATACTATCACAATCATACAATCACAATCATACAATCACAATCATACAATCACAATCACAAAATCACAATCATACAATCACAATCATACAATCACAATCATACAATCACAATCATACAATCACAATCATACAATCACAATCATACAATCACAGTCATACAATCACAATCATACAATCACAATCATACGATTTCAATCATACGATTTCAATCATACAATCACAATCATACAATCACAATCATACAATCACAATCATACAATCACAATCATACAATCACAATCATACAATCACAATCATACAATCACAATCATACAATCACAATCATACAATCACAATCATACAAAAACAATCATTCAACCTTAATTATACAACCACAATCATACGATCACAATCATACAATCACAATCATACAATCACAATCATACAATCACAATCACACAATCACAATCACACAATCACAATCAGACAATCACAATCATACAATCACAATCAAACAATCAGAAAAATACAATCACTATCATACCATCACAATCATACAATCACAATCATACAATCACAATCATACAATCACAATCATACAATCACAATCATACAATCACAATCATACAATCACAATCATACAATCACAATCATACAATCACAATCATACAATCACAGTCATACAATCGAAATCAAGGAATCACAATCATACAATCACAATAATACAGTCACAATCATACAATCACAATCATACAATCACAATCATACAAAAACAATCATACAACCTTTATTATACAAGCACAATCATACAATCACAATCATACAATCACAATCATACGATCACAATCATACAATTACTATCATACAATCACAATCATACAATCACAATCATGCAATCACAATCATACGATCACAATCATACAATCACAATCATACGATCACAATCATAAAATCACAATCATACAATCACAATCATACAATCACAGTCATACAATCGAAATCAAAGAATCACAATCATACGATCACAATCATACAATCACAATCATACGATCACAATCATAAAATCACAATCATACAATCACAATCATACAATCACAAAAATACAATCACAATCATACAATCACAATCACACAATCACAATCATTCAATCACAGTCATACAATCGAAATCAAGGAATCACAATCATACAATCACAATAATACAGTCACAATCATACAATCACAATCATACAATCACAATCATACGATCACAATCATACGATCTCAATCATACAATCACAATCATACAATCACAATCATACATTCACAATCATACAATCACAATCAAACAATCAGAATAATACAATCACAATCATACAATCACAATCATACAATCACAGTCATACAATTACAATCATACAATCACAATCATACAATCGCAATCATACAATCACAATCATACAAGCACAATCACACCATCACTATCACACAATCACAATCATACAACCACAATCATACGATCACAATCATACCATCATAATCATACAATCACAATCATACAATCACAATCAAACAATCAGAATAATACAATCACAATCATACAATCACAATCATACAATCACAATCATACAATCACAATCATACAATCACAATCACACAATCACTATCACACAATCACAATCATACAACATCAATCATACGATCACAATCATACAATTATTATCACACAATCACAATCATACGGTCTCAATCATACAATCACAATCATACAATCACTATCATACAATCACAATCATACAATCACAATCATACGATCTCAATCATACAATCACAATCATACAATCACAATCATACAATCACAATCATACAACCTTAATTATACAACCACAATCATACGATCACAATCATGCAATCACAATCATACAATCACAATCATACAATTACTATCATACAATCACAATCATACAATCACGATCATGCAATCACAATCATACGATCACAATCATACAATCACAATCATACAATCACAATCATACAATCACAACCATACCATCACAATCATACAATCACAATCATACAATCACAATCATACGATCACAATCATACGATCTCAATCATACAATCACAATCATACAATCACAATCATACAATCACAATCATACAATCACAATCATACAATCACAATCATACAATCACAATCATACAATCACAATCATACAAAAACAATCATACAACCTTAATTATACAACCACAAACATACGATCACAATCATACAATCACAATCATACATTCACAATCATACAATCACAATCAAACAATCAGAATCATACAATCACAATCATACAATCACAATCATACAATCACAATCATACAATCACAATCATACAATCACAATCATACAATCACAATCATACAATCACAATCATACAGTCACAATCATACAATCACAGTCATACAATCACAGTCATACAATCACAGTCATACAATCACAATCATACTATCACAATCATACAATCACAATCATACAATCACAATCATACAATCACAATCACAAAATCACAATCATACAATCACAATCATACAATCACAATCATACAATCACAATCATACAATCACAATCATACAATCACAATCATACAATCACAGTCATACAATCACAATCATACAATCACAATCATACGATTTCAATCATACGATTTCAATCATACAATCACAATCATACAATCACAATCATACAATCACAATCATACAATCACAATCATACAATCACAATCATACAATCACAATCATACAATCACAATCATACAATCACAATCATACAATCACAATCATACAAAAACAATCATTCAACCTTAATTATACAACCACAATCATACGATCACAATCATACAATCACAATCATACAATCACAATCATACAATCACAATCACACAATCACAATCACACAATCACAATCAGACAATCACAATCATACAATCACAATCAAACAATCAGAAAAATACAATCACTATCATACCATCACAATCATACAATCACAATCATACAATCACAATCATACAATCACAATCATACAATCACAATCATACAATCACAATCATACAATCACAATCATACAATCACAATCATACAATCACAATCATACAATCACAATCATACAATCACAATCATACAGTCACAGTCATACAATCGAAATCAAGGAATCACAATCATACAATCACAATAATACAGTCACAATCATACAATCACAATCATACAATCACAATCATACAAAAACAATCATACAACCTTTATTATACAAGCACAATCATACAATCACAATCATACAATCACAATCATACGATCACAATCATACAATTACTATCATACAATCACAATCATACAATCACAATCATGCAATCACAATCTTACGATCACAATCATACAATCACAATCATACGATCACAATCATAAAATCACAATCATACAATCACAATCATACAATCACAGTCATACAATCGAAATCAAAGAATCACAATCATACGATCACAATCATACAATCACAATCATACGATCACAATCATAAAATCACAATCATACAATCACAATCATACAATCACAAAAATACAATCACAATCATACAATCACAATCACACAATCACAATCATACAATCACAGTCATACAATCGAAATCAAGGAATCACAATCATACAATCACAATAATACAGTCACAATCATACAATCACAATCATACAATCACAATCATACGATCACAATCATACGATCTCAATCATACAATCACAATCATACAATCACAATCATACAATCACAATCATACATTCACAATCATACAATCACAATCAAACAATCAGAATAATACAATCACAATCATACAATCACAATCATACAATCACAGTCATACAATTACAATCATACAATCACAATCATACAATCACAATCATACAATCACAATCATACAAGCACAATCACACCATCACTATCACACAATCACAATCATACAACCACAATCATACGATCACAATCATACCATCATAATCATACAATCACAATCATACAATCACAGTCATACAATCACAATCATACAATCACAATCATACAATCACAATCATACGATCTCAATCATACAATCACAATCATACAATCACAATCATACAATCACAATCATACAATCACAATCATACAATCACAATCACACAATCACTATCACACAATCACAATCATACAACATCAATCATACGATCACAATCATACGATCACAATCATACGATCACAATCATACAATTATTAAAACACAATCACAATCATACGGTCTCAATCATACAATCACAATCATACAATCACAATCATACAATCACAATCATACGATCTCAATCATACAATCACAATCATACAATCACAATCATACAATCACAATCATACAATCACAATCATACAATCACAATCATACAACCTTAATTATACAACCACAATCATACGATCACAATCATGCAATCACAATCATACAATCACAATCATACAATCACAATCATACAATCACAATCACACAATCACAATCATACAATCACAATCATACAATCACAATCATACAATCACAATCATACAATCACAATCATACAATCACAATCATACGATCTCAATCATACAATCACAATCTTACAATCACAATCACAAAATCACAATCATACAATCACAATCATACAATCACAATCATACAATCACAATCTTACAATCACAATCATACAATCACAATCGTACAAAAACAATCATACAACCTTAATTATACAACCACAGTCATACGATCACAATCATGCAATCACAATCATACAATCACATTCATACAATCACAATCATGCAATCACAATCATACAATCACAATCATACAATCACAATCATACAATCACAATCATACAATCAAAACCATACAATCACAATCATACAATCACTATCATACAATCACAGTCATAGAATTACAATCATACAATCACAATCACAAAATCACAATCATACAATCACAATCATAGAATCACAATCATACAATCACAATCATACAATCACAATCATACAATCACAATCATACAATCACAATCATACAATCACAATCATACAATCACAATCATACAATCACAATCATACAATCACAATCATACAATCACAATCATACAATCACAATCATACAATCACAATCATACAATCACAATTATACAATCACAATCATACAATCACAGTCATACATAAACAATCATACAATCACAATCATACAATCACAATCATACAATCACAATCATACAATCACAATCATACAATCACGATCATGCAATCACAATCATACGATCACAATCATACAATCACAATCATACGATCACAATCATAAAATCACAATCATACAATCACAATCATACAATCACAAAAATACAATCACAATCATACAATCACAATCACACAATCACAATCATACAATCACAATCATACAATCACGATCATGCAATCACAATCATACGATCACAATCATACAATCACAATCATACGATCACAATCATAAAATCACAATCATACAATCACAATCATACAATCACAAAAATACAATCACAATCATACAATCACGATCACACAATCACAATCATACAATCACAGTCATACAATCGAAATCAAGGAATCACAATCATACAATCACAATAATACAGTCACAATCATACAATCACAATCATACAATCACAGTCATACAAAAACAATCATACAACCTTTATTATACAAGCACAATCATACAATCACAATCATACAATCACAATCATACGATCACAATCATACAATTACTATCATACAATCACAATCATACAATCACAATCATGCAATCACAATCATACGATCACAATCACACAATCACAATCATACGATCACAATCATAAAATCACAATCATACAATCACAATCATACAATCACAGTCATACAATCGAAATCAAAGAATCACAATCATACAATCACAATAATACAGTCACAATCATACAATCACAATCATACAATCACAATCATACAAAAACAATCATACAACCTTTATTATACAGTCACAATCATACAATCACAATCATACAATCACAATCATACAAAAACAATCATACAACCTTTATTATACAAGCACAATCATACAATCACAATCATACAATCACAATCATACGATCACAATCATAAAATCACAATCATACAATCACAATCATACAATCACAAAAATACAATCACAATCATACAATCACAATCACACAATCACAATCATACAATCACAGTCATACAATCGAAATCAAGGAATCACAATCATACAATCCCAATAATACAGTCACAATCATACAATCACAATCATACAATCACAATCATACAATCACAATCATACGATCTCAATCATACAATCACAATCATACAATCACAATCATACATTCACAATCATACAATCACAATCAAACAATCAGAATAATACAATCACAATCATACAATCACAATCATACAATCACAGTCATACAATTACAATCATACAATCACAATCATACAATCACAATCATACAATCACAATCATACAATCACAATCATACAATCACAATCATACGATCTCAATCATACAATCACAATCATACAATCACAATCATACAATCACAATCATACAACCTTAATTATACAACCACAATCATGCAATCACAATCATACAATCACAATCATACAATCACAATCATACAATCACAATCACACAATCACAATCATACAATCACAATCATACAATCACAATCATACAATCACAATCATACAATCACAATCATACGATCTCAATCATACAATCACAATCTTACAATCACAATCACAAAATCACAATCATACAATCACAATCATACAATCACAAACATACAATCACAATCATACAATCACAATCATACAATCACAATCACACAATCACTATCACACAATCACAATCATACAACCACAATCATACGATCACAATCATACAATCACAATCATACAATCACAATCATACAATCACAATCACACAATCACAATCAGACAATCACAATCATACAATCACAATCAAACAATCAGAACCATACAATCACTATCATACCATCACAATCATACAATCACAATCATACAATCACAATCATACAATCACAATCATACAATCACAATCATACAATCACAATCATACAATCACAATCATACAATCACAATCATACAATCACAATCATACAATCACAATCATACAATCACAATCATACAATCACAATCATACAATCACAATCATACAATCACAATCATACAATCACAATCATACAATCACAATCATACAATCACAATCATACAATCACAATCATACAATCACAATCATACAATCACAATCATACAATCACAATCATACAATCACAATCATACAAAAACAATCATTCAACCTTAATTATACAACCACAATCATACGATCACAATCATACAATCACAATCATACAATCACAATCATACAATCACAATCACACAATCACAATCAGACAATCACAATCATACAATCACAATCAAACAATCAGAACCATACAATCACTATCATACCATCACAATCATACAATCACAATCATACAATCACAATCATACAATCACAATCATACAATCACAATCATACAATCACAATCATACAATCACAATCATACAATCACAATCATACAATCACAATCATACAATCACAATCATACAATCACAATCATACAATCACAATCATACAATCACAATCATACAATCACAGTCATACAATCACAGTCATACAATCACAATCATACTATCACAATCATACAATCACAATCATACAATCACAATCATACAATCACAATCACAAAATCACAATCATACAATCACAATCATACAATCACAATCATACAATCACAATCATACAATCACAATCATACAATCACAGTCATACAATCACAATCATACTATCACAATCATACAATCACAATCATACGATTTCAATCATACAATCACAATCATACAATCACAATCATACAATCACAATCATACAATCACAATCATACAATCACAATCATACAAAAACAATCATACAACCTTAATTATACAAGCACAATCGTACAATCACAATCATACAATCACAACCATACGATCACAATCATACAATTACTATCATACAATCACAATCATACAATCACGATCATGCAAACACAATCATACGATCACAATCATACAATCACAATCATACAATCACAACCATACCATCACAATCATACAATCACAATCATACAATCACAATCATACGATCACAATCATACGATCTCAATCATACAATCACAATCATACAATCACAATCATACAATCACAATCATACAATCACAATCATACAATCACAATCATACAATCACAATCATACAAAAACAATCATACAACCTTAATTATACAACCACAAACATACGATCACAATCATACAATCACAATCATACATTCACAATCATACAATCACAATCAAACAATCAGAATCATACAATCACAATCATACAATCACAATCATACAATCACAATCATACAATCACAATCATACAATCACAATCATACAAAAACAATCATACAACCTTAATTATACAACCACAAACATACGATCACAATCATACAATCACAATCATACATTCACAATCATACAATCACAATCAAACAATCAGAATCATACAATCACAATCATACAATCACAATCATACAATCACAATCATACAATCACAATCATACAATCACAATCACAAAATCACAATCATACAATCACAATCATAGAATCACAATCATACAATCACAATCATACAATCACGATCATGCAATCACAATCATACGATCACAATCATACAATCACAATCATACGATCACAATCATAAAATCACAATCATACAATCACAATCATACAATCACAAAAATACAATCACAATCATACAATCACAATCACACAATCACAATCATACAATCACAATCATACAATCACGATCATGCAATCACAATCACACGATCACAATCATACAATCACAATCATACGATCACAATCATACAATCACAATCATACGATCTCAATCATACAATCACAATCATACAATCACAATCATACAATCACAATCATACAATCACAATCATACGATCTCAATCATACAATCACAATCTTACAATCACAATCACAAAATCACAATCATACAATCACAATCATACAATCACACTCATACAATCACAATCATACAATCACAATCATACAATCACAATCACACAATCACTATCACACAATCACAATCATACAACCACAATCATACGATCACAATCATACAATCACAATCATACAATCACAATCATACAATCACAATCACACAATCACAATCAGACAATCACAATCATACAATCACAATCAAACAATCAGAACCATACAATCACTATCATACCATCACAATCATACAATCACAATCATACAATCACAATCATACAATCACAATCATACAATCACAATCACACAATCACAATCATACAATCACAATCATACAATCACAATCATACAATCACAATCATACAATCACAATCATACAATCACAATCATACAATCACAATCATACAATCACAATCATACAATCACAATCATACGATCTCAATCATACAATCACAATCTTACAATCACAATCACAAAATCACAATCATACAATCACAATCATACAATCACAAACATACAATCACAATCATACAATCACAATCATACAATCACAATCACACAATCACTATCACACAATCACAATCATACAACCACAATCATACGATCACAATCATACAATCACAATCATACAATCACAATCATACAATCACAATCACACAATCACAATCAGACAATCACAATCATACAATCACAATCAAACAATCAGAACCATACAATCACTATCATACCATCACAATCATACAATCACAATCATACAATCACAATCATACAATCACAATCATACAATCACAATCATACAATCACAATCATACAATCACAATCATACAATCACAATCATACAATCACAATCATACAATCACAATCATACAATCACAATCATACAATCACAATCATACAATCACAATCATACAATCACAATCATACAAAAACAATCATTCAACCTTAATTATACAACCACAATCATACGATCACAATCATACAATCACAATCATACAATCACAATCATACAATCACAATCACACAATCACAATCAGACAATCACAATCATACAATCACAATCAAACAATCAGAACCATACAATCACTATCATACCATCACAATCATACAATCACAATCATACAATCACAATCATACAATCACAATCATACAATCACAATCATACAATCACAATCATACAATCACAATCATACAATCACAATCATACAATCACAATCATACAATCACAATCATACAATCACAATCATACAATCACAATCATACAATCACAGTCATACAATCACAGTCATACAATCACAATCATACTATCACAATCATACAATCACAATCATACAATCACAATCGTACAATCACAATCACAAAATCACAATCATACAATCACAATCATACAATCACAATCATACAATCACAATCATACAATCACAATCATACAATCACTTTCATACAATCACAATCATACTATCACAATCATACAATCACAATCATACGATTTCAATCATACAATCACAATCATACAATCACAATCATACAATCACAATCATACAATCACAATCATACAATCACAATCATACAAAAACAATCATACAACCTTAATTATACAAGCACAATCGTACAATCACAATCATACAATCACAACCATACGATCACAATCATACAATTACTATCATACAATCACAATCATACAATCACGATCATGCAATCACAATCATACGATCACAATCACACAATCACAATCATACAATCACAACCATACCATCACAATCATACAATCACAATCATACAATCACAATCATACGATCACAATCATACGATCTCAATCATACAATCACAATCATACAATCACAATCATACAATCACAATCATACAATCACAATCATACAATCACAATCATACAAAAACAATCATACAACCTTAATTATACAACCACAAACATACGATCACAATCATACAATCACAATCATACATTCACAATCATACAATCACAATCAAACAATCAGAATCATACAATCACAATCATACAATCACAATCATACAATCACAATCATACAATCACAATCATACAAAAACAATCATACAACCTTAATTATACAACCACAAACATACGATCACAATCATACAATCACAATCATACATTCACAATCATACAATCACAATCAAACAATCAGAATCATACAATCACAATCATACAATCACAATCATACAATCACAATCATACAATCACAATCATACAATCACAATCACAAAATCACAATCATACAATCACAATCATAGAATCACAATCATACAATCACAATCATACAATCACGATCATGCAATCACAATCATACGATCACAATCATACAATCACAATCATACGATCACAATCATAAAATCACAATCATACAATCACAATCATACAATCACAAAAATACAATCACAATCATACAATCACAATCACACAATCACAATCATACAATCACAATCATACAATCACGATCATGCAATCACAATCACACGATCACAATCATACAATCACAATCATACAATCACAATCATACAATCACAATCATACAATCACAATCATACAATCACAATCATACAATCACAATCATACAAAAACAATCATTCAACCTTAATTATACAACCACAATCATACGATCACAATCATACAATCACAATCATACAATCACAATCATACAATCACAATCACACAATCACAATCAGACAATCACAATCATACAATCACAATCAAACAATCAGAACCATACAATCACTATCATACCATCACAATCATACAATCACAATCATACAATCACAATCATACAATCACAATCATACAATCACAATCATACAATCACAATCATACAATCACAATCATACAATCACAATCATACAATCACAATCATACAATCACAATCATACAATCACAGTCATACAATCACAGTCATACAATCACAATCATACTATCACAATCATACAATCACAATCATACAATCACAATCATACAATCACAATCACAAAATCACAATCATACAA
This sequence comes from Megachile rotundata, assembly GCF_050947335.1. Classification (NCBI taxonomy): domain Eukaryota; kingdom Metazoa; phylum Arthropoda; class Insecta; order Hymenoptera; family Megachilidae; genus Megachile; species Megachile rotundata. The sequence continues at coordinate 633,102 of NW_027473394.1, forward strand.
TCACAATCATACAATCACAATCATACAATCACAAGCATACAATCACAATCATACAATCACAGTCATACAATCACAATCATACTATCACAATCATACAATCACAATCATACGATTTCAATCATACAATCACAATCATGCAATCACAATCATACAATCACAATCATACAATCACAATCATACAATCACAATCATACAATCACAATCATACAAAAACAATCATACAACCTTAATTATACAAGCACAATCGTACAATCACAATCATACAATCACAACCATACGATCACAATCATACAATTACTATCATACAATCACAATCATACAATCACGATCATGCAATCACAATCATACGATCACAATCATACAATCACAATCATACAATCACAACCATACCATCACAATCATACAATCACAATCATACAATCACAATCATACGATCACAATCATACGATCTCAATCATACAATCACAATCATACAATCACAATCATACAATCACAATCATACAATCACAATCATACAATCACAATCATACAATCACAATCATACAAAAACAATCATACAACCTTAATTATACAACCACAAACATACGATCACAATCATACAATCACAATCATACATTCACAATCATACAATCACAATCAAACAATCAGAATCATACAATCACAATCATACAATCACAATCATACAATCACAATCATACAATCACAATCATACAAAAACAATCATACAACCTTAATTATACAACCACAATCATACGATCACAATCATACAATCACAATCATACAATCACAATCATACAATCAGAATCATACAATCACAATCATACAATCACAATCATACAATCACAATCATACAATCACAATCATACAATCACAATCACAAAATCACAATCATACAATCACAATCATAGAATCACAATCATACAATCACAATCATACAATCACGATCATGCAATCACAATCATACGATCACAATCATACAATCACAATCATACGATCACAATCATAAAATCACAATCATACAATCACAATCATACAATCACAAAAATACAATCACAATCATACAATCACAATCACACAATCACAATCATACAATCACAATCATGCAATCACGATCATGCAATCACAATCACACGATCACAATCATACAATCACAATCATACGATCACAATCATAAAATCGCAATCATACAATCACAATCATACAATCACAAAAATACAATCACAATCATACAATCACAATCACACAATCACAATCATACAATCACAGTCATACAATCGAAATCAAGGAGTCACAATCATACAATCACAATAATACAGTCACAATCATACAATCACAATCATACAATCACAATCATACGATCACAATCATACGATCTCAATCATACAATCACAATCATACAATCACAATCATACAATCACAAAAATACAATCACAAACATACAATCACAATCACACAATCACAATCATACAATCACAATCATACAATCACGATCATGCAATCACAATCATACGATCACAATCATACAATCACAATCATACAATCACAATCATACAATCACAATCATACAATCACAATCATACAATCATAATCATACAATCACAATCATACAATCACAGTCATACAATCACAGTCATACAATCACAATCATACTATCACAATCATACAATCACAATCATACAATCACAATCATACAATCACAATCACAAAATCACAATCATACAATCACAATCATACAATCACAATCATACAATCACAATCATACAATCACAATCATACAATCACAGTCATACAATCACAATCATACAATCACAATCATACAATCACAATCATACGATTTCAATCATACAATCACAATCATACAATCACAATCATACAATCACAATCATACAATCACAGTCATACAATCACAATCATACAATCACAATCATACAATCACAGTCATACAATCACAATCACACAATCACTATCACACAATCACAATCATACAACATCAATCATACGATCACAATCATACGATCACAATCATACAATTATTATCACACAATCACAATCATACGGTCTCAATCATACAATCACAATCATACAATCACAATCATACAATCACAATCATACAATCACAATCATACAATCACAATCATACGATCTCAATCATACAATCACAATCATACAATCACAATCATACAATCACAATCATACAATCACAATCATACAATCACAATCATACGATCTCAATCATACAATCACAATCTTACAATCACAATCACAAAATCACAATCATACAATCACAATCATACAATCACAATCATACAATCACAATCATACAATCACAATCATACAATCACAATCATACAATCACAATCACACAATCAATATCACACAATCACAATCATACAACCACAATCATACGATCACAATCATACAATCACAATCATACAATCACAATCATACAATCACAATCACACAATCACAATCAGACAATCACAATCATACAATCACAATCAAACAATCAGAACCATACAATCACTATCATACCATCACAATCATACAATCACAATCATACAATCACAATCATACGATCACAATCATAAAATCACAATCATACAATCACAATCATACAATCACAAAAATACAATCACAATCATACAATCACAATCACACAATCACAATCATACAATCACAATCATACAATCACGATCATGCAATCACAATCATACGATCACAATCATACAATCACAATCATACGATCACAATCATAAAATCACAATCATACAATCACAATCATACAATCACAAAAATACAATCACAATCATACAATCACAATCACACAATCACAATCATACAATCACAGTCATACAATCGAAATCAAGGAATCACAATCATACAATCACAATAATACAGTCACAATCATACAATCACAATCATACAATCAGAATCATACAAAAACAATCATACAACCTTTATTATACAAGCACAATCATACAATCACAATCATACAATCACAATCATACGATCACAATCATACAATTACTATCATACAATCACAATCATACAATCACAATCATGCAATCACAATCATACGATCACAATCATACAATCACAATCATACGATCACAATCGTAAAATCACAATCATACAATCACAATCATACAATCACAGTCATACAATCGAAATCAAAGAATCACAATCATACGATCACAATCATAAAATCACAATCACACAATCACAATCACACAATCACAAAAATACAATCACAATCATACAATCACAATCACACAATCACAATCATACAATCACAGTCATACAATCGAAATCAAGGAATCACAATCATACAATCACAATAATACAGTCACAATCATACAATCACAATCATACAATCACAATCATACGATCACAATCATACGATCTCAATCATACAATCACAATCATACAATCACAATCATACATTCACAATCATACAATCACAATCAAACAATCAGAATAATACAATCACAATCATACAATCACAATCATACAATCACAGTCATACAATTACAATCATACAATCACAATCATACAATCACAATCATACAATCACAATC